>NC_082684.1:80555098-80909473 GCF_949987515.2 Delphinus delphis | reverse complement strand
CTTTTTATGAAGAAGAGAGTATGTAACAAAAGAAAATTTATCAGTCATTCTGCAGAGGGCTTTACTTGGGACTGATACTAAGTAATTTCATCACTGAGATGAATGATCGAATGTGTGGTACAAATTTAACACCCGAATCTCCTTCGAATATAACTCAAATTTAAAATATACACAAGTGTATATATATGAATATGTTTTTGTAAATGATTAAACAAATAAATAGAAGAGATAAAACTTCTTTACGGAAGAATTCCAAATAATACATCTAGATACTCCTTCTTCCAGGAGGTGGAGTTTAATCTCCCTCAACTTGAGTGTGGGCTAGATTTAGTGACTTGCTTCTACAGAATACAGAGTGTGGAAGGGGGAAAACAGCAACTTTACAGTGGAGAAATCTGGCAACTACCACCTTAACCAAGAGACTTAGGTTACCATAACTAGTGACAAGTTATATTGGTATCATGTACCCGTGGATATGACATGATGATAAGGGAACTTCACCTCCGTGGTATTCTTTCCCCAAACCTATCCAGTCCTATCAGGAGAAAAACATCAGAAAAACCCAAATGGAGAGACATACAGAATACCTGATCAACATTCCTCAAACCCATTATGGTCATCACAAACAAGGAAAGGCTAAATAACTGTCACGTACTAGAGATTTAGGAGCATGATAACTAAATGTAATGTGGGACCTTGCATAGGATCTCGAACCAGAAAAAAAAGCCATTAACTAAAAAAAGTGGTAAAATTAAAATAAAGTCTGGAGTTTGATTAATAGTAATGTACCAATTACTTGACAATTATTTGTGTTTGTGTTGACAAACGTAAAACAGTAATATAAAATTACAACGTTAGGGGTAACTAAAACTGAGGGACAGGTACAGGGAGAACGCAATGTACTATCTTTGCAGCTTTTCTATACATCTAAAAGTATCTCAATAAAATTTTTATTTAAAATAGTAAAAGCTTTCCAGTGGACTTTCTGCCCCCAGAAATGACCTCATGAGAAATAGAACCCTTCCATTACCACCAAAAACCCAACTCCCGTTGCTTTTCAAAGAGTGTCGGCTAAAAGAATTCCTGAAGTGTGAGGAGGTATAATTATGAATGATTATGGCAGAAAAAAAAGGTTTTAAATTTCCATAGCACATAGATAGATAGACCATCCATATGCTGTTTTGTTATTACAAGATAAAGTTAATTAGTAAGAGAATTCAAGAGATGGGAGTTCATCCTCCCATTCTATGCAGCTTTGATAAGACGATAATGAATTTCTCCCCGTAAAGAACATCACAGAAAGTATTTCAAGAGGTTTCAGGATCTCCACAATGATCAGAGAATTGGAATTTCAAGAGTACTTAAAGAAGATGAAGGGTAAATTAATTCCTTCCTATGTTTCAAGTAAGTATAGGAATATCACTGTCTATTACTACAAAAGTCACTATCATTTGAGTGGTAATATGTGCCAAGCAGCATGCTACGTACTTTACAAAATCATCCTTAATCTGTATAACCTTGAAAGGCAGATGTTGTCATCCAGTTTTAAAGAAGAGCAAACCATGGCTCCCACAGAAGTTAATCAAGGTGACAGCTAGTATAGGATTAAACTGGGATTCCAACTCAACAAGTGGAAATATACACAAACTGTAACAGATAAGATTTAGGTAGAAAAGAGATAAACTTCTCTGACATTAAGAGAAGCTAAGCACTTGGGTAATATTCTAAACAATGCTATTAATTCACATTCATTAAATAATGGAAAGAAGATGACTCGAAATCAAAAGACCTAGGTCCCTTCCCTTGCTCACTGCTTTTGTTCATTCCTTTGGGCATTTAGACACACAGTGAGGGTAAGCAGAGGAGCAGGTAGGCCTGGATGATCTGGGTTCAAGCCCCAACTCTTGCCCTCTCTAGCTATAGACTAGGCTGGTCATTTATCCTGAGCACTGTTTATCATTTATAAAACTGTAAAATAACGTGTGCTTTATCTATGTCAAATAAAACATATTAAAACTTTTTTAAAGAATAAAGTTCTATTCCAACGCTTTAGGATTTACCTGCAAAATTCCGAAATTTCCTCTCAATCCTAGAGTTGAAATGCCCCATACTCCTGTGTTACTTACTCAACAAGTAAATGGTAGGTACATTATCAACAAAATATGTATTTCAAGTCAACAAATATTTATGAATGTGAGACCAGGGAACGGACCAAGACAAGGAAAACAGTCCACCAAAACTCATTCCTGTATAAGTTATATAAAATGTCTTAGGCTGAAGACAAAAATTAAAATTTGGAGGTTAGGTGGCTTAGTGAAGAAGATAAATCATTTACCAATCTATACAATTTAGTTTTAGCAAGAATAATTTGATAATCCCCATTAAAATACAAAGGTTAGCTCATATACAATGACATCACAGATTGACTATGATCCCAAAGGTCACTGCATGGGCCCTGAATGAAGCAGAAGTTATCTGCCATCAACAAAGGAGATCTACTCAAAATGTTGCATTTTATGTCCTTGCAAGGCAAAAGGAAGTAGCTCATACTGTCTGTACATTTTTATCTGGTTAATGAATAACTACTATTCAGATTTTCCAAGAACACTGTTCATCAAGCTACTCAAGCAAAAATATTTACTCTAATAAGAGCTGCTTACAAAATGAAGCAGGGAAAAAAAAAAAGAAAAGAACACCGTACAATTATCTCATTCTTAAATATATTAGCATTCTCTCATGAATTAGGAGAAAGTGGAATTCCTAAATTCTCAAACCGTGACGTAATATTGGTTTTATTGATTCTCTGCACAATTTGTGGGAGTACCCAATCATTATTTTGACAGTTTTATCATAAGGTAATAGACTTCCTTTTAGATAATTGCAGTTACCACATTCAATTTCAACCTTCCATAGGATTTTTTCCTAGATACAGCTTTACTGTCAGTCCTAGATCACATTACTTTCTTTTTATAGCTATACACACAAAGCATTTTAGGTGTTACACCTAATTATGTCAGCACAATAACAATTTAAAAGCTCATCATTAAGAAGTAAAGGTTAAGCACTTATATGTTAAAACTCCTTTTTATAAAGACATATAGTGCTATATGACATAAGTAAATGAATTACACAGGCACTTAAAAGTCTGAGATTTACAGAAAAAATAAGACCTCTTTTTGGATAAACTGGGAAATTTGATGAGTTTATGCCCAGGCTATAACATTTGTGAACTTCAGTGTTGACTTCAAAGTTTTCCAACTCATGTGAAAAACTATTTAGCTATACAAGTTTCACAACACAGAGTTCTGTGACAAAATACTTTTTCCAAGGGAGGCAGTTTAGCATAATCATTAAGAGCTTGGGCTCTGAAATCATATTGTCACTAATTACTGTTTAACCTGGGGCAAGACACTCAAGATCTCTGTGCCTCGGTTTTCTCATCTGGAAATGGGAATAATACTACCACTTGTCTCATATAGTTGTTCTGAGGATTAAATACCCCAATATTAAGTAAACTTTTAGAAAGTACCTGGCATATACAGTATGTGCTATGTGACTATCAGATATTATTATTATTGCTTACCTGAATTGCCTTAAGTGGGTAATAACTAAATAAAGACATGAAAAAGGATCAAAACTGAAGAGAGATCTAAGCCAGTAGATAGGGTGGCAGAAATACAGTGGGAGACAAGACATTAGCTACTCATGGAAAACGGGATTATGGGGCACTTCAACTATAGAAGAAAAAGCAGATTTGAGGTTCCGAAGTTCTTTTGTAGAAAGAATGAATTAATTAGGCTCAAAGGAACTCTAAATATTGAGGCAAAAATTGGCCTCCGAGGCTTTAAAACTAAATGGGAGAAAACAGCACAGGCACAATCTAATGCATTTCACCTTTTGAGAGAAAAAGAATCAACCTTCGTTCTTTTTTTTTTTTTTTTTTGTATGCGGGCCTCTCACTGCTGTGGCCTCTCCCGTAGCGGAGCACAGGCTCCGGATGCGCAGGCTCAGCGGCCATGGCTCATGGGCCCAGCCGCTCCGCGGCATGTGGGATCTTCCTGGACCGGGGCACGAACCCACGTCCCCTGCATTGGCAGGCGGACTCTCAACCACTGCGCCACCAGGGAAGCCCTCAACCTTCGTTCTTGACTGCTGTCACAATACACAGCTCTCTGTCATGATCAATTATAAAGTGTACTGCAAGTAATTTATAACTAATAAAGTAAATGTATTTTTTTAATAAATGAAAGTTGATTTACATATTTATATAGTAATATTACTCTTCGTCAAGGTATTCCAATATATTTTCTTGAGTGGAAGAGTGGAAGGGGAGTTACAGAAAAGTGCTGGGAATCCTAGTTACCACCCGGTCCAAATGATATCTTTCACCTCTGTCTTGTTGAAAAGCACTGCCATAAAAAACCGAAAACTCTGATCCTGGCACTCTGCTATTCAGAACCATCAATGGCTTTCCATTGCCTGATAACTTAAATATAAACTCCTAGGTCTCAAATTCAGTATCTTCCATTATATGTTTCTAACTGAATCTGTCCAGCTTTAATTCCCACCAAGACTGTACACACAAGCTTTCAGCTAGTGACTCTGGATTCTTCTCAAGCAGACCTCATACTTCCTTCACACAGCTCTCTGTCTTCAATTATCTTCCCCTGCAGCTATACTTCCCCAGTCCATAAAGCCTCTTTAATTCTACAAACCAGAACATATCTCTCCATTGACTCCTTCCAGCATGTTTTTGTCTCTAAAAGCACATGTAGAATGATAATTATTATGTGCATGCTTCATACATCCCACTAAGCTGAGAATTCTTTGATGGAAAGGCTGTGAGTTTTATGTCTCTTTCCACCTGCTATAGCAACTAACGTAGTGCCCAGAACATAGTCAGCACTCAAATAGCTCTTGACATACTGCAGAAAAATGAAGAACATGAATTCCAAAGAAATCAATATTCCAGTATTGTTAGTAAGGGACCACTCAAAGTCTACTTAGATCCAAATACGTACGGAATGCTTTTCTACACTTTCTTCTATTAAAGTTAGAGCTTTAAAGATGAGTATACTGTGTACTGATGGGCTGGCACACTGCCCAAAGCTCTAAACCAGTTTTTTTTTTTTAATGACCTTAACGAAATCAAGAACAAAAATTAATATTTCCACTGGAGAAAACTATTTCAGTTGGGGGGAGGGGTAATCACAGGCACATTCCCTTAGGAAAACCAACAGTAAACTGGAATTCTACAAAACATTCATCCTCACTGCAAATTCATTCAACTGTATTGTTTATTTTAAAAGGATATTACTATTAATGGTGGGATATCCGAAAGCAGGGAGGATATACTGCTATATGTAAGAAAGCTAAGAAAAGCTGTATAAAATCTTCAGGAAGTAAACAAAACCATCAGTTTCTAATGTGAACGGAGGTATTTTCCCACAGGTTCTTCAGAAACTTTAATTTGCCTTATATTCAGACTCAAGAACCATCGATATGCTCACAATTTTATTATAATGCCAGCCTCCCTATTAAAAAGAGCTTTCACATGGAAGATTTTCATGGAAGGACTGTAAACATTTAGATAGTCTTCTCCTGTTTAAGGATATTTTCATTTCCATATCTACTCCACTTAAGAAAATCTCCATAAACAGGGTTATCTGTAGTATGACTCTTAGGAGAAAGTCACCGTGCTTAGTGTGACACTCGTTCATTCACTCGTGCACACATTTAATACTTGAGACTTAACATGGAGCAGGACATCCACTAAAATTGGGGAGCACTGAACAATTACAAAAAAAGACAATCTCTAGCCTTCCTGAGCAAGTTAAGATGGGAAGGTGAGACCCCAGGAATAGATTATAAAACATGGAATTAAAATTCAGGCTTTTTTTAGCGATTCAGTCTATAACTGGTCATCACTTTCCAATTTTACTCTCTGTTGGTGCAATCAAAAACATGATACAAAACAGGAAAAAAATGTACGTTGATATTTACAGGATTTGTTCAAAATATAAGGGCTTTCATTTCCAAGAAACCAGCCCAAAATGTAGTCTACCCGCTACTCGTTATTAATTAAAATGCTGTTGGGGGCTTCCCTGGTGACGCAGTGGTTGAGAGTCCGCCTGCCAATGCAGGGGACACGGGTTCGTGCCCCAGTCCGGGAAGATCCCACATGCCGCGGAGCTGCTGGGCCCGTGAGCCATGGCCGCTGAGCCTGCGTGTCCGGAGCCTGTGCTCCGCGGCGGGAAAGGCTGCAGCAGTGAGAGGCCCGCGCACCGCAAAAAAAAAAAAAAATGCTGTTGGTAATATCCCATGCTAGGAAGAAAGACTACTGAATGGGGTAGGGCTCAATCACTCGACATGATGGCATGAGAGTAAAGAGCGCTTCATCTCCTGCTTTCGCTCAGGTCTGTACTGTGACAGGAAAACCTGCAATCCTATTCTGACAGCATTTCCTCCAAAATTATCCTAACTGCTACTTCATTCACCCTAATGCAGTAAAAAGAGCTGTTGACTAGGAGCAGGAAGTCTTGGATTCAGGTACCGGCACCACCATAGACCACCACGCACTTTAATGCCAGTTCTGTTTACAAACTCTGCAGAGTCTGTTTCCTCACCTGTAAATTGGCCTCCTTCACCTCACCTGGGCTATTTGGAGGCCACAGAAAACCAAAGAAATGCTTACTACTATTCTCCCTCCGAACAAACTGACTTTAGAGTCCGTAAGGATTTTAGGGGGAAAAGAAAATGGCACAACGTGAGTAAATTTCACTAAACTAAGTTGGAAGGAAGAAAAACGACTCAATTCAATATAATTGAACAACGGTATTTTGGAATCTGGGCTGTAGGGTCAGCTTTATGTAGTAATAACTATAGGATCATGGCCAAGTCACTTATCCTTTCTGGAACTCAGTCTCCATAATACCTATCCTATCAATATGTTAGTTTTGCTGGGAGGGTAAGCAACAGCACAACATCAAAGTATCCTAAAAGACTGTAAAACATGACTTAACCAGGGGCAACCACAAAATTAGTACTATGAAACTGTTTGTTATCAAAGTGCCACTCAGGTCTCTTTTTAACTACTGAGATGCTGAGCAGAACATACATATCATACTCTAAAAATTATCCCACAAAAATCCCAACAGCACTCCTTAAGACTAGATATTTAAAAAATATGTTACTGAAATCACACGACTTATGTGTCCCATGCTATTAACTATACTTTTTTATTGAAGGAAAAAACAATTTAAAACCGAGCATCGATCCAGTAGAAGCAACAGTACGTACACAGTACTCTCCACTCTCAAAGGAATAGGATTTTTCCCCCTGATTTCTAATTTTAAGAGGAAAAAATTAAAAATACAAACCAAGACTGACTGAGACTTGCAGCTCATTAAAGCCGAGGTGATTTCCCCTATATAGAATTCTATTGATCCCCGTAGTCCACACTAGACAAAAAGTGTGCTCAGGGAAGGGGATGACGGATGCCTGTGCCAACAGCACTGAACAAACCTGTTAGCTAATTGCTACCAAAGACAATTATCCCCGCATTGTTTCATAATGGAAACACAGTACAAAACTCTAATATACACACAGGGAAATTTGACGATTTGACTGCGGAGCCATGTGCATTGAATTTCATTGCCAAAGGCCAGCCAGGTCGCTGCTGTGAAGGGGAAGAAAGTGTCAGAATATAAGCCACAGTATCTTAAAGCTCTTTACTTTAAGGGGGGAAAAAAAGGAAGAAAGGAAGGAAGAGGGATGAGAAAGACAAAGAAAAGAAAGCAAGACAACCCAGCGTCATCAGCAAACTGAATGAATTCTACAATCTGGCAATAATTTTAACATTTTCTGTTACTTTTTAAAATGATAAACCTCTCATAATGGTTTGTCATTAATCATAAAAAGATTTAAAAAATGATTTTCTGTCCAGAAGAATATTTAAATAGCTTTCTTGACTGGCCGTCAGCCTATTGGCAAGTATGGAGTTAAAAAGGTGGCTTCACAATAGCCTAGTATGATGATTAAAAATAACATGAAATATCTGTCACGATTTTACTTAAAGGAAAAAAAAAATCTGACTCTGTAACAACTCACAGTAAAACAGCCATTAACCCAACCAATTTTAAAAGAAAAAGCCTCAAAATACAGTTATTTGATTATACATAATCATAGTGTAATTCAAGCATACAATATTTACATTTGCCTCCTTTCCAAGAAGCCACATTCTTGAAATACCCTTTCCTTGATATGTTTCTAAAAATGCTCATGTCCTTCTCCAGTGTATTCATGCAAAACATTTAATCCCAGCATTGGAATTATAGGAATTCTGATATACAGTATACATCAAAATTATATTCAGTACTATTTAACTCTACTATGTAAAATGGTACAAAATAAAAAGAAGAATGTACTGAAGATGTGCTAGTGTTATAAAGATAAATTAACGGCTACAAAATTTATGATCAACCTATTAACTTCATAATTCACAAGTCAATGAATTCTGTTTTACTGTGTGGGCTACTGTTCTTTATAGGCCGGTCTACCTGCTTCTGACTATGCTGACTACTATTTTGACAAGACCTGGATAGCAGTAGGTCCAAAGCAATCAGAAGGTTGACTTTGACAAATGGCGGTGCTGCGGCGAAGTTGAAAATAACACACATCCACTTTAATCTCTTTCTTGATTAAATCGAAACCATACCATTCTGACATCATGTGATTTCCTCATGAAGCATCACTGCAGGTTACTTTAGAGGCTACATCTATTGAAATGATATTGAATTTTTAGGGGAAGTACTTAATTCATTCAAACGAAACCTTCACAAGGTAGGGCCACCAGTCACTGATAACTGCAGATTCAAAGAAAAATCAAAGGAGAAGTCCCTGACAAAAAATAAAAAAATAAAAATCCAACATGTACTACTGAATGATATTTTAGTAGGTATTATCTTCTACTTTCAAACAGGGAAGATTATATGCATAAAGCATATTCCAAAGCTCTTTACCTATTCTACCACAGCTAAGCTCCAAAGGTAAACATTACACTAGGTAATAAAAATGCAGAAGATGAAATTGTCTTTTTTACATGAGACTAGGCAAATATTTATGGGGCAGTTGACAAACTCCTGCCTAGTAAAAGAGCCAGCACTGAGAGCAATTATCCTGATATTCATGACTCACTTTGAATATCACATTGAATATTACTCATAAATCTTTTACGAGCACATCCCCAGAGCTCACTTAACAGCCGGTTTTAATCATGCAGTTGACACAGAGAAAATAACAAAATGTATTTTTTCAGTGGCAAATTAATTTAGGCTTGAACCTCCTCCTGTAGCTCTATTCTTTACTTTTTTTATTTTTTATTTTCTTGTACGAAGACCAGTGAAATTCACTTTTGCATTTGGAAGTAGTATTTCTCCAGTCTTGCTGAATTAAAATAAAAAGGATGAATGTTTCTTTTAGAGCCAGTTCCCTGACAGTGGTTTTTTAAATGATGTATCTTGTTCTATATATGAAAGATGAATCAATTTTTGAGTTTGATACACATTGTCTATTTTGCTGAATGGAGAGGTGAATGTAGAATTTAGACAAAGAAGAAAGCATTATTCTGAAGAGTATTTAAGTTGCGGGTGGTCCTTTATATTGCGTTTAATTGTCATTAACTGCTCATGATAGCCGTTTTGGAATCTGGCTCTCATTAAGTGACTTGAAATGCTGCGTAAATTATTTTTAAATTGGGGGAAGGGAGGAAAAGAGTACTATTAGAAAAAAGGTAACTCACGTGGAGCTTCCTCGTGCTCCTGTAGAAACCTTTCCAGTATAATCCGAGCCATTAATGAGGGTGCGTAGTCCACCTTCACAAAACAGAAATAGAAAATTAAAACTGTCAAGTTGTGCAAGCAGTTGATATTCCGATATTTTGTCAATACTGAAGAGGAAGTCAATTTTAATCAACCACAACAAGCACCATTCATTAAAATCTTTCCTACTCTTGGTGGCTTCTATCATAACAAAATTATAACAAGTATGATCTATGCTGCTGAAAAGAATAAATAGGGCAAATTGTTGAATATAATATTGGAGAAAAAGAATGGAACAACTTAAAAATAGTACATATTCATCTAAAACTGTAAAATGGGCTTTTCTCAATTTTTTCCATTGATAGGCCAATATTATTTTTTTATTCTAACTATCCTTTTTTCTTTCCAACTGTCTATATTTACATTGTTTTGAATGCAGTTTCAAATAAATATCCCTTTTGTTAGCGACTGTTTTCAGAAACTAAATTAAACGTCCTTAGCCATTAAAAATATGGATTTTACTGATTTTAGGTTTTTTATCTTTAAAGACTTGACTGAAATTTTGGTAAGGTCCTTACATATAAAATATCTTGTTTAATAGAATAAAATAGCTAGATTATGGAGATATTAATAATAAAAACAATAATAATAATACCTGCACTGTCAGATCACCATCCTTAGGTTTATCTGAAATGTTACTTAGGCTAGTACAGAAGCCAGGGAGGTAACTTTTTTTATAAAAGCTCAAACAGAAAATAGGGAATACTCAATCTAACAGTCATTTTAATAAAAAATGCATCTACTCTTTCAGAAACCTACTGTCTTCTTTTTGGTTCTCAGGTCCCTTATTAACCACTGATTTAATTTCACCAACAAATAGGTGTGTGTTTTTCTGGAGTAGTAATGCTCCCTTAAAACAAGTCTTTTATCTTAGGTGTAAGACAGCAAATGTTCCTCATATATTATCACCATGATTTTTTCTTGACAGGTTTTCAAGTCCTGTACTCATACCAAAATTTTATCTTGATTTAGTAACTAGACAAAAAGGCTGGCTTCATTTGTATGAACAGTTTTTTCAAATATGTATGTACTCAGATGCCCTTAAATTCCCCAAGTAGAAAGAAATGCTTTCCACGAAGCTGCTTATTCCTAGTAACCCACATCAGAGCTGACACATGAAAAATGGTGAAATTACTGAAGGTAGTCCAGCCTGAATAAGGACTACCTTATTAGTTCAGGTACTTGCATCTCTCTAATTTTCATATTAATCATGTGTCCATCTTTCTCTGAAATAGGGCCATCATGCTTCATGTCAGAATTTAGCATGTAAGTAAAATTCATAGTGCTTCAAATCTCACTTGAAAATATTTGTGTGGAGAGAACAGAATGACTGATCTTATTATTACTAACAAAGCAAGATTTCCTAAAATGTTCATTTTTAGCCTTGAAATAGGAAAATTAGTATTAAGATATTTATAAATCAATGACGACCACACAGAGTCCCTACCCTCCAAATCAAATTTGTTCTTATCTAAGAGAGCTGCTACACACTGTAATATATCAATGTTATATATTTCTCATCAATTTTTACAGTTTTCACTGATTAAATATATAGTGACTCATAAAGCATTACCATCACATCAATTGTCACCAGATGCAAGCATATGTCATTTAGGTATTAACTATCATATAAAAATGGCAGCTTGGTTGTTTAGAAAAGCCATAATCTGGTACCAGTCGTTCCCAAATTTCCCTAATGCATTAGCAATCTCTCAGAAGGTGCTATTATCTCTGTACTAATCTGCAGCCAAAGGAGAGAAAACATCTTTAAATAACTATTTCTTTTCTTTGATTAAACACTACTATATATTCATGGTAAATAACAGGTTTATTGATATAGGAGAAAATGTGTCAGTGGGTTAAAATTTTCCATATTACCAGAGGATGGAAGTTGAGGTCAGCTAAATAAGCTAAGCTCAACAGAAATATCCATTAAAAATTCAAATGAATATAAATTGCTACTATATAAAACTTACGCCACCAATATCATCTATAAAAATGGCTACCACATTTGCATCACACTCTTTCTAGATGCTGTATCAAGAACGCTTTTTTTTTCATAAAGAACACTCTTCTTTCTCATAAAGGACAATCACTACATTCTGAATTAGTTATAGCTCAGATACTTCAAGTTGCTAATAGAATCGACTAATAATGAAGTCTGGAGACACTTAGAAACCACCTTGCTCTAGAAATTTTTTTAAAAAAAGAATAAAATATCAATAGATGTTTTGCTAGGAGGAGAGAAATTCATTCTATATGTTAACTATCCCATCAGATTGTGCAGACATTGCCTAGACTATTAAAACCTCCTAGTAACTTATAGGTAATTACTCATTGGCTGACTGTAGTGGTGCACAGCAGACAGAAGCTGTGAGAGAAGCCATCCTTCCTTGCTAATATAACATGGAGAACTCGCTGCTACTGCAACACTTAATGCTCACAGCACCTAGTCATCTTTAATGCAAATATACATTTTCTGCCTTGCTTCTATGTTTTCCATTATAATGCAACACAAAAATAGTGTACATTTCATTCCATCCCTATGAGGTTTACATAAGCAGTTCCAAGTCAGACTAAATATTGTATTGCTCTTATTACAGTGGATAAATATTTTAAAGTTTAGGAATTAAATATTTTATTTTTTCTGTATGCGCTCTGCAACTATTATGAACTTTTTACAGCTTCTTCATTCATGGGAAGTCTTTGGGGTTTCCTTTTTTAAATGTAAGACTATTATTGTTTCCCCAAACAGAAGCAGATAAGAGTTAACAGATAAGTTCAACAAATCACTTCATGCTTGGTGTTAATAAGAAGAGTATGCTTCTTCATATAAAGAAAGGCTTTTCTAGAAGGCACGTATCTTTTATTATAATAAAAGTTTGCCAACAACAACAAATGAATCAAGTAAATGTTACATCTTTAGGTACACAATTTCTCTCTTCACTTTTATGACAGCATAGATTTTCTTGGCATACATCTCTGTACTTGACACAGGTATGTCTCACACTAAATTAAAACAACACATCTAAAGAAGAGCATGTCCTGAGCTGTTTGGTTGAAATTTCCCACAAAACAAGAAACCAGGAAGCTGTTTACACATGTGCTTTAAAAGAAGTAGACTAATTATGTTAACTGATTTATTAATATATGAAGTTCTTGGCCCAATTATTAAAAGTACAAAGAGACCAGGGAGCAATTTAAATGTCTACTGCATCTAAGATAAAATGTTTTATCTGCTTTGCATTTCAAAATCTTTTTCTTTTTTTTAAGGTTAATTCTAATTCTAAGCAAAGCTACTCTAGATAGGCCCCTTAGGTTTTATGTAAGGTTAAATAAAATAATAACAATAACTTTACCTCATTGGCTAGCTCCAGGAGTACTGGGGCAGCTCCATTTTTCCCCACTCCATTCAGATACCTAGACAAGACAAAGCCAAGTGGTAATGCAGTGACAAGAAAAGGCCAGCATAGACTTGTCAGCATCCCCTGTGTGTACATGTTTCTCCTGGGCAAATGCCACGCTCAACTCTAGTTAAAGTATGCTACTGTCATAGGAGAGCACTGAAGGGAAAAGAATAACAAAAACAACTTACCTCAAAACCACTGGCAACTAACTAACTGAAGTTGGGGAAAGGACGTCTGAGTACACAGGTCTCCCTTGTGTTCACCTCCTAACATGTAAGTGAACACAGAGGTGATTTTGAAAAGAACTATCCCTATCACCCTGGCTTTATCTATACCACAGCCACTCATGGGAAGGAAATAAGTTTACTCCTGAAAAACGCATCCATGCAAGCATATCACTTTTTTATTTACTTTTAGTTCATAGGATTGGTTGACACCTTATTAGGAAAAAAATGGAACAGACTTTTCATCAGTGGGTCAGCACACCTTTAATAGGTAATACAAGCCATCATCTTATCTGCTCTGGATTTCTGTCATAACCTCCAGCTCTCCGCATCCCCTAACCCTGCAAAACAAACAAACAAACAACTCCCCAAATTCATCCCAGATATGGAAGCCAGAGTGATTTGTTTTAGAACAAAGACCTGAACATACCATTCTCCTCTTTAAAACACTTCAAAAGCCCCACATTAAATCTCAAGATTAAATTATAACCACTTAAAACTTCTCGTAAGGATCTTCATAATCTGGTTCCTACCTACTCTCTTCAGCCAGCCTCATCTCTAGTCACTGTTCCCCACTCCAGCCCTTCACCTGGATAACTCCTGATTCAGATTGTATGTTGCCTTTTTCATCCACCATGACCTGGGAGAACATTAAGTATCCCTCATGTGCAATCCAGGAGCACCTTGTCCATCTCTCCATCACTTAGCCCAGAACACTGTATCTGTCGAGTTACTTGTCCACCTCAAACCCATCCCGACTGTAAGGCTGAAAGCCTCATGAAGGTAGAAGAATTTCATTTTATTCAATTTATTATGCCTAGCACGGTTCTTGGCTTATAATAGGTGATTGTATTGTAATACTGAATACATATTTTTTCTCTAATAAATGAGTAATTAAATAATTTTAAAAAGCCATTTTAGGCAAGAAAATAAAATTAAGTATGAACATTTTCTCTATAGTATACTGTTTGATTGAATAAACTAACAACATTTGTTTGATAGTAAAAATCAAAGTAAACAGGTGAGGTCTTCCCTGTAACGGCCAGAAGCAAAAACTGAATTAATTTCACAGGTATGCTTATAAAGATGTATGATTTCCAATAAATGAAGTGGAATAAAATCAAATTATTTAAGGTGGGGAAAGTCTCAGGATCATTATAACTTCAAAGTAATTCTAATACATCCATTTTCATCTATTGGCCCTTTCTTGAATAAATTGTTTAGGAATCTAACTGGGAAATAAGTACTTTCATTTCAGGAGCAAGGGAACAACAAAATAAAAACAAACAAGACAAGTGTGGTTTAGAGAAAGATCCCTGGGAAATAGGTCAGCTAAGACCTTCATGTCAACTTACAGAACTTCCATTGCACTGATAGGTCTGCTCAAGGAACAATCAGTTTCGTCAAGTCGGAGCAACTAACCAGAGCGCACATGCATTAAGCATTCTGATTCCGGGTCAGGGTATTTAAGCCTATATTGATAATAGTATATCTTTACAACTCTCTACTTAACATTCATTTATCCCACAAGTATCTTTGAGAGCTAACTAGTTGTCAGGCCTTATTCCAGGTTCTGAAGAAGCAGAAGGGAACAAAACTTCTTTGGTTTCTGCCATCTCAGAGATTATATAACAGTGAAGAGACAGAGAAGAAAAAGAGAAATAAATATATAAAGTAATGACATATGCTACAATATAATATAAATTAGATGGGTTGGTCAGGAAGCCCCTCTCTAAGGAAGTGACACTGAAGTAGAAACCCACAAGAAGGAAGGCAGCCAGCCAAGAGAGGAAGAACATTCCCAGCAAGGGAACAGTAAGTGCAAATGTCAGGAATGTGCCTGGGCTATCTGAGGACTGGGAAAGGCTCTTGTGAGACCAGAGCAGAACCTCTTCTCAGGGGTTAATTTGGAAAGAGAACAGCTAGACCCCAGATCACTGCCTGTGCCCGGAAACTATCATTTTGAGTCCAAATTATATGGTTTCATATAAACGCTGCATCAATCACAATCCTGGTAATGACCGATAGAACACTTCTATTAAGTTTAAAGCAACAGGAGTTGGTCAAACGACAACATTAGCCCCCTATATCTGTACAGTCTATATAATAGTTGAAGCATGTTCATACTTAATACACTGGAAATTCCTAATTATGAGCTTGATTACTCTTCCCAGTTGGTCATATAAAGAAACCAAACTCCAGAGTACTGATGAAACCCATCTGGGCTCCCCTAGCTGGTAAGCAGTAAATCTCTGAAATGGACTGCTGATCTCCCAAAGTCTACTGAGGTGTCCTCATATGCTGAAAAGGGTAGATCTGCTTCTAACTGTATTTATTCCCCAATTTGTTTCCCACCTATACCTTATAACACTTCAGAAGTGCTAAGGAAAAGAAATTAAGTTAAAATTAATCTGAAGTTGCATTTGTCCTTTCTGGGAACTTTAACTGTCCCCCATATCAAGTGACAGATCAAGTTTACTCAAATTTTTAGATATGCAATCAAAGGAGCATGATAATTACAGAAGACATTCAGTAAGGTCATAATCAGAAATTCCTAATGCTACCCTTCTCTCCATCCTCAAAACATCTTGTGCAAACTTACAGCATAGACTATTCACACAGTTATAATGGGTTGTTTCTCTCTCCTTGGGGTAGGGCTACACAAATCAATGTTGAACCTTCATCCAGCAGGTCCTTGGCAAACATCTGAATTGTAACTGGGATATAAAAATGTAATCCTGAACACTACATTAAGGTGACCTGGGCTACCTTCCTGATGCCTATCTGCAAATTGAAATTACTTTGCATAGACTGTATGTCATCCTCCAGCTTTGCCACAGGAGGACTAATAAATGTATATCTCGTGGGTGAAACCATCCTTAAAAGATCTTCCCAGAAGGTCCATTTTATGACGTTTTTTGAGTGTGAAAGATCTATTAGCATCTAAGATTAAAAATAATATATATTGATTTTAAATATAAGGCAAACTTATTTAATCTTAATATTTTTATAACTATAATGGTAAAACTTCAAAAATCTACCAAAATTCTTCACTAAGCTTACATCTGAATACCACCTTTGTTGATTCTATATCGAAAATCTCTGGAATCCATCTCCATGCATGCAACTATTTTCCCATTAAACAGAGCAGCTGAGGACAGGTATTGTGGTTCTTATACTTGGTTCCTAGCATAGTAGATGGGACACAGTGAATGCAAAGTAAATGGTGCTATTTAAACAAAAAAGTGGTTCGAATTTTTAGAAACTATCTGTATCATGTGGTATCAGTAACATATTTGAACTAACCTTTTTTCCATGTGAACATCTGAATAAAATCCAACTGGTCTGATTCTGCAAAGCTAATAAAGCTGGCCCCTCAGACAGTGTGTGTTGAGAGACAGGAGGAGATGAGAGACAGTATTTCTAAACTTTGCTATTGATGAGGAAACTTGTAAAAGTTGACCAACTTGCGTGTGTTTGTGTATGTGTGCGTGTGCACATATATGCCCATGTGCACTGATCTAGATAAATCTAAATAAATTTTACCAAGTATGTTTCCTGTTTAGAACTAAAATGCCATTAGTACAGTGGGAAAGAAAAGAGAGTTCTTTTCAACATGAACAAGCTGTGTCTATACGCACACAACATGAAGAACTGAGGAAATTTCCTCAGTAATTCAAAAGCTTAGGAAAACATTTTCTACTGTTGTTTGGATACTTTGAAGTTTCAGTTAACCATGATGGAATCACTCTGTGGATTGTATGGTCTTTAATACAGACTTCAAATTCTGAATTGAGAACATCTCTATGCTAGCAAGAATACAGAGACACAGGAATTCTCTGATATTGCTAGTAGAAATGTAACCATTACTATCTTTCTAGATGGTAATTTGACAACATATAATAAGATCATTAAATGCTTATTGTTTACACCAGTAATTCCATCTACAGAAATATTAAGAAACTAATTCAAATGCAAAGACTTATGCACCAAAATATGTATCACAGTATTATTTGTATCAGAATATTGGAAACATATATGTTCAACAGAGGAATAATTCAGTAAATTATGATACCTTCATATGAAGTAATAAAATAAAAATGTTTACAAAACGCTCTTCAAAATAATATGTATTTTTCCAAGTATCAAATTCAGAATTCACAGCTGCATATACAGGATGACCTCATCTATGTAAAAATGGATTGACAAAAGACTGGAATGAAAAACACTGGTGGTTATCTATGGGGGCCACAATTATGGGCAATCCATTCATTTCTTTTTTATACCATTAAAAATGTACTTAATTTTCACAATAGGCATGTATTACTTTTATAAAAGAAAAAGAAAGGAAGAAATTGTTGAGCTTGTCAAACTGCTTAAGTATGGTTTGATATAATTTTGCCTTTATTCTAATCAGCTGGGAAACAAAAACCTTTCAAGGCCAATTTACCACAGAGAATACAGGGACATTCAACCTGCACATTTAGAACAAGAGACCTGTGAGGTCAAATCATCTGAAAGGTAACAACACAGCCCGTCTACAAGCACAAAGTGCAGGGCAGAAAAGTCAGGAAGCAGGGTGGTAAAGTAAGAAACCAGTCGGACTGCTTTCCTATTAGACGGTCCATTACAGCCTAACTTCAAGATTGTGTTTCAAATGTCGTGACTCCTCAAAGTAATTGAGGTTCTCACATTTAACTAAACTTAAAGAAATACAAATATGTTTCTATATTTTCATTATTACCTAATCAACTGTTCGAGTAACCATACTTAAAGATCTTTGTTTTTGGCCTAAACTAACCAGGTAATCCAATAAAGTATGTTCATACCTCAGAAATCAAACATACTTTTTTTAAAAAAAATAAATTTATTTATTTATTTATTTTATTTTTTGGCTGCGTTGGGTCTTCACTGCTGCGTGCGGACTTTCTCTAGTTGCGGCGAGCGGGGACTACTCTTTGTTGTGGTGTGTGGGCTTCTCATTGCGGTGGCTTCTCCTGTTGTGGAGCACGGCCTCTAGGCATGTGGGCTTCAGTGGTTGTGGCACGTGGGCTCAGTAGTTGTGGCTCGCGGGCTCTAGAGTGCAGGCTCAGTAGTTGTGGCGCACGGGCTTAGTTGCTCTGTGGCATGTGGGATCTTCGCAGACCAGGGCTCGAACCCGTGTCCACTGCATTGGCAGGTGGATTCTTAACCACTGCGCCACCAGAGAAGCCCCTCAAATTTAGTTTTTAATGAAAGTAAATTTTTTAAAAGCAGCATTTAGAGATCTTAGAAATCATCTAATTAAAACGGCTTTTTTACGATGAAAAAAAAGATTATTAGAGGGCAGCCCATGGCCTGTTAGCAAATCTCCAAATTTCTAGGAAATGCTTTATTTTCCCTTGTTGATGTTAACTGGGCCTTAAAATCTGGAATAGAACCATACTTTTATATGAAAGCCTAAGACTATAAATTTTATAAATAAGAATGTATTTTTTGACACGTGAGCCACTTTTCAGTCTTTCAGGGGAGAGTCTGGTTGCCAAAGCAGTTGTTGGCTTCACAGCACTTCATGGGCCTTTCTCAATTTTATATGTATGATTTAGATGATGACTTTAATTTAAATGTTAATTTCACTGAGGAGATTATGACTTTTGAATAAATCACTTCAAACTTTACAAAGGCTTCTTAAGGAGTAACTCTCCTAGGTATAAAAGTGTGTGTGTGTGTGTGTTTGTGTATGCATGTATATTTCTTTAACAGACACTTCTACTCAAAACAGAATATATCTTTTACCACTATGGCATAGTGAATACTTTTTAAAAAATCTAACTTCAATAAACACTCAATTCTTAAGAAAAAAAGACTTTACAGAAACATAATACCAATATTTTATCTGCATATTCATTTAATTCATAGAATTTTCATGCATAAAAATCATTCATCTAAAATCAGTGGTGTCACTCTCACCACAGAAAGATTGCTCTGTCAATCTTAAGTGTAATAATTTAAGAGCATATTTCAAACTGTTTTCCTTTCCAGTATGCCCTTAAAATATTTAAGAAAGCAACCAATAATTTCTAATGCAAACCATAACCATTTACCATTATAAGTTATTCACTCATATTACAAAGCCAAAAAATTTTTAATTTTTTAAAAAAGGAGCTATTTTAAAGATTCTTTTTGTTTCAGAACAAGAGGTTGGGAGCTATAATAAATTAGGCTGAAATTAAAATATCTCCTGAACATCATGTTATTGATTCAATACTCAAGACTTTCCTTTTAAAATATAAACCCCTCTTAAAATCTGACAGTTGTACATTATTATGTGCCTCCTTATGTCCTTACTTGATTTATATCTTTTTTTGCCTTTCTAAAATGGCTAACCCAATACTGACGATGCAAAATACAACTGTACCAAAATTTAATCTTATTTTCTAATATACTTTTCAACTTGCTGATTTAAATAAGAAATAAAATTGGTTTGAGAACTTTCACATAATACGTGTAGATATACGTATGCATAAACATACGCATCTATCCAAGATATGTGCTTACAGTTTCAAGCATCCAACTGAGATTTTCTAATACTGAAACAATTTATTACATAGTAAAGATTTCACACACATGTAAATTAAGATGGTTTCACCATAATCTTTAAATCCATATAACAGAGTATTTGAGAAATTAAAAAAAATATACTTGAAGTCTTAAATAAGAGACTTAAAACAAGATGCCTTGGAATGTTATATAGAAAATCAATTTATTAATCTAATTTATTCATAATTATTATTACAATTAATAGGTATTATGATACCCTCTAGTGGGGCAGGCAGGTCATACCTCTGGTAATAACTTTCAATCGCTTCCGAAGTATGATGTTTGGCATGTGTTCTCTTAATATGTTTCTGAAACAAAATAAAAAAGATTTTTATGTTGTGTCACAGATCAGGTTCAAGAACAAAAATGACACATTTCTTGATTCCAATGTCTAACATAAAGGACAAACCGAATAATAGTTTGGGGATTTGGGTGGTGGTAGATCTTTTTTCCCTTCTACTCTATGAACCTATGCATTTTAATCTCTATTGCGTGGCTGGGATGTCTCCAGACTGTACCACAAGGTACAGTATATATGTAAAAGCCAACAGGGTCATAGTAATTGAATCTAAATTAAGTTTGCTTAGGGTTGTAGAGGGCAAAGAAAAACTTGTTCCTTGTTTCAACCTTTGTATTAATTTTCCCTCAATTCAATTCCATCTAAGTCCTCCGCACTCTAGTTTTACAATCCAATTGCCATTTTTAACCAGGAAGAACATTGCTTAAAAACAACTTATTTGAAAACTACAAAAAGTAATTCCATAGAGACTTGCCACTTGACTGACACCTGTCATCTCATGATAAATGACTCCATTTTCTGCCTCTCTTGCCTTCTGCCACTCCAGCAATGGTCATTTATCATCATCTCTGTCAGCAATGGAAAGCGGCACTGACAGTGCAAGTCAGCAAACATTTAGCACATGGAACCACGCAACACAGGGAAATTATTATTGTCAGAATAATAATGGTTTAGCATAATTTATTACAGGTCCACCAAATAAGCAAAGGCTAGATGTTATTAGACAGATGGATGGGTAGGCTTGGCAGGCCTCCACTGAGACGCAGGCGGTGCTCGATGTGGAAAGGAGAATATCCTCCAACCCAATCAGAGAGCTGGCAGTTCAATTACAAAGAAATAAAGGGACATTCATCATTCAATTAGGCACCTGTCAACCCTCACAAAGGAGAAAACTTCTAACCTGGTACTCCTGGGAGAAGATGCTCAGCAGAGTGGCCTGCGATTGACTGGAACAAATAAAAGAAGGACAAAGTTAATTACTGGAGTGCACGCCAAAGAAACAAAAGAGAAAGGAGCTTCAAAGGTAGGCCTGCTGCCCTGTAATCTAACAGAACATGAAAACAAGTGTGGAAAAGTTGTTCCAGATGAACACCTCAAACAAAGGCTTCCTGCTGCTAGGTCAAGGAGACAGAAAAAGGGAAAGGGGAAAATATGGATGGTCTCAAAGCAAACTATCATATGATTTGGATTTTCTTAAACTTTAGAATGATTATAAATCATATCTGTACCATGCAGGTATGTTAAAAGGGACCAAAAAGAGGCAAGGTTTATTCCCATTGATAAATGATAGTCAAATCCCATAAACAGCAGAAAATGCAGTTCATTCACTGGCAACATTCTGAAATTTATTTTGTTAGCAGGTAGGTATCCTCTTCTGTAGGTCTCTCAGATTCAAGGGGGGAAACTTTGCTCTTCACCAGAGGTAGCACAGAGACCACTGGAACATTCCCACCGATACTGGCCTACTTTGAAAATAGAAGCTTTCATAGCAGAAAGCTGAGGCCCTTGAGGACAGCATTCCCTAAGACTGCCGTAAGCCTTATTCATCTAAGACTCCATGCAATGTCAAACACCTGGCAATGAAGCAACCTGGAAAACATTCATCCCAAGTGGGAATTTTCCTCTTACGATTGTTAACATTTAGAAATGGAACAGAATTTTTTTCTCTAAAAAGCAATCAATAGCCCACTACTATTCTTTCTGATTGCCCCCTGTAGATACAGCTGCCTTATCATATCTTGAAAACAATTAATTATTTCTGATATATTTTCCTACCAAATGCTATCCGAGCAAATTACAGTGTTAATAATTCTGCTTTTATAGTACACCAAAGCACTGTGAATAATTAAAATTTTTCTATTCATGAATGAGACTGCTTAAGCTCATCACAGGTAATTTGGAGAGTATGAAATAAAAGCAATGACACCATATTTCTTTACTCACTGTCAGTACTGTCATCTCTTGCATATCATTACAGATTTGGCTTCTAACCCCTTTCCACTCTTATTAGATTACAAAAGAATATGTTTAAAAAAACACCATAAATGTTTATCAAGGAAAACCAATGATTACTAAAGGACTGTTTTAATAACTCAAAAGTACTGAGAAATGATTGAATAAAATTATAAATCCATTATAACTTTTTCAATGTCTCTAAAAATGGAAGGCACCTTTGAAAAAGCCAGTTCTATGTATAAAATCTTCCTATTATGCCTGGCTTCCCTGAGCTTCACATGCAAATCACATACTCTAGTAGGGTTGCTGACAACCAACTCCTGAAAAAAAATGGCAAAGTTAAACACAAATCTTTATAAACTACTGAATGAGTCACTATGTTATATATTTATGTACAATAAATACAGCCCTCCTCATTGCACAGCAAAATATATTTATGTTAACCAATTAATGGAAGGCAAAATGTCAGTCTCTTGGTCTCAAACAATATGATGGAAATAAATGTGCATGTAATGGGCAAGTCAGGGACCAATGACTAATGAGGAGGAAACTAAACTGAATAAAACAAGAGTAGAATGGTAGACGCTCAGAAAGGGAAGACTAACAGACAGCAGAAGGAATAAGCCCACGAATAAACAGTTCAAAGCGAGAAGTTGGTCAAGAGTTGAGAGCACTGTAAAAACTGAGGACAAGATAACGCCTTCAATCAGGAAACTGTCTTAAACAGCTTAGAATTCAATTCAGCTAAAACCATGGACATAGCCTATGGAGCAACACGTTTTCTCAGCGGCCAAGTGGGTTAGAGAGAAAATTCCAGCTTACACTGGGGGCAAAACCTGGCTAGAGCTAAAAAGAGAAAATGACTTACCATAGTAAAATAGAAAGACAGACTTGGGTCCAAAAGGCTTTGGGTTTGGCTGACCAGACAAAGCTGTAGAGAACTAACTGATCTTTGCTAGGTAGTTAGTCAGTCAATGCTCTCTTCCTGTGTGTGCTAAGCTCACAGAAGAGCGTTGTGAACAAGCCTCACGACATAAAGAACCGGAGAGTAGTTTTAGTGCAGCTAAGACACTGACCCCAGTGTGTATTATTTGTTACTCTCTTCCAGTGTGTGGATTCTGAGACGGGATCCCAAGGCAAAAGACTGGTGAGTGGAGAAACCATGACCTCGAGGGCCTAGCTTCAAAGAACTCACCACCTCTGCCTGCCCTCCACTGCAATTTCCCCTACTGTTTGATTTGACTGGCAAGAGCCACAGAAGTTACGGTTTAAATTCAACATTCCTTAGGTTCACAAAGAATATGGTTCCTGGCTAGAGAGGAAGAGAGGAGAAGATTCTGCGTAACTAAAAGGCTTATCTTAAACATCACAGTCAGTCCATCAGCAGGTTTCACTGAGCGTCCACAATGTCCTGAGGTCATGGGTATGGGAAAATATGCCTCCAAAATAAAAACATTAAAGTGGACAGGAACTGATTTAGAGGAAACTTTCAACATATACGTGCGTAAAAGCAAAAATTAGAACATTGTCAAGAGCTCACATATTTTTTAGGGACTTAGTGAAGTAAATCATACCCTGAATCCTCACATATTTCAAGACTTTGGAGCATATACTTGTCACTTAGCATACATGTGTTTTCCATTTATATATTCAAAAATACAGTCACTTACTTTGCACAAATGCCCAAAGTCTCTTCAAAGATCGTTTTGTGTTTTTTTCCCATGCTACCCTCCCATATTAAGCTCCTCACCCTGCAGGTATCTGAGAAAAGAAGAGCATGTGAGTAGACTCCTACACTAGCTATGTAAAACCTTGTCTGAGTCGTGTGACAAATGGCTTTACGGAGCAGCAGTAGTCATGTTGCAGCAATGGGGAAACAAGGAAACAAGCATGAGGACAAAGCCAACACACTGAGGACCTGTGACAGGAGACGGAAGGAGCTTGGGTCCTTGAGGACACTGTTGAGCTGCTCAAGACCATGAATTGAAGTGACTACCTTCCATACTTCTTTTGAGTAATAACACATGTCCTTTTTTTTTAAAGGAAGGAAGGAAGAGAGGGGGGAAAGGAAGTAGGGGAGGGAGGGAGGGAGGAGGGAAAGGTTTCTATTTCCTATGTGCCTAGGAAGTAGGAGACACAATCGAGGGAGGGCTCAGAGACAGGGTGCCCTATCACGACGGCACCTGTACAGGATGCAATACTTGGAAGGGGCTGTCCATTTTTATACTTTCTAATTCTCTTCCTAGCTGGCAGCTACTGTATTTGGCTTCCTTAAAATTGTTCCTCTGTCTGTCACTGTGTCACTAAACTGACATCAGAGACTGACTAGAGATCATAAATTGCTATGTGTGAATGCCTTTTCCATACAGATTTTAAACATTGATGGGGTACTGATTACCCTCATTTTATATTGCATTCAAAACTTCAAACGCCAGGTACATAAACAGGCAACAAACCAGTGCCCCATATAGTATTTAACTCAAAGTGTGTCCACACCCATCCAGCTAAGATACTCAATAACCTGAAGGATATTAGAGAAAATGAACATCAGGGAGTTGAATGGGTTCAGCAAAGACTAAGAGCAGAACTTAGCACAGACTTAGCTGCAACGCAACATTCTTACAAGGGGGAAGTCTTGATGTTCCCAGGTGAAGACTTAAAGCAAGTAGAACCTTCAGGAAGAAGATACTACACTTTATACTTTAAGTTCTTCCTCTTTCAAGTGCCCAACTTCTGAAAAAGACCATAAAGAAATAAATGTTTTTATTCAACTTTCAAGCTCCTTTTGCTATAGAATCTATGATGTGTCAATGTCTACACTCTAATGGGCTTGAAATCCTCTGAACAAAATGAATATTGCTTCTAGAATTCGGGAAGCAGTAAACCAACCTAAGAAGATAAAGCAAGATACTCTTACAAAACATCAGGCTTGCAGACCTCACAAGGTACAACTTCTCTAAACCCATGAAAGAATACAATAAAACACTGGCTGTATGTGGCCAGTGATTCAGGGCACTAGTCTAGGAAGGTTTTCCATAAAAGCAATTCACTTCCCTCTCTCACTCCCTCCCACACCCATACATACAAATTTGAAACATAGAGCCTTTTTTTCCCCTCTAAAATCAAAATGGAATTCAATAAGACACCAAGGCTTGGTACAGCAGTACTACTAATTTTTTTTTTTTTTTTTTTTTTTAGGAAAATAACAATGTGAAGTGGAAAGAGTCATGAGAGATTACTGATATTCTGGGAAATTACTGGGGAGAAAAAAGAAAAAAATATATAAACTAAATTGAAGAAATAGAGAAAAATGTATCTATCATACCCCCCACACCCATTTCTTTCTAATTTCCAACTTCATAGTGAGGATATAGACTACATTATATGCCTAATAGTAGCAAATATTCCCACACATGACTATACCGATGGCACCATTAAGCTTAGAAGTAATCAACTATCACAAAAAATTCTTACAAGTTACACCCATGTTTTACATATACAAAAAAAGTGGTTACTGTCCCAGGCACTTAACTAATTTTGCTGACAAACTGAAGTCACATCCAAAACAGCTCTACCTCCAGCAAGAGCTAAGAGTTATATGAACACCTACTTTGTGCTACACACTATACTGTGCCCTTTATTTTACCGTCATAGCAATCCTCTGAGGTAGGTACTATTATTGTCCTTATTTTAAAGATGGGGAAATGGAGAAAGGGAAGTTAAGGAAAGTACACAATTAAAGAACTAGGTAAGTGGTAGAACTGGAAATCAAAATCCAGGTCCAGTTCCAGAACCCAAGCCCTTAATCCCCATGCTAATCTGCCCTTCTAATGTGTGCTAATACCCGTTGCTTAAGGTTAAGCATTTATATGTTACATTATACTCCAAACAACCCTGAAAGGTGGGCATTCTTGCTTTTTTGATAGAAAATTGAAGTCACAGGAGGTCAAGAGTTTTGATCAAATTCTATGGCCTTAGACGATATTCGCTTTTAAAAAACTCAAAACGCAGTTTTCCTTTAATTAACTATATAAAAAAATTTTCCTATAGTAAAAAGTCAAGGATTAAAAAATTGTTGGGTAATTTCCATTATTCTTCCTGCAGCTAAGGTGTATTTTGTTAATAACCAACCACACAATTATCTGAAGTGTCTCTATGTGACTGTAAATGTGTCTTTCGCTCAAATGCTATTTACTGTATACAAAGCAACTTTAAATCCTTCCCTGAACAACACAGGTATAAACCCAATCAACCTTCTCTACAGAGGACAACACCCTCCATAAGTGTTAATTTTATTATATGTTTAATGAAGTTTCCTAGTTATAAAATAGTACATATTCTGTGTAAAATCCATAGGTGTCCATCTGTGTTCCTGTGTTTTTTACTGTGTCTGATGTGTGTGTGTCTTTCTGTCTGTCTATACACAAAAGTAAAATTTCAAAAATTGTGTTTTAAACATTTTTTGTAACATGCTTTCATTACATATCAACATTTATTCCTGCCATAACACATTAACCTTTTAAAATTATTTTTATCATGCTTAAGACAAAACCATGTAACCACTTAGGTCACCAAATAGAACACTGCTGGGACCCCAAAAGGCACTCTATCTGATCACCACCCTTTCCCTCTCGCAGGTGAATCTGATCTTTATCACTTTCTTGCTTTCCTTTATAGTTTTACCACCCAAATATGTACCCCTAAATTCCATAGGTTAGCTTTGCCTGTTCATAAACTTTATTTTAATGGAACCACACAGTGTGTGCTCTTCTGCCTCTGTCTTCTTTCACTCAATAATATATCTGTGAGAATCACCCATGTTAATTTATGTGAGGTTAATTCATTTTCATTGTTGTATAATATATTCTATTGTATAAGTATACTCCACATTTATCTATCCTATTGATGAACATCTGAACTGTTTCCAGTCTTTTGCAGTGAGAATAATGCTGCTGTGAACATTCCTGCACATGTTTCCTGGTGCATATGTGTACACATTTCTGATGCGTATAAATGCAGAAGTGGAATTCTGGGTCATCTGACATGCAAATCTCTAGCTTTAGTAGATACTGTCAAACACTTTTTCAAAGTGTTTGTAACAATTTTAAACTCCCACCAACACTAAAGGAGAGTTCCCACCGCTATACGTTCTTGTCACACCTTCTAGTTAATGGCTTGTATTTCCATTTTCTTTCTGCTGTCTTTTGAAGTGCTAAAATTTTAATTTTGATGAAGTCCAATGTTGCAATTCTTTAATTTTATTATTGGTACTTTTTGTGTGTCTTTCCTAAGATATCTTTGCCACTCATAGTCACGAAGATAATTCTGTATGTTTTGTTTTAGAAGCTTAAGAATGTTAGCTTTTACATTTGGGCCTATGATCTACCTTGAGTTAATTTTGTGCATTGAGATAGGAGTCACGTTTTGTTTTTGTTATTTTTGTACATATATCCAATTGGTCACACACCATTTACCGACTGAATTATCTTGTTGCCTTTGAGGAAACCAAATATCTAAGGGTCTATTTTGGGACTCTCTAATCTGCTCCACTGATTTATATGTTTATCTCTGCACAGATACCACACTGATTTGATTACAATTGATTACATTTAATGTATGTTCTAATATATTTAGGTTTAAGTCTATCATCTTACTGAATGCTAATTTTCTTAATCACTGTACATTCCTTTCTTCTCATTTTTTGTATTCTTTTAAATTGATTTAGTACTTATTCTTCATTATTTTTCCCCTGGCAACTTGGAAGTTGAATACTCTTATACTATTAATGATTATCTTACATAAACACATGGCCCCTTGGTGATTAACTGCTGCCTGGAAAATACAAAAACTTTGCAACACTATCTATATTTCTCCCCTTCTGACATATAGAATATTACTGACGTTGTTTTAATTCTACATATATCTTAAAATTCACAAGACATTGCTGTTGTTTTATACAGTTTCTGTTCATTCTGATATATCCACATATGAACATTTCATTGCCCTTCCTTCCTTCCTTTTCCACTCTTCCATCCGGAATAACTTTCTTTTAATAATTCCAGCAGTGCAGATGTGTTGGTGATGTCAAATTTCAAATTTCAGCTCTTTTCAATGATAATGTGCCTTATTTCTCTACCCAGTTTTAAGATTTTTTTTTTAACTTTGGTTATTAGGAGTTTTAACTCTGGTATTTAGTAAGCTCCTGCTTACAGTTTGCTGGACTTCTTAAATATATGACTGGATACATTTCAACATTTTGAATATTCTCAAGTATTATTTCTTTAAACTTGCTTTAACACTCTGTTTCTCCTACCCAAGACTCCAAATAAGTGTATGTTAGCCCTCCTTACTGTATCCTCTATCTCTTACTCTCTCTTCATATTTTACAGCATTTTGTTATTCTTTGTTATTCTCTGTTACACTCTAGATATTTTCTTCTCATTTATCTCCCAGTTCACTAATTCTCTCTTCAGTAATGTCTAACTTGCTATTAAATACATCCATTGAGTTAAATCCATCCAATTTCAATTACTGTTATTTGTCACTTGTAGATTTTCTATTTGATTCTTTTTTCAAATAAGTTCCCTGAAGAGTTTCAATCTTCTTTTTTAACATCTTGAATAAACTGTGATTATAAAAATTCTGTTTAGTAGTTCCAATAACCAGAGCCCCTTTAAGTCTATTTCTACAGTTTCTACTGGTTCCCATTTATGTTGTCATGTGTCCTTATGTGACTGAGTATCTCCCATTATGTGCTATACTACTTGAAAAACTGCTTTATAAATAATCTGAATACGAAAATGATTAACTTTCTCTGGAGAGGATTCTGATTTGATTCTGGGAGCACTAGGAGTCCAGGATCACCTTAGTCCAATTTCAGGTATTGAATTTTTAGGCCAGTGAAGTAAACTTGAAGGTGAAATATAGTAATGTAGAGCTCTTTTACTTTCAGTCCACATTAATTCCTAGGGTATAGCCCTTTAGGGTCCCACCTCAAAGCTTGGGACATTTGCAAGAGTTCCCACCTTTGGTGGACCCTGGTCTCTAAACCTTGTCCTCCAGCTCTATAAAGCTGTCAAAGGTTCTGTTCAGGACTTGGCTAGACTATATCTGCTGAAAAGGTAATTAAATTTTAATTTAATGATTAAAAAGTTAGTCCCCCCCCAAACCCTTATTTTCAAAAATTAATGCATTACTAACTAACCAATAGATTAAAGAGGAAATCACAATAAAAATAACAAAAATACATAAAATTGAGCAATGACAGTAGTGTGTATCAACAGTTGTGGGAAATGTATTGCATTAATTGGATATAAGGGGAAAAAAAGAAAGAAACCGATTTTATTCTAGGAGGTTCTGGAACACTGAAGATCCCAGCAAACAAAACAAAATAGGACAAGAAATAAGAGAATCAAAAAGGAAAGAAACAAACAAAATGCTCCTTCTTTGAAGATGAGAAGAGAATCAATAAACAAAGAGAATCTATAAACGAAAGTTTTAAACATTAATAAGAGATCTCAGAAAGGTAACTATATATAAGATTAAAATAAAAAAGAAATAGAATTATTATAAAACAGTAATATTAAATTAGAAAATGGAATAGAAAAAATGGACCTCATTCACAATAAAAAACCATAGTTTTTTTATACATATATATTTAACAAAAATATGTAAACCTTTGAAGAAAGTTATAGAACATTACTGAAGAGCATAAGAGAGTTCCTGACTAAATGAAGAGATATTTTTACAAAGAAAGTATCATGGGTAAAAAGATAGTATTAATTAAACTGTCAATTCCCTACACAGTAATCTATGATTTTTTTTTTTTTAAAGCTCCAGGACAGTCTATTTGAGGGAGGGGTGGAGAGGGACCATCCTCCCTCTGGGTGCCATGGTCAAAGCTCACCCAGGGAGTACACCCCCCCTTGGGTCCAGCTGCCTCACCAGGCCCTTCAGCAGCAGTGGGGGAACCAAATTCACAACAGAGTTTTCTGGTAGGATGAGATAAATTTATCTTAAAATCCATGAAGAAGAATGTCAGAAATAGTTAATAAATTTTGAAAAGCAAAAACAAAGTGATATATCACTCTACCAGATATCAACATGGATACATTTCAAAAATAGAGTACTTAACAAAAAACAAAAAAAGCATGCTACAGAATTATACACACATTTGTTACCATTTATATAAAATATAAGAACAGCAAAATATAATTACCTTTTTTGTTCATGGACATTTATGGATACAGTAAAAGAAATACATGAGGCTGATAAACACTAAACTCATGACAATGGTTACCTCAGATGAAAGAGAAGGGGAAAGGAATCAAAGAGCTCTTTTAAAAAAATAATTTTTTTATTTTTAAAATTTTTTAATTTAAAATTTGTAATTTTTTACAAATTTTTTAAAACATAAAAATCTGTAGGCGAAAAAACTGTAGATAGTGTCAGGATATTTCATTTCTGTAAAAGTAAAAAGCATCTGAAGCAAATATAAACAGAGGTAGATTCAAAGAGTTCATTATACTATTCTCTGTTCTATGTGTGCTGTATTTCGTAATAAAATTAAATAGTAGGAGAAGAAAAATGGAAAGAATTGAAGGAGCTGGATAAATTGATCTAAGATTTTTTTCTGCTCTAAGTCCCACCCTATTCTAAACATTCTGATTTAATTAGAGGCTTAAAGACCTATACTTCTTTCCTTTCTAAGTAAATTTGGGTTTTAACTTTTTAGAACGAGCCATAACATAAATCAGATAAAGAATAAGAAGCTTGGGTGAAAGACACTTAATTTTGCTTCCAAGACCAGATGTCGGGTCATTTTTCTCTAAAGCAATCCGAATAACTTCAACACAATATAATAGATACACCTGTAAGAAATATTTATCAATTCTTTCTTCCTATAATAATTTATTCTGATTTCATTCTTTAATAAGTCAGATAAAACTACAGTATTAGAAACCCTTAAGTTTGTAGAAATTTTATTATGATTGCCAGAAAGAGTAAGAGAGCAAGAGAAAGTTAACAGATAATGATAGTCTGATAACAATAGCCTGTATGGGAAGATATTTATAATTCTTCCCCCGTTGGTAAAAATTCAACTTTCTTCCACCTCTGCATGGAGTATTAGCTAGCATATTTTCCATCATTTCCTCTCCTCTGGCTAGTCTTCATTTACTTCCGAGCACACTCCGTCTTTAAGCCACAACCTGTCTACACCTTTCAAACTACTGTCCACCGTTTCTCTTCACTACCAAATGTCTTTGTCTACGAGGTCTTTGGTTCAGTATATCCTATTCGGCCTCCAACCCATGGCAATCTCACTTCTGTACTCACTCCTTAATTGAAAAAGACATACTTCTTACCTTAGCTGACCTCATCACAATATTTTGTACCTTTGACTATCTTCCCTTTCTTAAAAATCTTTCCTATGAATTCCAGGAAACTATTTTCTAAAACCTCTCCTTCTCCCCTGCTAACCACTTATCTTTCTCTCTCCCACTGGCTGCTAGCCTCTTCCCTGGGGTTTCCTGGGGCGGGGGAGCAGATGGGGAGGGAGGAGGTCTCCCCAACCCTCTTCTTCTCTTCATTCTACTTGCTCATGTGGGTGACAGCACACCCTGCTGTGTTCCCAACAACTACTGCCGTAACTTCCAAACATACATATATATGTTTCCAGCCTCCACCCCTACTCAGAATCACGTTCTCAATTTTATAGCTCCCTATGGGACATTCCCCCTATTTGGCCGCATGCATCTTAAAATCAAATTTACCACCATACTCCTTTCCCACAACTGTGTTTCATACCCAAACGCTCTTAAATCAATTATTTCCATAAAGGTAAGACAGATGGGCTACAAATCCCAAGGTAATTCTTGATTCTTCCCTCTCCCTCACACCTGAAACATCTAAGGAGTCAAGAAGTCCTGCTGATTCTACAATCAAAAGTTTTTTTCACATTTGTCCCTACTTCCCTAAATGACTAAATAGCTTCCTGATTCATTCCCCTTGCCTCCTATCTCTATACTCTTTAATCCAACCTCTAATTTACCAACAATGCTTCTAAAATACACATCGGATGATGTACCCTCTTGGCTTGAAAATCCCAGGAGGCATCAACTACCTATAGAATGAAGTTCATACTCATGAGCAAGGCACTTGAGGCCTTTCTCAACCTGGCTTTAGGCCCCTTCTTTTTAGCTCTCCCACAATGCTTTCCCACCTTCAATCCCCCAAGCAGTTTATACTTTAATCTCACCACATCGCCATAAATTACCATCTTCTTTCTGGAGTCTAGAATGTTCTTTGAATCTCCTCATTCTATTTGGAGAACTTCTACCCTTTAGGGTAAAACTGGACTCAGGATACTCCTATATGACTTGCTATCACTATTAAATGAAGCTATTTTAGTAAACGGAATATTTCAAGAGATATCATAGAGTTTTTAGACCAAGCCCAAGCCTCTCGTTTTAAAAATGACAAAAGTAAAAGTCACAGAGATGAAGTGATTTGCCCAAAGTTACGTAAAGGGTTATTTTACACCAGGTACATGTAAATCAAGGAAAAAATAAGTTGTGCTACAAGCAGGACTTACTGAAATAATACTTAGCTGTGTCATCTTCACGGATGAGAATATCACATACTTTTAATTATTTCAGTAATCATAATGTATCTGTGACCAATGTGTATAAATTAAAACATAAACACAAATAAAAAAGCAAAATATACTAGAATACAAATTATATCCCCAGTAGTCCCCAAACCCCCAAGTTCCCACATTTTACCACCAAAAGATGCAATGAATGGGAGATCAAAATTTTGAATTTTACTTCTCAATGACAGTTCTTTTTACTATAAATGCAAATTTTATATAACCTCACAATATGGAAAGTGATTATTTTTCCAGGTAACATGTCACTTCCCCTGACTTAGGACCATTTTTTAGCCCTCTGGAATACTAGTTTTCTCTTACAAATTTCTGACAGACATCTTTATGTACTCCACAATTATTTTTTTAAACAATAGGGAGCATCAAAAGTTGTACTGTTAAGGGAGCACCAATAGGAACTGTCTTTATTCTTGAGGTGTTTAAATTCTAATTGGAAAAAAATCACTTAATATTTCAAAGTCTCAGTTTCACATCTGTATATGGATTCCATGACTTTAGAGTCTATTTTCACCTTGAAAGTTCTGTGATTTTTATCTGTTCTACAACTCCAAGATTTAGATTTATTAAGTTTCTCTCTGCTTAGAGCCCTAAAACTTTTAAGTATAGTTTATCATAAAACTGTGCCGTGGTCCTTATAATAATGACTTGTTCTCATGTTGACACCAGACATTTCTATATGGGCCTAATATAGCAGGTCTATTCTAGGTCAATAGCTAGAGTGATTAAATTGTTTATTAAGACTTCCAGGCATTTAAAGTAATCAGACCACAGTATGAGAACATGGGAGGAAAATAATTAACTCCTTTCATTCACCATTGATTATAAGGTACCACATCCCCCACTAGAGGTTAAGTAATCACTTCATGGGTCTAGCACCACAACTATTTCATTGATGAAATCCCAGTCTCCCCCAAATTACTGTATTTTTTTGATACAGACTGAACACAGATACTTAATGAAAGAACCACCAGATCTTTACCTTTAAAGATATTTATATAAATATATAAATATAAATATGTAAATAAATATAAACATTCAACCTCACAATTCTTCAAGTATTGAAAGAGTTTTTTTATGAGATGGTCTCTGGCTTGAACTAGGTAATCCCAGGAAAAGAGACAAAGTATGTCATGAGGACCTATAAGGGTCCTCCACCTCTGTGCAGCAACTTCAAATTGAAGGAAGATAAGAGGTAATCCTTACTCTTAAAATGAGTTTAGTTTTAGAAAGGTATTTGTCAGAAGGGTTGAAAATACAAGCCTTAGACCTAAAATAGCACCAAATAACATTGTTCATTTTCCTCAGTAATATTCAGTGCTGAAAAGACTAAAGATTCTGATCTACCTTCAGATAGTTTTCTTAAACAGTTGCTTATCAAAACCAAATGAATTAATTTCACTTTCTGAAGTCTTTACTTAAAAATAAAAATTTACTAAACATCCTACCATAGTAAAACGCTTCAGTTTCCTATGACTGCTGTAACAAATGACGATGTATTTGAAAAAGGGGACTTTGGGAGCTAATTCGGGTTAGATTAGGTCATGAGCATAGGGCCCTTATGAGGGGATTACTGTAGTGGCCTTATAAGAAGAGGAAGAGAGACATCACTTTGAAAGCATGCACCAAGGAAAGGCCAAGTGAGGACACAGTGAGAAGGTGGCCATCTGCAAGCCAGGAAGAGAGTCCTCACCAGGACCTGACCATGCTGGCACCCTGATCTTGAACTTCCATTCTCCAGAACTGTGAGAAAATAAATGTCTGCTGTCTAAGCCATCCAGCCTATGGTATTTTGTTAGGACAGCCCAAAAGGAATTAGACATCTGGGGTCCTTTCACAATAGGCCACACTTTGAGAGTTAATGATTAATCACTCACTTCTCCAATATTCCCAGCTAGCTAGTTAATTCTTCAAGTTTTAGGGCTGGGTCAGTCTCTTTCAAGTTCTTTCCTAACTGAGTCTCTTTCTTGGGAAGTAGATTCTAAATATTTCCACACCCAAAAAAAGAAAAAAAAATTATGTCTGCATCAGCTTATTACTTATACTGAGCTTATTACTTATACTGAGTTTTACTTCATGTTGTCCAATTTTTTTCCCTCTGGATTTCAAATGTTTTATGGGTTTGTTTATACAGAAAATGCCTTGAATGGACCTCTTTTCTGAGGGAATTTCTCAGTTTATGAAATCCTGCTAGAATACCAAGTCATTCTGCCAACTCTGCATCATCACAAGTGAATGAATGAACATCTAGAGGCTAATTTAATTCTGTGACCAAAATCTTACTTGCCTATGTCTAACGAACACACTTTTATAAACTTTTCACAAAGTAAAAAAGTTTAGAATATTGTTTAAAACCATTTAAACATTCCCTTATTCTTTTTCTATTCAAAAATACATGTTCTGCCCTCCTAATTTTTCTTAATTTAATAGGTCACAGAGATCTTATATAAAACTAGTAAAAATGACTGACCAGATTCACTTTATAATGGTTATCATTTATAAAGATCAAACTATCATCTTTACCACTTTCTTCCCAAATAAATTTTCAGTTTTATTAACATAATGGTAGTAATAATCTCATATTCTTTCTCTTTTATCCCATATTCCCAACCCCCAATTACTAAACTGATGCTTTTCATTTAAGAAGTTAACAAGGAAATGCAGGAATTGGCATAAAAGTAACTTCGTTAATACTTAGTGCTTCTACATGGCCTCAGTTGTGTTCTTATGAGGTCAGCAAACTATTTGAAGCTTTAGATGTTATATTTTCCCTACTACATTAGTTTGAAAAAACTGCAGATTTTCAACCTTCTTTAAAAACATCATCATCATGATATGAACTATAATTATTCTACAGCCACCCCACTTTAATAATAAATGCTGGGAATATTAAAACAATAAATGGAATGCCTTAAAATACATTACGCTCTTCTCTGATTTAACACAAAATTTTAACTCTTACCACAAGCCTTTTATTCTTAATTCACAATCAAATTCTTTTGGCAGTTAATCTCAGCACTTAATGTCATTCACTCCAATAAAACCAATCTTAAATGGCTATAAATGCCTTCCCTACTTCTCTATGTGTTTTAAGAGAAACCAGAGGAGAAGCATAAATGGAGTTCAGTCACTAAGACTATGCACAACACAATTATGCTGTTACACACTAACTTTCGCCAGAATATCCTATTTGTAACTTTTCCCCATTTCTGTTGAACTCTGTCTAATCAAGAGTTGGCACTCAACGAACACCACTGATCCTGGTGATGATGATGACAAACATAACAACACTGGTGGTTAGTTACCTAGGTCCAAGCACCACTCTATTTAATTATCATCACTATAATAATAAAAGCACAAGTAGTATTTAAGAAACCGAGGGAAAGGGAGAAGTATCTTATCCAAATTAACACAGCCAGCATGTGAACACAGACAGTTTGTCGTCAAACTCTGTGTTCTTAATACAGCGTCCAAATGATAAAACAGAATTACTTTCAAGAACCAATACTCCAGGGGGGCAGAGTCAAGATGGTGTACTAGGAGGATGCAGAATTCACGTCTCCTCACAACTAGGGCACCTACCAGGCACCGGTGGGGGACCAGAGACACCTAAGGGGACAGGAGAAACCCGTAGCGGCCAGGTAGGACGTGGGACATAGGGGTAGTGAAGAAGGAAGAGAAGTGGAGGTGGGAAATGACTGGCGCCCCTGAGGGGTGGCTGGGGGAGGGTAATGGATCCCACACCTAAAGGGGGAAATTGGGGAACCACTGGGAGGGCAGAGGTCAAAAGGCAGTGTGGCCAGGGTTCCCCTGCCCACTTGGACCCCCAGGAACCTGCTGAGATCCCAGGCCTGATCCTCTCCCCACTGAGGTTCCCTCCAGCCTCGCAGGTCCTGAGGGAGTGGGAGGGAGGGAAGGGGGAGCAAAAGTAAAGGTCGGACTTCAGGGACCAGCACCTCTGAGGGGTGTCTGGGGGAGGAGGAGATCCTACACCCAGCGGGACCCACCCATGGTTAGGGGTCTAGTGGCCCAGTGGGAGGCGGGTGGGGGACACCCTGCCAGAGACCGTGGGGGAGGGGCATGAAGGAACGGAAGGTAACACGGCCAGTGCCTTCCCTGTCCACTTAGGCACAGGGAAGCCTGTTGGGCTCCAGGGCCTAATCCTGTGCCCTGGGAGCCTCCCTCCTGCCCCGCAGAGCTCAAGCCCTGCCCCTACACCCTCACTCAGGGCCCTACCTCCAAACTCCTGAACTCCACACTCTAGAGGCCCTCCTTCTCACGTGCTGCCTCTCACCTTCTGTGCAGGTACTAAGCAGAGGCCCCACCCCAGGCTCAAACATCACCCCCCCCAACCACCCCCTACCACCTAGGTCCCACCCCACCCTAAACCCTGCCCCTGCCTAAGTTTATTTTTCTAATTTTATTTTATTCTTTATACTTTGTTAGTGATCTCTCCTTCTGGCTTGTCCCCCCCCCACACACACTTTGTTTTTTCTTTTTTCTGTTGTGGTTTTATTTTACCTTGTTGCAGTTGTTCCATTATACTTTTGTTTTTCCTAATATATTTTTTATCTTTCTAATTTTATTTCTTTTATATTCTTTGATATTGTACTGCTCCTTTTTTATTTCTTTCTTTTTTTTAAAAACTGTGCCACAAAACTTGCGGGATCTTGGTTCCCAGGACGGAGGTCAGGCCTGAGCTCCTGTGGTGGGAGCTCTGAGGCCAAACCTGTAGACTAACAGGGAACCTCAGACTCCAGGGAACATCAATTGCAGTGAGGCCTCCTGGAGGTCGTCCTCATCTCAGCACCAAGACCCAGACCCAGCTCTATCCAACTGCCTGCAAACTCCAGTGCTGGATGTCTCCGGCCAAACAACTAGTAAGACAGGAATACAGCACTACCCATCAAAAAAAAAAAAGAAAGAAACGACAAAAAATTATGTTACAGACGAAGGGGCAAGGTAAAAACCTACCAGACCAAATAAATGAAGACAAAATAGGCAACCTACCTGAAAAGGAATTCAGAGTATTGATATTAAAGATGGTCTAAAATCTTGGAAACAGAATGGAGAAAATACAAGAAACATTTAACAAGGAACTAGAAGGATTAAACAGCAAACAAACAGTAATGAACAACACAGTTACTGAAATTAAAAATACTCAAGAAGGAATCAATAACAGAATAACTGAGGGAGAAGAAAGGATAAGTGAGCTGGAAGACAAAATGGTAGAAATAACTGCCAGGGAGCAGAATAAAGAAAAAAGAATGAAAAGAATTGGAGACAGTCTTAGAGACCTCTGGGACAACATTAAATGCATCAACATTCGAATTATAGGGGTCCCAGTAGAAGAAGAGAAAAAGAAAGGGTCTGAGGAAATACTTGAAGAGGTTACAGTTGAAAACTTCCCTAACATGGGAAACGAAAGAGTCAATCAAGTCCAGGAAGCACAGAGAGTACCATACAGAATAAACCCAAAGAGAAAAATGCTGAGACACATATTAATCAAACTATCAACAATTAAATACAAATAAAAAATATTAAAGGCAGCAAGAGAAAAGCAACAAATAACATACAAGGGAATCTCTATAAGATTAACAGCTGATCTTTCAGCAGAAACTCTGCAAGCCAGAAGGGAGTGGCAGGACATATTTAAAGTGATGAAAGGGAAAAACCTACAGCCGAGATTACTCTACCCAGCAAGGATATCATTCAGATTTGAGAGAGAAATTAAAACCTTTACAGATAAGCAAAAGTTAAGAGAATTCAGCACCACCAAACCAGCTTTACAACAAATGCTAAAGGAACTTCTCTAGGCAGGAAACACAAGAGAAGGAAAAGACCCAAAAAAACAAACCCAAAACAATTAAGAAAATGGTAATAGGAACATACATATCGATAATTACGTTAAATGTAAATGGATTAAATGCTCCAACCAAAAAACAGAGACTGGCTGAAGGCATACAAAAAAAAGACCCATACCTATGCTGTCTACAAGAGACCCACTTCAGACATAGGGACACATACAGACTGAACGTGAGGGAATGGAAAAAGATATTCCATACAAATGGAAATCAAAAGAAAGCTGGAGTAGCAATTCTCATATCAGACAAAATAGACTTTAAAATAAAGACTACTAAAAGAGACAAAGAAGGACACTACATAATGATCAAGGGATCAATCCAAGAAGAAGATATAACAATTCTAAATATTTATGCACCCAACATAGGAGCACCTCAATACATAAGGCAAATGTCAATGGCCATAAGAGGGGAAATCAACAGTAACACAAACATAGTAGGGGACTTTAACACCCCACTTTCACCAATGGACAGATTATCCAAAATAAAAATAAATAAGGAAACACAAGCTTTAAATGACACATTTAACAAGATGGACTTAATTGATATTTACAGGACATTCCATCCAAAAACAACAGAATACACTTTCTTCTCAAGTGCTTACGGAACATTCTCCAGGAGAATCACATGTTGGGTCACAAATCAAACCTTGGTAAATTTAAGAAAATTGAAATTGTATCAAGTATCTTTTCTGACCAAATGCTATGAGACTAGATATCAATTACAGGAAAAAAATGGTAAAAAATACAAACACATGGAGGCTAAACAATTCGCTACTAAATAACCAAGAGATCACTGAAAAAATCAAAGAGGAAATCAAAAAATGCCTAGAAACAAATGACAACGGAGACATGATGACCCAAAACCTATGGGATGCAGCAAAAGCAGTTCTAAGAGGGAAGTTTATAGAAATACAATCCTACCTCAAGAAACAAGAAACATCTCAAATAAACAACCTAACTTACACTTAAAGCAATTAGAGAGAGAAGAACAACAACAACAAAAAAAACCAAAGTTAGCAGAAGGAAAGAAATCATAAAGATCAGATCAGAAATAAATGAAAAAGAAATGAAGGAAACAATAGCAAAGATCCATAAAAGTAAAAGCTTGTTCTTTCAGAAGATAAAAAAAATTGATAAACCATTAGCCAGACTCATCAAGAAAAAAAGGGAGAAGATTCAAATCAACAGAAATAGAAATGAAAAAGGAGAAGTAACAACTGACACTGCAGGAATAGAAAGGATCATGACAGATTACTACAAGCAACTATATGCCAATAATATGGACAACCTGGAAGAAATGGACAAATTCTTAGAAAAGCGGAACCTTCTGAGGTTGAACCAGGAAGAAATAGAAAATATAAACAGACCAATCACAAGCACTGAAATTGAAACTGTGATTAAAAATCTTCCAACAAACAAAAGCCCAGGACCTGATGGTTTCACAGGTGAATTCTATCAAACATTTAGAGAAGAGCTATCACCTATCCTTCTCAAACTCTTCCAAAATATAGCAGAGGCAGGAACACTCCCAAACTCATTCTACGAGGCCCCCATCACCCTGATACCAAAACCAGACAAAGATGTCACAAAAAAAGAAAACTAGAGGCCAATATCTCTAATGAACATAGATGCAAAAATCCTCAACAAAATACTAGCAAACAGAATCCAACAGCTCATGAAAAGTATCATACACCATGATCAAGTGCGGTTTAATCCCAGGAATGCAAGGATTCTTCAATATACGCAATTCAAGCAATGTGATAAACCATACTAACAAACTGAAGGATAAAAACCATATGATCATTTCAATAGATGCAGAAAAAGCTTTTGACAAAATTCAACACCCATTTATGATAAAAACTCTCCAGAAAGTAGGCAGGGAGGGAAACTACCTCAACATAATAAAGGTTATTTATGACAAACCCACAGCCAACATGGTTCTCAATGGTGAAAAACTGAAAGCATTTCCACTAAGATCAGGAACAAGACAAGGTTGCCCACTCTCACCACTATTATTCAACATAGTTTTGGAAGTTTTAGCCACAGCAGTCTGAGAAGAAAAAGAAATAAAAGGAATCCAAATAGGAAAAGAAGAAGTTAAACTGCCACTGTTTGCAGATGACACAGTACTATACATAGAGAATCCTAAAGATGCTACCAGAAAACTACTAGGACTAATCAATGAATCTGGTAGAGTAGCAGGATACAAAATTAATCCATAGAAATCTCTTGCATTCCTATACACTAATGATGAAAAATCTGAAAGAGAAATTAAGAAAACACTCCCATTTACCATGGTAAGAAAAAGAATAATATACCTTGGAATAAACCTACCTAAGGAGACAAAAGACCTGTGTGCAGAAAACTATAAGATACTGATGAAAGAAATTAAAGATGATACAAACAGATGGAGAGATCTACCATGTTATTGGATTGGAAGAATCAACATTGTGAAAATGAGTATACTACCCAAAGCAATTTACAGATTCAATGCAATCCCTATCAACCTACCAATGGTATTTTTCACAGAACTGGAACAAAAAATTGTACAATTTGTATGGAAACACAAAAGACCCCAAATAGCCAAAGCAATCTTGAGAAAGAGAAACAGAGCTGGGAGAATCAAGTTCCTGAACTTCAGACTATACTTCAAAGCTACAGTAATCAAGACAGTATGGTACTGGCACAAAAACAGAAATATACATCAATGGAACAGGATAGAAAGCCCAGAGATAAACCCACGTACATATGATCACGTTATCTTTGAAAAAGGAGGCAAGAGTATACAATGGAGAAAAGACAGCCTCTTCAATAAGCGGTGCTGGGAAAACTGGACAGCTACGTGTAAAAGAATGAAATTAGAACACTCCCTAACACCATACACAAAAATAAACTCAAAATGGATTAAAGACCTAAATGTAAGGCCAGACACTATAAAACTCTTACAGGAAAACATAGGCAGAGCACTCTATGACATAAATCACAGCAAGGTCCTTTTTGACTCACCTCCTAGAGGAATTTAAATAAAAACAAAAATAAACAAATGGGTCCTAATGAAACTCAAATGCTTTTGCACAGCAAAGGAAACCATAAACAAGACGAAAAGACAACCCTCAGAATTGGAGAAAATATTTGCAAAAGAAGCAACTGACAAAGGATTAATCTCCAAAATATACAAGCAGCTCAATATCAAAAACACAAACAACCCAATCTAAAAATGGGCAGAAGACCTAAATAGACATTTTTCCAAAAAAGATATACAGATGGCCAACAAACACATAAAAAGATGCTCAACATCACTAATCATTAGAGAAATGCAAATCAAAACTACAATGAGGTTATCACCTGACACTGATCAGAATGGCCATCATCAAAAAATCTATAAACAATAAATGCTGGAGAGAGTGTGGAGAAAAGGGAACCCTCTTGCACTGTTGGTGGGAATGTAAATTGATACAGCCACTATGGAGAACAGTATGGAGGTTCCTTAAAAAACTAAAAATAGAACTACCATATGATCCAGCAATCCCACTACCGGGCATATACCCTGAGAAAACCATAATTCAAAAAGAGACATGTACCACAGTGTTCACTGCAGCTCTATTTACAATAGCCAGGACATGGATCCACCTAAGTGTCCATCGACAGATGAATGGATAAAGAAGATGTGGTACATATTTGCAATGGAATAGTGCTCAGCCATAAAAAGAAATGAAATTGAGTTATTTGTAGTGAGGTGAACGGACCTAGAGTCTGTCATACAGAGTGAAGTAAGTCAGAAAGAGAAAAACAAATACCGTATGCTAACACATATATATGGAATCTAAAAAAAAAAAAGAAAATGGTTCTGATGAACCTAGGGGAGTACAGGAATAAAGAGACAGACGTAGAGAATGGACTTGAGGACACGGGGAGGGGGAAGGGTAAGCTGGGACGAAGTGAGAGAGTAACATTGACATATATACACTACCAAATGTAAAATGGAGAGCTGGTGCGAAGCAGCTGCCTGGCACAGGGAGATCAGCAGCTGCATATAGCTGATTTACTTTGTTATACAGCAGAAACCAACACAACATTGAAAAGCAATTATACTCCAATAAAGATGTTAAAAAAAAAAAAAGAAGCAACAATACTTCCGTATCACAAGATTCTCAGCTGCAAATAATCTAGCTTCAGTATAAAAGGGAGGTAAAGACTTGCAGACAGCTCATGGAATCTCCTTCAGGACCAGAAATTCAGGCTCAGGGGCCTCATAACCAAGAACAATGCCCAAAACACACTGCAGGAGAGCTCCTGTCAGCCAGCACTGCCACCCCCATGATCCTGCCCAGAGCACCCCACCAGTGGGGCCTCCAACAATTAGCTAGTCACTCCTACTGTAACACTGGTCAGAAGAATAGACTCTGCACACAAAAGGCTTCTATCTTTTCACCATGAAAGTTCAACTTGGCAGATCTGAATTCATCACCCAGTAAAGTTCATGTGCAGCTACTGGCTGTATATGAATACAGTTTTAAACATAACTTCAAGTTATATTTATACTATGGTTATAAGTATAGATTTAAATGAGCATATATTCAAAGTCTATAAAAGAAGACATAAAAAATGTGTAAGATTTTGGGGTTAAAGGTGATTTTTTTTCTCTTTAGAGCATGATGACCATTTATTAAATATTATTTTTATTTAAATGCAGACTTGGAAATGGACAGTAAGCAGTACTTAGGCTTTTTTTTTTAAAGTAGTATAAATACCTTACCTAATGGGGTTATAGGTGATTACTCCTTTTTTTTTTGTTTTTAATGTTATTTATATAAGAAATAAAAATTCAGAGGGGAAAAATATATCTTTTCCTTGACAAGTATACAATATCTTAAAAATGTGACTGGGTTTCATGTGTGTTCTCAAGAAACACCACTGGACCAGAAATCCCAATAGCTGATGTCCCCTATTCTACAGAACTGCAGCTTACACTGTATTAGATTGTATGAGGTTCTCCCAAAATTTGGGTGTGCCCAGTGTATCAGCAGCTCTAAAGAACTATGTGTCTCAATATTTTGACAAATATTGCCTGATTTTGACAGAAGACACTTGCATTCTCTTCTCAGTGTCAAAATGACCTCCCAAGGCTTGCACCCTTTTCCCAGATCAGAGGGAGCTAGCAAGGCCGCCTTCGTTGATACCAACACAGAGGTGATTTAGGACAGGGTCCCCCACGGTTGCCTCTCTCTGCTTCATACTGGCCCACCCACAAGCCACCTGCTCTGTTTTCCTCTCAACATGTTCTACAACGATTAACGGGGAAAGAGGGAAGCCCACAGGCAGGCCTACTTGCCCCAGCCCTGCCACAAGCCCACCCGACTTGACTGAAGAAAACTAAATTACGCCCAGCTTTGCCCTACATGTGGCAGTAAAAGTGCTAGAAAATCTATTCTGAATATAAACTCTTTCAGCTTTAAGTTCCAGATATCAGGGAGCATATACTGAAACCTATTTTTAAGCATAAACACACTGAAAAGAGTCAAATGCAGGTAACATTATGATGAAAGAAACAGACACCTTACTTTAAAAAGTTTTTCTCTTCGAGTTTCCCATACATAAAATTCTAACCACTTATGGGGTAGTCATCATTTCAATGAATTGTGTCCAGCGAAAAGGGAAAAAGAAAGACACATTTGCCATGAAGCTAATTTATGGTCTCACTAAATCCAGAAGATTGAAGGATTTCATTTGGTCCATCATGAATTCTCAGACCAAAGCAATTTTATTAAAAGCTCTTGGGGAAAAACAAACAAAGAAAAAAAACCCTGAACTTAAGTCAGCCAACAAATATTATAATTATATGAGATAACACACTTGCCACAATTTTGAAACGCTAACACCAAGGAATTTGTCCCTCTGAATAAGAGGACAGCAAAATTAATTTTTAAATGAATTTTTTCAGAAATTAGATTAAAATAGGTATAATACTTTATAATTTCATGTAAATTATATTCTTAAAACAATACTGGGTATCAGTTAGATAAGACTAATACTACTGTATGCAGATTAGAAAATGCAGACTTAGAAAAAGTTACCAAAACATACATAGAAGCATCTAGTTCCTAAAGGACAAAGCTTCTCTAAACTCCATCTTGCAACTCCAAGTCCTTGAGACCCAGCTACTCCCAGCTCACTTGTCCACCTCGTCTAAGATGCAGCTCTCATCCTCGTGGCTAAGAGATGGCATCTTCCTTCCAGACAATGAGACGAATGAAGAGTCTGTATCATACGATTTACATTTTCCTGTATACACATTCAATATGCTTTTCTGATGGTTTCTCTATATTTTCTCACTGGTCCAATGTTCGACTCAGTCGAAATACTACAAAGGCAAATGTTCTCCTTCAGAATTTCTTTTAGAATAAAAATATGCAGGATTCCTGCAAAGTTCCAAAATGACTACATTAAAACTGAACTGTACCAGTATTCTGACGATTACACAATGTCCCAGGAAGAAAATCAGAGGAAAAACATGTGGCTGCAAACCAAAAAACAAATAAACCAGCTGAGAAAGCCTCTGTTTTTAAAAATCTTAGTTTTAAGCATTCAAAAACATCCTTACAAGGATCTTTCATTGGCTCTTGGGAGACCAGCACTGTTGTTTCAAGGGCTCTCAATAGAATTGCTTTTGTCTAAGAGTTCATGAAACCCTTCAGATTTCTGGATTTAGTAAGCCTATAAATAAGTCTCATGTTGAATTTTAATTTAAAGTATTCTTCCTTTCTTCATTTGCTTTTTTCATTACACTCTGAATTCTTTAAGGCAGGGGTTCCTTTTATCTTTATATATTTTTAAATTTATATCACCAACATTTACCATAGGGCCTGGTACATATGAGCCTTTAAAATGATTACTTAAGTGAAGAGCAACTCTCCTCCCCCATTCCTAAACATGCACACAACCCATACCCAACACACACACCCATTTTAAGAGAAAACGCAAAAACACTGCAAATCACAGACACGCAGAATAAATATTCATTAGGACAACATGTGAACACATGACTGAGACAGCACCGCTAAAGGGAAGACTTTTTGTTTCCAGCAACTATGGTGCCTCATAACAAGTGATTTTAAATTTCACAAAAAGAATAAGAGAGTAGCATGGTATTAATTGATTTTTAAGGCCTAGAAATTTTGGCCATACTAAATACAGAAGAAACATCCAGTATGATTTGGGCTTTGTTGTCACTTTGAGAAAAGGACTACAACATCACAAAGTTCATAACAAACAACTGTTATTTTTTAAAAGACATCAGTAAATAGCGAGATTAAAAAAAACAGTGAGATGGATGACCTCATGGAAACGATGCCCATGGCTAGACTATGAATAAGGATGCTTGCAAAAAGCAGTGACTGGTTCATTATATCATCAGTTTCCTCACCCTAACCAAACTCCTAATCTTTACAACATCCAGGTAGAGAATGCCAACAGGTAGTCATTGCAGGAAATCTGTGAAAGCCAGGTTTGACTCTTGACTCAGACCAAATCCAGCACCAGGAAAGTAGAGATGGTGGGTAACCTTACTGAAAAGCTACATGACTCACCAGCGATCAGCAAGGTAATAAGTACTTTGAAATAGCTCTGAATATGGTGAGAAACTTGGTCTGATCCACTTATACTCTGACCTTATACCCCAGAATTCCAATCTGAGGAAACGCAGCATCTCTACCTCTATATCAGATGGGGTGACGTTCAGCTGGAAGGGATAGAAAATCCAGAACAATAGTGGATTAAACAGGGCAGAAATTTGTCTCTTCCAGCACAGCAATTCTGCTCCAGGATGCCCCGGGGAACCAGGCTCTTTCCAGCCAACGCCCCAGCATCTCTAGGGTGTAGGCCTCACCCTCGCAGGTAAGATAGTGGCCTCTTAATTCCAGACAGCAAGTAGGAGAAGGGACTTTGAAGAAGAGAGACAAAGGCTGTCTTTCAAGGAAGGTTCATGAAGCTACCACATGAAACTTGCCCTTACTTTGCAACAGCCAGAACTCAGTGCTATGGCCACACACTCTAGCTGCGAGGGAGCCTCTGTTCTGGGAAGTCACATGCCTGGTCAAAATCAAGGATTCTACCACTGTGGAAGAAGGAGAGAACAGATACTGGGGGAAACTACAGTTTCTGCCACGAGTACCGTACTCTACAAGTGAACTCGATGACCACAAACCAAGCTGCTGTAATAATCAACAAGGCAACAGGGCTAAAAGTTAACTCCCTACTTCAAAGGTGTCTTGATTCCCCTCTTGTTTAATAAATCCAAGCCGTTTTAAACTCTTGGTAGATGGTATTCCTTTGAGAGGGCTATCCAATCATTGTTATGATGAATTTCATTTCTCCAACATCAATGGTGAGCAAGAGAATCTAGGGTTGGAAATAATACCAATTTAAAAATGTGCTATTCATCTGATAAAAGACAAAGACCTCTCTGATGCGTTCAGTTCAAGACACTATCCCCTTAGTATAATAGTCACTATCGTTAGGAATGAAGTATATGATTCTCAAAACACAAAACTTTTTTCCTCTCTTCTCTTCTGAGATAATTATAATACTGAGAAAATTAAAAAGCAACTTATTTTATGAGGCATGGATGTTTCATTTCATTTCAAAAGAGGAGGTATACCATCCATTCAAATGACCGATGATGCTTTTGTGTAAATCTTCTTCTCAGTCTCTCCTCACTTCACTAAATCCAGCACTTAATTTTGTACATTAAGTAAGAACACATTTAGAAGCCACTCCTATTAAGTGTTCATTTCATGTATTCAGTAATTCAACAAATATTTATCAAGCATCTGTTTGTTAACACACTCCATGTGCTGAAGAGTGGACTCTCAAAAAGAATGTTGCATAAGACTCTGGCGCACCAAGAGTTTTACATTTAAAGCGTATTGCTTTTGCTAAGCAAAAAACACGCTTTCAGAAATGAAGAACTCCCTACTATTTCAGTATAGTGTATACCTATTGTGTTCAGTGACTACAGTAAATTTCTGTACTCACTGAACACAATAGGTATACAAAGAAGTGAAACGACCAAAAAAAAGAAAAATCTTCTAAGACTAAGTTCTTTCAAATGACTTGATAAAATGTACTCTGGCGCAAAATGGTATGCAGATAATTTGGGTGACATAATTCTAAGGGAATGAGTCAGAAGCATCATCACTTTTTAACCTTGACCCTGAATTTCGTCTGAAACTTCTATACAGTTTTAGGGGCACGTGAGAACAGATGATACTGTAACACATGAAAATGGAAACATTTAAAATTCATAGTAGCACAGAACGATTACTTTTCCCACCAGATCCCTTTAACTTTAATAATGTCTGACCTGGATGGCCAATAAGTTCTAAAAGCAGACACAGGAAAATTGCCAATATTAGATACTGCTGGAATAAGTTTTCATTTAGAAAGATTTTACAAGTTCTCTTAAAAACAGGTCACCAATTCTGTAGACACTTAATTTTCTTGAGACGGTAGCCATTGAGCAGAATAGGTATCTTATTACATGCAAAACAGAATCCAGCCAAAAACTAGACTTCATATATTCTTAGTATCCTTACACATAAAGTAAAAATAAATACACATCCACTCCCCCACACACAGTTATATACGCACCGATCCAAATCAAAGAAAGTGTGGCAAAGGAGACGTGAAAGAAAGTTTATTCATTTATTTCCCAGGGTGAATGGCACAAAAGCCAGCATCCCACTAACTGTCCCAAAGAGGTGATACACTATACAGCTGAGACTGGATAAAAATTCTGGACAATCACGGATTTATAATTTTCACGTTACACCAATAAAAAGACTTATAAAGGCACAATTTAAGAGTGTACTTTGCTTAAGTCACTTAAAAGAAGCAAAGTGACAAGAGGAGCAAGCAATTAGCTGCTTCTTCCAGTACGACAATTCCAAGTGGCTTCCTTACATGCCCCCTTGTTTTAGTCAAATATCATTTCAACACACAACTACCCTTGTGCTTTGATGCAGCTGTCATCTGTTTTGTTTTTAATGCAAATACCTGCTTATTGACTGAAAATTTTTCACATTATGGTTTGTAAACTGCTGCCTAGATGTTGCTAGTAAATGACCTGGGCGATGTATCACTCTGAGACCTCTGAGATAACATTCAGCCAGAGTAGCTCTAAGGTGCGTGCCCTGCTCGGAAAAGTCAGAGAGCTAATGTATGGTCACACAGAGAACTGGACAAGGGAGAAGTTCTCATTTAATTTCTCTCCCAGAGATTGTCAGAAGTTTCCTTTCACAGCTTTACAAAAACACCAGCCTCCGGATTGGCAGGGTACTACCTCTCTCTTAAGAGCTTTGACACAGCCCTCATTTATCTTCACAGCAAGCCTGTGCAAAGAGCAGAAACTCTTGATATCCACACAGACAAACTGGAGTTCCCAGAGAGTTCAGTGACTTGCCCAGGGCCATGCTATGTGTCAGGACAGCTGCAAAACTGGCTTTGGAAGCCAGACCTCAGTCCTGTCTTAGATATGCAGGCCTGATCTAGCGGTCCGGGAAAGGTGATAGAGCCTTTCCAATGCTCACCTAAAAGAATATGTTTCATAAACCATACCTGATTGATTGCATTTTAAAAAGCAGTGGACCTTAGTTCAAGTTTTTTCATTTCAAATTGATAGGGCCCAGATTCTTCACAATTATACAGTTTTTTTTTAAGGCATACTTTTCCTGACTTGCACAATTTTTTATCTTTAGCATTTACTAACATAGCTCCTATCAGATTGTCACTTAATTTTAGATATGTCCAAGATACATTCATGTGCATAATTTTAAAAGGCCAAGAAAAGAGGAAAATATTAAACATGTCTGACCTTTTAAGTTGTATTCAAGAGATGTCTTGCCAAATTTTTTTTTTAATTTAACATATTAACTGAAAACACCTTTCACCAATACAGTATGTTTTATCAAACAAAAAAGAACTTTATGAAGGAGGAATAATTATTTTCTTTAAAAGAAGGTTACAGATATCATTACATTGACTTTGCATACACTCCTTCTGGAAATAAGATCCTTTTAAAAGAATAACTCAAAGATACCATCAAGAAACTAAAAAAACTAGGAGAAAATACTTGCAAATCACATATATCTGATAAGTGACTTGTGTCAAGAATATACAGGACTCAGGACTTCCCTGGTGGTCCAGTGGTAAAGAATCCGCCTTCCAATTCAGGGGACACAGGTTTGATCCCTGGTCAGGGAACTAAGATCCCACATGCTGCAGGGCAACTAAGCCCACGTGCCATAACTACTAAGCTCACGCACCTCAGCTAGAGCCTGCATGCCGCAAACTACAGAGCCCACAACCTCTGGAACCTGAACGCCACAACTACAGAGCCCACGCACCCTGGAGCCTGTGCACCACAGCTAGAGAAGAGAAAACCCACACACCACAACCAGAGAGAAGCCTGCGCACCACAACGAAGATCCCACTTGCTGCAACTAAGACCCAACACAGCCAAAAATATAAATAAATAAATAATAAATCTTAAAAAAAAATAGACTATACAGTACTCTTACAACTCAATAATAATAAAAAGACAACCTAGGTAGGCAAAGAATGTGAACAGACGTTACTCCAAAGAAGATATACAAATAGCCAATAAGTGCAGGAAAAGATTCTCAACATCATTAGTCACTGAGGAAATGGAAATCAAAACCACAAGAAGATACCACTTCATACCCAGCAGGATGGCTATAATCAAAAAGACAGACAACACACACGTGTCGGCAAGGCTGTTAAGAAACTGGAACCTCATACATTGCTGGTGGGAATATAAAATGGTGCAAACACTTTGGAAAACAGTATGATAGTTCCTCAAAATGCTAAATCATATTACCCAGAAACTCTACTCCTAGGTATCTACCCAAGAGAAATAAAAACATATGTTGACACAAAACTTACACACAAATGTTCATAGAAGCATTACTCATAATAGCTAAAGAGTAGAAACAACCAAATATTCACAAACTGATGAATGGATAAACAAAATGTGGTACAGTTACACAATGGATTATTCAGCAATGAAAAAGAAGGCCACAAGAATGAAACTCAAAAACATTACGCTAAGTTAAAGAAGACGGTCAAATGCTACAATTTAGATAAAATGTTCAGATGGGTAAATCCATAGAGACAGAGAGAGAAATAGTTGTTGCCAAGGTCTAGGGCGAGCGAAAGTAGGAATGAGGAGTGACTGCTAATGTGTATCTAGTTTCTTTTTGGGGTCATGAAATGTTCTAGAATTAGATAACAGTGATGGTTACAAAACTTTGTGAATATACTAATATCAGTGGTTCATAAACCACTGAATTGTACACTTTAAAGGGGTGAGTGTTAATGTATGTGAGTTATATCTCAATAAGAAAAATTCCAATTAAATGATTAATATTTATACAACATACAATAATTTAATTTCAAATTAGACAGGAAGAAAGGAAATAAAAGAAGAGAAGAAAAGAACAAAAAAGGAAAAAGAAAAGGAAAGGAAAGAGGAAAAGAAATCTAGATCAATCTCAAAGAAGTAGTTGTGATCATGGGCCCATGTCTCCTAGTGAGATCAAGCCCCCAGATGGAATGCAGTGACATATCCATTAAGTCACATAAAGTAAGGTATCTGAGCTTATATATTGTACTGTAAAACTTTTAAGCAAAATATGCTCTTTAATAAATTTTATTTTTCCCATAGCTTATTTTAAATACTGTAAAATTATGTGCTCAAACTCTTCTGTGAACTACATGATTGACGTTCTTCACGTTTCATTTCCCTGAGACACCAGAGAAGATGATAACATTTCCATGAATACAATCTTGGTCCTCAAACCATCCTCATTTACGGATGCCGCTTCCCACCCGACCGACAACCTAAGGTAACAGTGGAAACAATGGAATGTGCAGAAGATCCTTCCAGTTCATTTTCAATTGGTACCAAGCACTGTTACACCCACTGTTCACAGATTTCCTGTGACATGTAAAATTGTAACAGTGCACTTTATCAACCAAGTGAGTACAGGGACCAAGAAAACACCTGTTGTCACCATTACCATTGATTAACCCAGAAAATGCCACCAAAACGGCAGTAGAGAGTTAAGAAATCAATTCCTACTGCTTTAAACCCAAACTCAAAAGTCACTCTGTGACTTCCAACCTGTTTGGGTTAATCCTTAGACAGGTGGCAACCTACTTAGAGTAAATTAACTGCCCCCTAATTGTACAAAAAAAGCTTGCTGATAATTGACAGGAACACAGCTAAATATGATGATGCCTATTGGCAATATAAAATCTGCAAATAATCCTTAGAGGTTAAAGGAATAGTGACTTCTGTAAACAGATTTTAATTTAACAGAAAATATTTTAAAATAAAGCTTAGGTATATGGTTTACTAAGGAATTGAAACAAGCATCATAAGCCGGTAGACACAGAGATACTGCGAGAGGGAATTCAAGGACCCCAGACTGGTTTTACTCAGAAGCTTTTTAACCTTAATCCTGTATGGCTTATTTTGGATGATTTTTCCAACCAGATACTAAAAAGAAATTTCATTTAAATACTAAAGTCACAGGGTTGGGCTTCCCTGGTGGTGCAGTGGTTGAGAGTCCGCCTGCCGATGCAGGGGACACGGGTTCATGCCCTGGTCCGGGAAGATCCCACATGCCACAGAGTGGCTGAGCCCGTGAGCCATGGCCACTGAGCCTGCGCGTCCTGAGCCTGTGCTCCGCAACGGGAGAGGCCACTACAGTGAGGGGCCCGCGTACCACAAAAAAAAAAAAAAAAAAAAGTCACAGGGTTTACACAATGGGTCTCCTGAGTGCTCCATGCCCACATCCCCTCATGCAGGAGACCTCTATCATCTGCTCACTCTTTGGCAAACATGCTTTCCTCCATGCGTACAGAGTTGACCAGCATAAAACAAACTTCTTCTCCCTATTCTCACCAACCTCAAAAAGCAGAAGTCAGACTTTCTGTCTTCTTTATAGTATTCATATCTATTCCATTAAAAAGAAAAGAAATCATGGGTTTCCCTGGTGGCGCAGTGGTTGAGAGTCCGCCTGCCGATGCAGGGGACGCGGGTTCGTGCCCCGGTCCGGGAATATGCCACATGCGGCGGAGCGGCTGGGCCGGTGAGCCATGGCCGCTGAGCCTGAGCGTCCGGAGCCTGTGCTCCGCAACGGGAGAGGCCACAACAGTGAGAGGCCTGCGTACCGCAAAAAAAAAAAAAAAAAAAAAAAGAAATCACATAAAGCCAGTATTTCTAAAGTAATGTAATCAAAACCTCTGAAATACCCATACTTAAATAAGATACAATTATACTATATAAAATATATGATATGTGAAGTATATCAATATTATATATATATGTATAAAATATATGTAAGACTGCATAATGCACAATATGCTTTGGAAAATCCAGCATCAAGGTTATCTGCTATGACTTACTATCATCAGAGACAAGGAGGTGGGTGGAATTCTGGAACATGGGTAAGATAACGCTCATGTCAAAGAAAAAAAAGTCCTTGTCCTCAAGCAAGCTAACGAAGCCAGTGATAAGCTATGAGTCAAATTCCCACTTCTACAATCAAAACTTATCATAGGAGCCCTTGAAAAGGGAGTGCATCTGTCATATGTTAATGACTTCAAGCCGTTCACTGAACTTCTAGGTGTACAGGAAAACTTAAAAGCACTTCACAACTCCTTGTGGGTATAATTAGCTTGTTGCAATTGTTGGCAATTCTCATCCTGGGACTCTGAAAGGTCACTCCACTGTTTAAGATACCAAATTTGGAGTCACTCTCCCTTCTGACAGATTAAGCACACCCTACAATTAGTATACAGCTGCACCTGTTGCAAAGCTTCTTTCTTCAGTGATGTAAATGGGGACGGTCAACAACATTCTAAATTCTTGCGGGATTATCAGACCTCAGAAACCAAGCGGGGAACAAGCCTGATGTCTGCTGTTGAGGTGATGGATGGTGGTCACAGCCTGACCACAAGCAGAAGCCGCGAAGCCATGATCTTTATTCTTTATAAACAATCCCAGCTAGCACAGGCACCATACTGACCTGACTCTCAATCTTGTAAGCAGTCACAATGCAATTTTGCTATTTAACAGAATTAGGTTTTTTACGATCTAGTTGAGTTTCTACAGAGAACAAAGAGAATTTCAAAAAAATGTTTTAAAAGCCCAACTAAATAGAGTTTTACATATATATATAACTAAATCATGGTTAAGGAAAAATGCTGCTGGTCACATATGGAGGAAAACCCTTCTATTTTATAAAGTTTGTAGCTCAAAGCTGCAAATTCTCCTGTAATTTACCAATGCTTTACGAAATTGTTCTCACATTTCATAAATTGTCAATGATAGTAATTTTTTTTTTTGGCGGTACGCGGGCCTCTCACTGTTGTGGCCTCTCCCGTTGCAGAGCACAGGCTCCGGACGCACAGGCTCAGCGGCCATGGCTCACGGGCCCAGCCGCTCCGTGGCATATGGGATCCTCCTGGACCGGGGCACGAACCCGTGTCCCCTGCATCGGCAGGCGGACTCTCAACCACTGCGCCACCAGGGAAGCCCAATGATAGTAATTTTACCCCTATAGTACAAAATAACAATATAGATATTTAAAGGATATAGCTTTTAGTGCAAATCTATTTAGGAAAAGAGATATTAACTTAAAAAACAGATTCATAAAGTGTGCAAAAATTTGATATAACTGTTATTAAAAAGTGGTTGAGGCAAGTCTTAAAGCCATAAACTAAGTTTGTCTTTCCTCCCTTCTTTTTTCTTTTTTATGGAACAGAAGTACAGAGGACAGGGCTTTCCTTTTTAATGGAACAGAAGTACAGAGGACAGGGCTCTAAAGCCCCCTTTCTCTTTAAGCCATGTCAATCACTAGCATTTTCCACTATATCACAAGAAATGATTCTTTGGTAGCTGATATGGCCACATAAACAAAAAAATACTGTTAAGCCTTCTTAAGTGAATGATATTGTGCTTAATAAGTCGTTTAAGCAAAGTCTCTTATTATCATCATAGACTATAACATATCACATATACTTACTTTCCCCCCCATATATAAATTCTTTTCAAAACATGATTGGAATTTTACAAAATAGGGAAAAAAAACTTTTTTAAAAAGAGTTTTACTACATTATTGTTAGGTAGGTACACTTTCTTCTATGTGTATTCAATTATGGGCACAAATACTTTTCAAAGGCTGACTGAAATAATATAAAAGGTAAGACTATTTCCAAATAGTGAGACTATTACCAATTAGCATTCCAACTCAAAGCTAGCAGGACTAGATTACATTTTTACCATTCCCTTCCAAAAATATTTTCACCTGATATTTACTTTACAACAAATAAATATATTTCCTAGTGAAAATATTTCCTAAAAGGAGACATGGGTATGTGTGTGTGTGTGTGTGTGTGTGTGTGTGTGTGTGTGTGTGTGTGTGTGTGTGTGTGTATGTGTGTGTGTATCACTTTTAACTACTGATATACCTCCTTTTAAAAGTCATTGAACTAAATGATGAAATTGCCAATTCTTCTAGGTTTGCTGTTGGGTCTATATAGTAATCAAATTTAGAAAACTATAAATTATATTTAAATTTATTATTTACAAGCAATTAATTATAAAAACAGCCAGGTGGCTTTCATTACATAAATTACTGTTAATGACAGAGACCTCATGCTGCTACTGTATTTAGCATTTGCATGTGTCAAGTGCGCATAGCTGTGTGTAACCACCCTCTTCAGGGTGGAACCGATCACTGATGCACAAGGCAAGCTGCCTACTGCCCAAGTTTCGATCGCATCCTAACTAGTTGTTTGAATCCTAAATATTCTCAAGCTTGTAACAACTGTCTGCTACAGAAACTTGTAATAATATTCTGCTGAAACAGTTTTAAAACCAGATACATAATTACTGAGCATCAAATAACGCTTAACTACACTTAGCTACTTAAAATCCTAGCTCTATAATTTAAACATGACCGAGAAATGTTCAATCAATTCTCACCGAACCAAGTAAGGGATCTACTGATGTCTCAGAAATGCAGCCTTTAAAATGATGTTTAACATGTTTCTTCCCACCACAAAACTGTGCAAAAGAAACTGACAATAACTTTTTTTCAGAGCTCTGTTTCCCTACTTTATTTAGCCTTTTATAGTGATCCTTCCAACTCTACAGTGGGTATAATTCCCTTCCAAAGAGAATGAAGAATTTGACCTCTTTAATCTATTCTGAGATAAAGCATGAGTTTCAATGATGTAACAGGAGAAAAAGATCTTGTATTGTTACTCTGAACTAAATGCAATTCTTCACCAAATAGAAAGTACATACCAAAGAAAGCAAATAAAAATAAAGAATTTCATCCTATTTCAAAGTCTATCCCAACTAGAGGCCTAAACAATAATTCTACTATAGTCTTCCTTTCTTAAAAAAAATTTTAACACAACATTATAAAGCAACTATACCCCCCCCAATTTTTTTTTCATTAACTAAAAATCCCATATTGAGCGACCTCTACGGTAATTCAAGGACTGGCTGGTTAACACGTTATCTAAGGCTTCACTTTTCCTCCTCTCTTAAGAAGTCTGCGTTTCAGCAATTTCATCAGTTACTAACCACCACCAGAGAAGTGGGTAATGGAAAGGATGAGGAGGAAACGCTAAGTGTCTTTAGCCACTGAGTAGTTACTTAGAGGAACACAGAGAAAAGGGGGGGCATAAAAAATGGCTAATAGTTAAGGAAAGAGAGTCTACATACTTACCCAGTATGGGGATAAAGTAACAAAATGAAATTTTTCAGTGAGAAGGCAAGGACTAATTTATTTATCTCCAAAGTAATCATCTGGGGAAGGAGTAGGGTTTGTATATTTGCCGCCAATGTTGCTGCCTTTACTCAAAACAGAACTTATCTGTAGGAATCACTTTAGAACCACTTTACAAGTTATACAAGAAAGTCAACCTCATAGTCACATCTTACATCTTTATCAAAATACAGGGTGGTCACCAAGTCTGGAAACACAGACAAATGTATAATAAATAGCTGTTACTGAATTGCAATACATGGCAAAATAATGATGTCTCCAGACTTATGGTCACCTGGTAGCATTAGCCACATTACTTATCAAGCCTAATGACGTTTGCCTATCTCCAAAAACCAGATTCATTCTCAAAGTACCAGAGTTTGTCACCGCTGGAGATCTTTAAAAGACTGTGCTACGTGCTCTAAAAATACTTGTTCACAAAGAGTCCCAAAGGCATCTTGGCTATCATTAGAATGTGTGTCCAGTAGGAAACAATATTTATCCTAGTACTTTTTTTTTTAAATGAGTCATTATTTTGTAGTTGCAGTACATGAGGAAGGAAAGTTCAGTTATCTGTAGACGCTGAAGAGTTGGATAAAATACAAGATGGAGGGACTAATAGTTTGGCCGGTACTGGGGGACATCACCCACCAAAACCACCAGCGCCTTCCACTGGGGTGCTGGGAAGCATTCATGAGTACACACTGTTAAGAATTAACAGTATGGATAATTCCCTGGTGGTGCAGTGGCTAGGACTCCATGCTTTCACTGCCCAGGGTGCGAGTTCAATCCCTGGTCAGGAAACTAAGATTCCTCAAGCCACGCAGGGTGGCCAAAAAAAATTTTTAAAGAATTAACAGTATGTGAAATTCATACTCTTTCTCTCTTGTTATTACACTATAATTTTCAACAATGTAACAAGATTTTTCATGTCTTTCTAATCTAAACTTGGAACAAGAGCTTTATCACCATGAACAGAAAATAGATTTGAGAGCTGCGTATCACTAACAGGCTGAGTGTTTTGGTGTATGACATAAGTGAATATTCAGTGATGCTGTGGGCAGGGCATGGTCATGATGAGCTTTCAGAGGGAAGTCTAGAAAAGCCAGTCAGCAGTGCTGTCTATTTTTATGATGCTGGAAGTTCTGCAGTTGGTAGAGCTCATTGGCATCATGTACCAGGCAGGTCGTGAGGATTTTATTCAGACGGTTAGGAGTTCCAGCCCCAGAGAAAGCCAAAACCAAAAGCCTGATGGAGATGGTTAGGATAAAGCATCTTAACCTGAAGAAAAAGTTGAAGACTTTCTGCTTTGGAAATTGCCATACTATTTGAGATATTATGGCAGGTTGAAAAAAAAAAAAAGAGCCCTCCAGAAACCACACAGGCAGTTCCTGGGGTGAATACCCTATAGCTGCCCAGTTGTAAATCCCCCAAAGAGAAAGTTCACTGAGGTTTAAAAACAGGGGGCAGATCACTTCAGGAGATCCAGTTTTGCAGAAAGATCATGTCAAAAATCATAAAGGCACCTATTTCACACGGTCCAGGTGGGTAAGAATTGTACTCGTCTCCACCTGAATCATGTGAGCTTCACGGCTAAGTTATGAAAAGAAAATGGGGAATAAAAAAAGAAAAAGGCGAAATCTCCAATTACAGGTCTGTCTTGATTCCAGCTACCACAGTTTCACACAAAGACCCCCTTTCATTCAAAGTTATGTTGTCCTCAGGGGTAGGACTCTTAAACATGGTACCTAGTGTCAACCCCTGATGAAACCCCAGTTGGTAAGGTCATTCACATTCTAAAAGGGAAACTACTCCTCACACCATGGAATGTTAGTATTCCACAATAATTTGCAGTTGAGTAAATGCTGAAAAGGACCTTCTGACCATTTATGTTTGGGGCATCAAAACACCATAGCATTGCTTCCTAAAAATAATAGAAAGAAAGTACTTTGGACCACATGAAGCATATCTACTGGCTGTCCCTCAAGAATAAAAGTCAGTAACTGAGTTAGAATTAACAACTGAAATTGAAAAAAAAAAAGCAAAAAATAAAAATAGATCAAAAACTCTATCTATAAATGTTACTAGGTCAGAATTCTTCCAGGGTTGAATTTCACCCAGGTTTACATCAAAGCTTTAGAAACTAGTGGAAACAATATTTAGATGGAAATCATAACACCAGTAATAGTTCTTTTGGTATAAATGGCACCACAGTTAATATCTTTGGCACAGTTAATATCGGAGGCTGAGGCGGACTAAACCAAACACAACTCCGAAAGATTATAGCCTACTCATCAATCGCCCACATAGGATGAATAACAACTATCCTACCATATAACCCAACCCTGACTTTACTACATTTACTAATCTAGATCACAATAACTTTCACCACATTCATGTTATTCATCCAAAACTCAACCACCACTACACTATCACTATCCCAAACATGAAATACAATGCCCGTTATCACAACCCTCACCATACTCACCTTACTCTCCATGGGAGGACTCCCCCCACTTACAGGCTTCATACCCAAATGAATAATTATTCAAGAACTAACAAAAAATGACATTCTTGTTATACCAACATTCATAGCCATCACAGCACTACTCAACCTATATTTCTACATACGCCTCGCCTACTCCACAGCATTAACTCTAATTCCCTCTACAAACAACCTAAAAATAAAACGACAATTTCACTCCACAAAACGAATAATCCTCCTACCAACAGCAATCGTATTATTCACAATACTCCAAATTTCTACTAAACCAAGCCATAAACAAATCTTCAACTGAAAAGCTCTGTCTACTCATTTATAATCTGTTACCTGGAAAAAAAGCAGAAGGTCTCTCTGGCCACCTAATCACCATATCAATGACACATGCCACAAGAGAGAAGCACTAGTTTATTTGATTGATCATGGTAGATAAACTCCAAATAACAGAGAAATTAACAAATGCTTGACATTTGCTCAACATCCATTATTCTGACACTGCTTTCAGAATTTCAAAGCCTGGGAGTATGCTTAATCAACATTCATATTCCCTCGTGAGCTACAGGCACCATATTGCACCCCGCCTTCATACTGATGAAAACTGCATATTGGCCATTTCCAAAATGTTCTGGGACTCCACACAGGGCCCCTTTTCTCTCTTGTTCCTGCTCTGCAGTTTTCTTTTAAACACTTCCAAGACAAAAGCATCTGCCAGTTTTTCTCTCTGGGGATGTATGCAAAATGAACTTAACAGTTTTAAGGCAGGAGTAACCCTCACATCTAAATTCATTCATAGGACAGAAAAGGGCCTAAGAGGCCTCTCCAGGGACAAAACCCTGCTGAAATTCTCCCCACACACAACAGTGGGAGCTTTATAAAATCTAAGTCCAGACAATTTCCAATTCAAATGCCCAACATAGCATGACCTTTGTCAGATCTCTGAGCCCAAGATGCACCCATGATTTTTTATTCTAACCAGCACAGACATTAGACAGGGCACTACTGCTAAGCAGGAGGTTCAATATTTGCATGCTCTTCTATTGTGAAAATGTAACAGTGACAGCACTGTGTCAAATTCTTTTCCCTCTAGAACTTTAACTCCATAGGAGAGGCATGGCTGACAGATGACTCCCCAACATCTGTGTTATGTACACTCCACAGCTGAGGAGCCCCAGATCACTGTCAGAACATCGCAGAGATGACCTGCGTCTTTCTTATGCCTTCTTCTTATCCCTGCCCCCCACCAAAATATATATACATTCATATATATATATATATATATATATATACATCTACAATACAAATAGTGCAAGTTTTAACAAAATGTAAAAATGGCAAGTCAGATGAACATAATTTATAGTCATTAAACTGTTCATGTAGCAACTCAATATATATTGTATAGATGTCCTATACCAAATAATTTATCAGACCTGACACAGTGCACATCATATTGTTTTATTTAGTACACTTACTAAAATTTCATGGATCAAGCATCACTTCTGAAAGCACAGAGAAAGCACTAGAAAGTATTTATTCATCTCCCGTGATTTATTTTGATTACCCTTACAGCTACATGATAAAGTGGAACTCACAAAATTACAAGGTTAAGGTTTACATAGCCATTGCTTCATCTACTAAAATATAACAAATGGCTTCATGTCTGATGTATTTTACTTTCATTTAGTGTTAAGTAGTACACTAGGCTAAGCACTTAGCTGCCTACTGAATACTTTAATATTTTTAAATAGGACTTAAACATCCTGACCCGGAAAGTGGGGGGCTTAAGAAACAATTGCAGAAAGAAGAGCAAGTTCTTTGTATGGTGCTAGATAGAACAATACTGGCCACAAAAGAAGAAACACGCTTCTAACTTTTCTTCTCAAAGGGATCATAAAAATAAGCACTGGCCTGCACTAGAAAGTTCACAAGAATTCACTAAATGCATAAAGGACCACGATACCATGCTAGGCACCCATGGGAGGAGTTGCAAGATAAAATCATAGCAAAACACTGGGCTCCTATCCTTAAGGGATTCACTATCAGTGAAATAGAAAGTGAAAGACAGGAATGTATACTTTCCAATGGTCAAAGGAAAACAAGTAAAAGTAACTACAGTGGTCAAAGAAAAATCTTAACCAATATTCAAATATTCAAGTGACCAAAAAGAAGGGAGGTGGGGGGAGGGATAGAGAAAGAGAGAATTAGACGATGACACTTAAAACTCCTTTTCATCAATTTTCCTTTAAAATGTTTTATCTGGAGGCAGGTCTCCCAGACAAGGAAGATGAGATGAAAAGGGTGATAAAAGATCAGAAGTGGGAGATGGAAGCCCAAAGTCGAAAAGGTCAATATAACTTTTCAAGAAAAACAAGAAAGTTTGTTGGCCTCATCATTTTTGAGAAAACCATTAAAAACTTTATCAGATCAACTGCCTTGGGAAAGAATACTAAGGGGGGAAAAAAACAACTTGCAATTTCCAATGAACTATTTTGTTTAAAATGATGCAGTAAAAGTGAGATGAAGATAAGACAAGGAAAAGATCTTTCTTAGGAACTAAATTTCGTTTCCATTTATGAGTGATAATTGTCCCAAGATACCTACAAAATAATAACCTTCCCACAGGTATCACTCTCACGTACCCAAAGAGACTCCATATGTTTCAAGGTGCAGACACTGCAGTACAGAAGCAAGGCTTAAGCTTCTCAAAAACTTTGCTTCACCATCATATGACAGGAAAGCTGACAGTCAATGAGATACTTCAGGTGGAGCAAGAAAATCATGAAGCCATATTATATTGTACTGCAAGTTAGGCAGCAGAGTGACTTTAGATGAATAACAGGTTACTGAAGTGTCTATCATACTGCACCCTCAGAAAGGAAAGATAAAGACTATGAAGTCAAATAGAGTTCAATATAAAAACAGTAAAGTTCCAATCTCCCCAAAGAAAAGAACTAAAAATAGGAAAATAATCTTGCGCAGTTTAATACATAATGATAACGGCACCTGAAAAATCCTTGTAAAGAACAATTTAACCCTTGCAGCTTCATGTCACAGCAAAATCACTTTACCCATGTTGAAGGGGTCATGCAAAGATGAGCACCAGTATTAACAGACAGCCTTAAACGCTGGGGTTTCTGGGGGGGGTCGCGCCTCAAAAATATTCAACAACAGTTAATTGAGAGCATTGAAGAAAAGAATGAGTTTGAGTGCTGCAAACTCTTGCTGGGACCCCTATCCTCACCATCAGTCTGACATTTTATTTCTAAACAAGAAATACATTTTACCTTTCTGAGATTATTTTCTGGTTACAAGCCAACCATTATGAACCTTTCAGTGAATCGCTGAATAGGGCACTTAAAGGGATAAACAATTATAAAAATAACTGTCACAAGTGCATACATTTTATTTTATTTAGTGATGTAATAAGCTTAGGGGCATATATCAGGTCCAAAATGGTCTTGGTCATTAAGTTAAGCAATAAATCATAGGTCTTGCCAACAACAACAGCAAACAGATGCTAACAAGGAAATGTATTATTGAATATTGCCACGTGTTATAAAAATGTAAGTGTGTTTAAGACATGTCTTAAATTTTTATAATAATATGCATTTAATACATTACTATTTGACACATGCAGGAATCAGATTTATAGGTTCCATTCTGTAGCTTCTTCTTCTGTGAACATGAGAGCATATTCTGGATTTTTTTTGAAACAAGAGGGGAAACCTTTAAAGTGCATGCTTGCAACAATATCTAATTGGTTGTCTTGCTGTTTTGTAGTAAATAATGTCAACACTGAAACTCATTAAAAAGAAGAAATCTATGCACTTTGCCAGGACAGAAAAACTGAACATTTTTAAATCACAATTTTTAAAGAAGCCTTATAGTCTAAGGAAGTATAAGAGCATTTTTTAATCAAGTTGCCAACCAATTTTTTTCACATTCATTTTGAGCACAATCCCAGACAAAAATATACTAACTTGATTAACAAGTTCAACAAAAATGTGGAAGCCAACTAGCTAAGAAAAATCCTACTTTATATCTTCATGCAAAAATCCTAAGAATCAAACAGTATCTCAAAACACAAACTCATTTAAAATTGAGTCTCTCTTCAAAATATGTCAAGCTGTAATATTCCCTTAATATTCTTTTCAGATCAGTAGGCTTACATATCTTAGCAGCAGGTTCAACCCTCCTAGTGAAAGGACTTGGGAGGGAAGGAAGGAATTAGGGCCCAAGGAACTTATGTAAAACCTCTTTTAAAAAAAAAAAAAAAGAGCTTTTTTAACATCAACGAGATGCCAACACTGCTAAAAGCATTTTTCATTTGCACACTATTTTGAGTGTCCTTTTCAATCAACTCTCCTAACTGCCAGTATGGTCTTCCCCCTTTCTTGTGTAGACAAGAGTCCATGCCTTAGAACACTTGAAGAAGCAGTGCTTGGAATATGGAAGCTAAATTTTCTTCATTAAATCTACTGAAGCAGATATTAAAAATGCATTTAATATACTGGCGATGGTCCGTGGGCACCGCTGACTGTGACAGGCCAGTTACTGATGATGTGCCATCAGATGGCCTTCTCAGCAGGCGCCTGGGTCTCAGGCTGCTGAAGGACAGCAATATCTTCCCTCGTGTGTAAGCTCTATTCATCTCCCAAGTATTTACTAAATCACAGGCCTCTGCACACATAGCCCACGTTTCAGCGTATGCTAACAAATGATGGATGGCCTCATCAATTCGTTATGTCCTGAAAGCATGGTTTCCTGCCATTCCAATCACCAAACCTCAGTGCTCCAGAGCTGATCAGTTCTGGGGAATATATTTTGCAGGCTCGATTAAAAAGAGTAGAAGTTCTTTGCATTAGAGTCTCTGACACTCTCCCCCAACTGTTTGTTGTTTCAACCAATTATTTGGGCAGAATAATCATGAAGTATTCAGACAATATAACGCTGGCAGGTTTTTTCCTGATGTTTGCTAAGGTGCAATTTCATCTAGGACAAAACCGTTGAGCTACTCACTGGTAAAATTTATGTTTTAAAACATTTTTTTCCTTCTATGCACAGCAGGCAAAATCTTAAAAATAGTTTATATCATATTATAACGTAAATGCATTAGCAGATGCATTTCAAAGAAACTTTCAAGGGCATAACCTGTCTCTAAATCATCTAAACCTTTTAAGACAATAATTCATGAGAGTTCTCTTAATTATAATCTAGATAAAGGTACAGAGTACTTAAAAATTCTTCTGACAGTTCCAAAGTTAGATGACAAAAGTTCAACTTGTCAAAGAAATAAACCCTCTTAAAAGAAGATGTATTTTCAGTTCCAAGGTTATATATGTCAGTTGTCTTTTCTATAAGCCATAAGAACATTTTTATTTTTAGCTAAGGCTTATCTACAGAATGGAAAATAAGAGCACACTCATGCCTTTCACTCAGAAACAGTAAACTTTAGAAAAACAGACAAACTTACCACAGCTAAACAGATAGCTGAGCTTTGAGGAAATGGAACGGCATTAAAAAGCTAAACAACTTGCTATAAATAAGCTCCTGGAAATGCTAAAAATTAAAAACAAAAAGCTGCCAGACTCCCATTTAGCCAATAGCTACATAGGCTCTGAAGTACCCACAATCAGCATAAGTTCTGCCACGTTGCCCTGCTGTTCACCTCAACCTTGACCTCAAGATTAAGCTCACTTTTATTGTGCACAAAGGTCACCTGTAGTAGGTCAAAATTCAAAGTCCCTTGTCAGAAAAGGTTGATATATTCCAACCTTTCCCTCTCCATGCATCAAATTTTTCATGGTAAAGTCATATTCAGCAGACAGTATATTCAGCAATTTATTGTTTCACTGTAATACAGTGCAGAATACAATTGTTCAAAAAGCTATCACATGACTAAAATACTTTTCATGAAAATGTACCAAACCTAGTCTCCTTACACACCTCTAACATGAAAACTAACTGAATCTTGTTTTTACAGTTCACAAGAAGAGTTATACGGCAAATAACTGTCCTCAAAATACAATCTATAGTATAGTTATGACTTTTACTTCCATAATCTTTGGCTACAGGCAACTATTTTTCAGAGCGTTGCTCAAAGTTTTTAAGTATAATTTTTTTTAAAGCATGAAGATCTCTAACCAGTTTTAATACTTTTATTCCAATCTGGCCTAAGCTGCTTAAGTGAAGTAAGTCTAAAGCTGAAAGCCTCTCTGACCTAGAACGTAGAGGAAGATATGCTCTATAATAAAATAGAAAAGGAAGGGCAAAAATTACTGTATTGTCCAACTCATTATTATTGCAACTATATGATCAGCAGAACTGCACAAATAAGATAAATTAAGCAAATTCTTTGCAGGCAGCATTCTAGAATACACTGTAATTAAAAATAAGCAAAGCCTTAAGGAACAATAAATCTATTTTCTTTTTAAAAGATTCTGCAATTTCTTTGTGTTTACCGTAAGGTCTTTTTCATAATCAGTATTAGCACCATGAATAGATTTTAAGATTGTTTAAAAACACTAGTTCTTTAAATTAACTTTTTAAAAAAATTATTTATTTATTTATTTTTATTTTTGGCTTCACTGGGTCTTCATAGCTGCGTGCGGGCTTTCTCTAGTTGGGGCGAGCAGTGGCTATCTCTTCATTGCAGTGCGCAAGCTTCTCCTTGCGGTAGCTTCTCTCGTTGCAAAGCACGGGCTCTAGGCGTGCGGGCTTCAGTAGTTGTGGCACAGGGGCTTAGTTGCTCCTCGGCATGTGGGATGTTCCCGGACCAGGGATCAAACCCGTGTCCCCTGCATTGGCAGGTGGATTCTTAACCACTGGACCACCAGGGAAGTCCCCAAATTTATTAATCTTTATTTTAAACACTAAAATCAATGTTCACACTCGTGTGATGATCTGTGGTATCCAACAAACTCTCCATGCCCTGGAAGACTGACTTGAACTTATATAACTACTGGACTCAAACTACTTCCTGGTGCAGAACCCTCACTCCAAAACTGGTATTCACCCAAATATCTTTCATAAATTCATAACCACCTTGTTATCAAGGTGAGGCAAGAATATAAAAGAGCTTCCAGAATATGCGGGGGCGGGGGAGTTGCATTTGAGAAAAGTAATTAGACAAGAACATACTTTAGAATTCTCAGGTTTTAACATTCCCACTAATTCTGTCTTAGGCAGCGATCATGTTACATAACCATTTTCTATCCTGGGGTGGGGAGTGGGGGGAATCAATCTAAACCTTGATATGCCCATTTGTCATCAACATAAAAGCACATCGTGGTTGCCAGTATCATCTAAAGACTATATTTTCACCATAATTTGCTAAAAGCAGGTTTCCTATTACCCAGGGGGTTAAAGAAAAACACTTTGGAAACCTAGAAAATAAAGAGGCTCGTTTAGGTAAAATCTTTTCAGTTCTAACACTGAGTCTATTATAAGCATAGATACCATCGCAACAAGCATCCTTAAATCAACAACGGTAACAATAACAGCAGCAGCAAAATGAATTTGACACAGTATCAGGAACTACGCTAATCATTTTCTATGTACTATCTTATGTCAAGTTCATAACAATCCCATTTTATAAACAAAGGACACTGAGGCACCAACAGGTCACCTGGCAAGTAAGTCATGAAGCCAGAATTCATACATCTATTTCCAGAACCAAGTTCTTTAAACCAATATAAAAAACTGCCTCTACAACAAAAAACTGAATAACCTCCTGGAGTTCACAGTAATAGGGTTTTGCTTCCTATCGATTTATACAATAATTAACCATAAGCAGAGAGAGCTAAATAAACCACCCAAGGTCAATCACAAGCCATGGCAACTCTGCCAAACTCAATACCACTTAGCCAGCCCACCAGTGTAGGCCCATCCCCAGAGAATTCCACTTGACATTCTAAAATTCACGTATGCTTGGCTAATATTGTTAATTTTATTGTCCACTTCTGTTTTAGCTGTATGTTGCCATATTATTTTATTACTGATACTTTGGACGTAGAAAAGAAATACTCACATCTGAACACGTGACAATTAAGTCTTTACAAAATTGTACTAAATCACATGGTAATCAATTGGCTATCTCCCAATCTTTTTTCATTACAATTGCAGAGATACTTTATTTTCTTTTTTATATTGGAGTAACTGCCAAGGGAAGATGTAACAACTAAGCTTGAAGTTTCTCTTAAAATAATTTCTGACATGATAAACCCTCAGGTATACCACTGGAGCATTTCTAAATTCCTAAAGTGTGAATAATCACTAAATTTAGCCAATGAATCTACTCTGCAAGGGATTAATTTTCCTAAATGAGACATATATATAGCTTTTGTTTTTTAACTAAGCAGCATTTTCCTCAGGTCAGTTCAATCAAATGTCCATTATGATATGTTTCATAACACCGACAACATACTAGGTACTGAATGGAATTCTAGTTCCCACAATAACCATAGTGGGGGAAAAAATATGTATCTTCTCTTTGGCCAAAAAAAAAAAAAAAAAAAAAAAAAAAAACCGGGGGTGGGGGGGGGGAAGAAAGCCCAACTCACAAAAATATTTTAATTTCTAAGAATAAATGAGGTACAGATATATGTGTTATGAGCCCTTTCTAGGAAAAAAGCTATGCTGATGGTATACAATGGCTCAGGGGCTTAAGAAATGCCTTTGGTGGCAGTGGGGAGGGACAGGGGAGCCGAGGTTTATAGCATGGGCCAATTTCTGTGGTGTAAACACTCCCAGCTGATTTTAAGCTACTGATGTGAGGTCACAGTGTGTAGAGTGGGGAAAAGATGCTTCCGATCAGCTCTCACAAGCTGGAAAGAGCCAGCTCCAGCTCCCATGGGCTGTAGGCCAAATTCAGCCCACAGACTTGTTCTGTTTGGCCAGGAAAATGTTGGCCCACACACTGTTTTTCAAAATTCAAACAAATTGACAACAGTTAAAATTCAGGATATTTTTTTTCTGAAAAAATCAGATCTAGAGCTGCTTTCTAGAGAATAGAAGACCTGGCAGCCCTGGGCCCACATTCCAGCACGGCAACAGATGGCTGGTGTAAGGTTGCAGCTGCCCTGCCCGTGCACACAACTGTCCTTTCACTTTGCCATGATCCCAACCAGGCCAGCTCCATTCCTTCACTCCTTGCTGATACCAACCTGGCCCCTAGACTCCTAGGGCATTCGGTGATCTTTAATTAAAGAGCTTGAAGGGAGAGTTTTGCCTTCAAATGTGTAACTTTGGTCAAATCCTCCCTCAGTTTATGTCCCTCTAACACTAACCATTTGACTAGATGATCTCTAGTTGCTATCTCAGTCCAACACTCTCCAAATCATTGAATTTGAAATCATGAGAGAGGTATGCAGGTCCCTCTGGAGAAGCTTTTGTGATCAGCATATGAACAGCTCCAAACATGCCCACCAAAGTGCAAATAAAAATTTTTAATGTTATGAACTGGAGGTTAAATGTATTTTTACCTTAATATATATTTTAGCTGGCCTCAGGAAATAAGAATTTAGATAATGTTAACTTTGTCAGTTAACAAATGATGTTTGTGAGCTATCTGTTACATCTAGGCTGTAGGGGTCTGTGGGGTTTTTAATGCTATACAACCAAGAGTCTCTTATATCCCCAGTCCATTTACTATTTTAGCTAAATGGGGCTTGAAGCGCGAGTTAACTTCAAGTTTTATTAGCTTTCCCTACCAGTATTATCAGCAAAAACAAATAGCAGTGTAATATACCTTAAGCAAAAGATGATATCAGCTTGGAAGAGTTGTAGACATAAACAAAAAATCGAAAAAAATGAATTGCCAGTCTAATTTCATGTGTGATTGTAGTAAGATGCATTTAAATGATGCTTTGCTTTCCCACATCCCATCTACAGAGGAAGCCACCTACAAAGAGCCTCATTCCCCCACAAGTCTTAGACACCATCTCACAAGTTATGGAATCTTAGGGGGCTAAGGTGTGGCATAGGCATTAGTGACAAACTACGAGGTAGTTTCACCCTGCATTTCTACTCATCCTAAAGTTGAAGTTGGGTACCCACAGCATTCTTGGATGAAACATACCCAGTTCTGACTATTTAAGAGGGATCACAAATACCCATGACAAATGCTAATTCATAAACTTGCTGAGGGTAAATCTGAATCTTCCATACCCCTAGGCTGACGTGGGGAGCAGCAAGTCAATTAGCTGAGAAATGAGTTTAACTTTGGCTAAAAAGTGCATCGAACTTTGTAGACCTTTGCCATCCTATATAGTGCTAGCTGCATATTTGAGGATTTTCAACAGCCATAAGCCATAACCCTTGTAAATATCAAGGGTCTGCTATGCCTCCTATCTCCTAAAACGGGATAAATACAAGATCAGAGTTTATATCTCATCCTTTCTAGGGCCTAAAGCAAAGGACAGGTCTAACAATAACCAAAAGATTAAAAATAAATATGTGAGTTATGTTAGAGAGGGTGAAAATGCACCATCTATTTTAAGTCTCAGTCTTGTATATGACTACTGCTCCCAGGACATCTCAGAAAAAGCCTGAGCTTCACACAGAATTGCTCCAATTCACGTGAGTCAGCATTCAGTCAACGAAAAGACCCAGGGCTTACGTATTTTACTGAACAACAGTATCAAGAGACATGAATCCACCTTACTTTTTCCTCTACTTGCATTGCTTTGTTTCAAAATATTTATTCCCATAGTGTTAAAGTTATTTCTCTAAGTTTAACAGGTTTCAAACATTTTTAGCAGCTGAATCTCAATATTTAAAACACAGAAAAGAAATAAGCCCTGAGATATTTTAACATTTTACTTTGGATGGAAAATTGCAGAGCTCTCGGTTTCCTCAATGAGACTGTAGGTTTTATCAGGTCACAGTTGGAACACCACACTAGGCTAAAGAATGAAAACAAAAAAACTTATTTGCTGTCTTGAAGGAACAGAAAAGATCACCTCTCTGTCAAGAGGAGGCACTTGAAAAAGCTGACATTGTCAACTGTATCACTGTTCTTTGGCAAGAAGGAAGCTTTGGTTTATAAGGAAGAATTATTAACTCTTACATACATTATCAAGATGCCTCCTGAAAGGTTGGGACGGAGAGAAGAAAGAAAAGTAGAGGAAGGTGTTAGTTCCCCAAAGTGGCCCAGGAAAGGGCTGGATTCATGACCAGCCGTGTACCATTATTAATCCATCATGCACAGACTGCTCCATGCTGGTTTCAAACCTATGGACACAATCATCCTGGATCCAGCTGTCTGTTTGCTCCCCTAAGAAACGGAGACTTGTCATTCAGTAAGAAGTTGTAACCAAGCACATTTCCGGAGTTCATCATATACCAGCTTACCACAGAAGCAATTTGAAAGCAGAATGTCTAAAACAAACACCTGAAGACACTTCCCACCAAGAAAAAGACAACTGAAAATAAAAGGAAGGAAAACTTATTCTGTACCCATCTTCCGTATGATTTTCATTCCAGTATATGACTTTTAAGGTCACTTTTCATACCTACTCTGAAAAAGGACTTTTATATTGCTTGATTGCTTTTTTTAAGGAAAACTGAACCTATATGGCAAAATTGCACAAAGTGTGTAATAAAAACATAATGGTAAATTCAGTCAACATTTGTTGAAAGTCAAATTATAAAATATTATCACCCTATACATCTATTGAACATTTTTCTCCTAGGGAAATATATAATTCTTCTTTATTATACCAGCAAACATTCCGGGATGGGTTATTACTTAGTTGACTAAAGTTTGATGCCTGAATATAGACTTAAAAATGAAGTCAATAATCTAATAACATAAAAGTCTCCCCCTCAAACTAATAAGAAATATTGTCAGCGTTTAGGTTCTTCTCAGGATAATACTATCTGAGGTTTTCGTCAAATATTCCTTTGCAGGAATTCAAGCTCATCTCACTTTTACAACTATGCAAATGCCAAGGGGCACAAACATCTGATAAAAGCTAAGCACTTCTTTCAGGAAGTGAAGATGCCATATACTTAGCAAAATAACCTTCGAGGAGAGTCTTTAAAGCTAGGCTACAATGCAGCAACAAAATAAAAACCTGAAATCTCACAGAGTAAAAAAGCATATTTTAAAAGATGACTAAAGGAAATATATGAAATAATCATATTCTTAGGCCAATTTTTAGACCAATTTCTTTTCCAATTTGCTAATGATCAATACAGAAGTACTCCTAGGTGTATTTCCTAAGTATATGAGTATCATTTTTGAAGGGCATATAAATTAATTACATTTCTTTGGCAAAAATACCAAAAGAATTTCCAGTTCAATAATAGGCTGACTTTTTCTCCCTTTATGAGCTATTCTCACTCATGATTCTGGAACTCAGGTCCACCATAACATTAGTATAGAAAATTGACCAGCAACTGAGTACCAACCTTCAATTCAATTGAGAGAACAAGGCCAACAGAAATAATCTTCCAATTTTAGTAAACCACGCCCTACAGTATTAATTATATGGGCAATGTGCTACTATTATTCTAAAAAAATCAGTGACTCTAGGTTTAAAAGTCTGGGTTTTTTTAAATGGCATTATATATTGCTATGAAAGATTTAAGGCAAGTTTCTGATATCTGGGCCACATTCAACTAATGATCAAAATCTGTGTGTTCACAGCCATACAATCAACTGATCCATATCAAAGCAAATTTGTGTCTTCTATGTTTCAAAGGTTACTACTCAGACATTTCTTCTACTGTAGGCCATTTACTAAATTCTAATAATAACAGTAATCGTATTTACCATCCATTAAATACTTACCAGGACCTCTACACCGTACTAAGTGTTTAACATGCCTTATTTCACTTAATCCTCACAACAGCCTTAAGGAACTGAAGAGAAAGGGGCAACAGAGCAAGAGGAAGAATCTGGAGTCAGACTCTGCCTGGGTTTCAATCCTGTTTCTCCTACTTACTGGCTGTGGAGCTTCATCCCTCCTTTTACAGATGAGGCAACTATGACTCAGATAAAAAGAGGCAGAGCCAAGTCATTTCCCAAGAACAAATGGTTAAGGAAGCAGAAACAATGAAATACAAGATTTCCTATGGGAAATGGGGACAGGTTAAAATGGACCTGGAGGGGGGCGGGGGAGGGGTTCAAAAAAGGACAACTATAACCAATGGTAGTACCAAATGAAGCTAGGCCACCTTAAATGCAAAAGCTAAGGAAAATTGTTGTGCTTGTCCCAAGCAGGTCCCTTCGCTACTCCACTCCTAGCCAGACTAGATCCCTAGGTCACTGCCAAGAACTACTAAGTTCAATACTGGCAAATACACAGCAGAGCCAGCCTTAACTCCAGTTCTCAGAGTCAGGTGAAGACCTCAAGAAAACGAGCCGAGTGTGTATCAGTTTAAGCACAGGGAGCCCAGCCAAATGAGTTTTCAATTACTTCTTTTGAGATTTCTCTACGAACAGCCTCATAAGAGTGAATGGTTGCCTATATTGTAAATGTTGCATACCAAGATAAAAAAAAAATGCTTAGAAATGTGGAAGGCACCATCAGAAAAACCTATGCAAGGATTCCTAAGAGAAAAAAATACAGGAACAAGATAAAGACACTTATTTGCTTAGAGATTTACGTTATCAAGAGTTTGACTTATGACTCATTAATATAGGCATAAATAGCAACCAAACTAATGCACAGCAAAGGAACTTGGAAAAATTAAATTGTGCCAAAGGGTTATTTACCAACAAAAGAATTTCCAACAAAGTTATATCTCCTCTAGGAATCCGTTTTGACTAACCATATGTGAACTAACGGTACAACAAATCCTTTGGTTTCTAACATTCTATGATTCTAATAATTTATAGCTATTAGATGTGTCTTAAACTCTTTCCTCAGACTACAAGTTGTTCAAAATTAATTACTACATTATCCTTTCTGTTTTCTAAAAATTATCCAAATAGTGCCACAAACATAGTGAGCACACAGTGAGTTATTACAGACCAAATGCTGTAAGAGGTGAATAAACTGCAAGGACCAGTGAAAATCATGGCGTGACTGTAGGGTGGAACGTTTCACATAAAATGGTGGTAGAGAATGATACTAGGTGACAGAGTACTCCAGTGAGAGTAATAGAAAATCACCGATAAGGGCTTCCCTGGTGGCGCAGTGGTTAAGAATCCGCCTGCCAATGGGCACGGGTTCGAGCCCTGGTCCGGGAAGATCCCACATGCTGCGGAGCAACTAAGCCCGTGAGCCACAACTACTGAGCCTGCGCTCTAGGGCCCGGGAGCCACAGCTACTGAAGCCCGCATGCCTAGGGCCCAGGCTCCGCAACAAGAGAAGCCACTGCAATAAGAAGCCCGCGCACCACAACGAAGAGTAGCCCCAGCTCACCACAACTAGAGAAAAGCCTGCACGCAGCAACAAAGACCCAATGCAGCAAAAAGTAAATACATAAATTTATTAAAAACTAAAAAAGAAAATCACTGATAGGCAAATACCCACAGTAACTATTTCATGCAAGAACCATTGATGGATGCTAAAATCAGAGCGAAAAAGTGTGAGGTGAGAAACTGGATATTTGCAGAGCCTCAAAGGATATCCCCACAAGGCAATTATTGGAAAGGGAACTTTACAGTGGAGAAACTTGGCAGACACCACCCCTTAACCAAGTGAATAGCGTTAACCTCAGCAGTAATAAGACATACAAAATCAGATCCCCCTTGATATGATGCCCTGAGAAAGGCACAACATCACTTCCGGGGTATTTATGCCAAAAATGTTTACCCTCCTCTGATCATGAGAAAACATTAAGCACAAACTTAGGGACATTCAACACAATAACTGACCAGTACCCTTCAAAAATGTCAAGTTCATAAAAGACAAAAAAATATTAAGGAATAGTCATAGCCTGGAGGAGACCAAAAAGAAGACATGACAACTAATCTAATGTGTGATCCTGAAATAGAAAAGAGACAGTCAAAAAACAAACAAACAAACAAAAAAGAACAATAACAAACAAAAAAAAAACTAGCAAAGTTCAAAACAGGTCTGTAAATTATTTGGCTATATTGCATTAAAATCAATTTCCTGATTTTGACAATTGTATGTTGGTTATGTAAGATGTTAACATTAGGGGAACCTGAGTGAAGGATATATGGTTAACATTTCTGCAACTTTTCTGTAAGTTAAAAATTTCAAAATAAGATATATATATATATTTATACATCTTTAATATTTATATATATAAATAAAGAATGATATATAATCAGATATATATGTAGTGTTTGGGCAGGAAAATACAGTGTAAAACATGACCTGATAAGTAGCAGCTGAATGGGCTGGGGGCTTCTACCTGAATAAGGAAGTCCAGGAATAAGTTGGGAGATGTAAATCAATGACTATATCCTCAGCAAGTACTTAGATACAGTATTCCTACGTTTTGGGGGTCAAAGGGCCCATTTAATGTAAAACTGCAAAACAGAATAGAATAGAATAAGGGTGAGTTTAGGAGTTGTAAAATATTAGACATCACAAAATTCTACTCCTTCATTTTAAGTGGGAGGATTGTGAGACCAGAGTGGTTAAGGTGATGGCCCAAGTTCAATGTAGCGACTTGGAAAAACAAAAATTTGTAATTTCAGTGAAAACAAATAGGCCATGGAGAAATGAGGCTAGCAAGTAGAAACCACAGTGTAAAATAAAAGTTACGCTTGGGAAAAATGAAGCTATATCTTCACCTTTGAGCATATACTAAAATAAACTGCAGCTAGAAACATTATGGAATTAAAAATAAGAAAGAAAACCATAAAGCACCTAGGAGAAAATTTAGGGGGAAGATTTATTTTTCATATCTTAGGACATGAAAGGACAAAAAAAGCATAAGTTTAAAGTTAAGAATATAAAAAAATAACAATATTTAAAAGCACAACAACTGGGAAAATATCTGCAACAAAAATATGACATGTAAAGCATCAACATCCTTAAGATATGCAGATCAATAAACAATAACAAATCAATAAACAGAAAGAGCAAACACTCCGATAGAAAATTAGGCAAAGGACACCAGGCAAGTAATTCAAGAGGAAGAAAATTAAATGGTTAATAAACAATGTGGAAAATATGCAATGCATTATAGTCAAAAAATGTAAATTATGAGATGTCATTCTTGATCCATCATATTAAAGACTAAATGATGACTCTCTTCAACACTGACAAAAGTTGCAGAAACGAATACTGCCACGTGCTGTTGGTAAGTGGATTAATACAATCTTTTTGATAGTAATTTGTCAATACACTTCAAAATCCTTCAAAACATAAATATCCTTTGGTTTGAAACAGCTACTTGTTGTTAAAGTGTGGCCAATGGACCCCTGGAGTCCCTGAGACTCTCTCAGAAGTCTACAAGGTCAAAACTATTTTTATAGAAACAGTAAGACATGATTTGCCTTTTCCTCTGTGTGACATTTGCACTGATGGCGCAAAAACCACAGTGGGCAAAACTGCCAGGTCCTGAGCACAGATCAAGACCTGGCACAACTGTCCTACAAGTCACACACTTGCAGGAAGAAAGAAAGCCAGTTTCACGTAAGAATATCTTAAGATTCACTTATTAATTTTATTAAATCTCAACCCCTGATACACATTCTTCTAACATTCTGTATAACAAACTAAGAAGTAAATGCAAAGCACGTCTACTGCATATCGAAGTATTATGACTGTCTCAAGGGAAAGCACTTGTATGATTGTTTGAGAGCTGAACTAGATGCCTTTTCCATGAAACACCATTTTTACTTGGATGAATGATGAACAAAGTATGATTATTCAGATTTGGATATCTGGCAGACATTTTCTCAAAAATAAACAACATGAGCCTGTCACTTCAAGGGAAACAACTGATAGTATTTGTTGCCAACGAAAAACTTTGAGCTTTCAAGGGAAAATCAAATATTGGAAAACTCTGTATCCATCACCGTAAATGTGACAGCTTCACATCTTACAGACTTTTCTGATGAGATCAGTGGGGATACTAACAAATGTGATTTTTTTGATGCTGTATAATAAAAGGTGACAACATTGAGAAGACTTGCATAACTCACAACCAACATTTTGCAAATGAACAATGCATGATGATAAAAATCATGCATGGCTAAAAGATCCACTCAAAGTTCAAGACTGGCCAAAAAGTTCTATAATACGGTTTCACATTCCACATTGCAATACAAAAATATACCCAATATACAAAAAAACCCACAGTTATCTGAAAAGTCTATTAAATTACTCTTCCCTTTTCCAACTACATATTTGTCTGAGGCCAGAATTTCTTCATGTTCTTTAATCAAAACAGCATATCACAACAGGTTGATTGCAGAAGCAGATATGTCTTCCTTCTATTAAGGCAGATATTAAAGAGATTTGCAAAAGTGCAAAACAAGGCCATTTTTCTCACTAGCTTTTTGAAATCATGGTTATTAACCTTAAAATTGGTTAAATTTAATAGGTTTATTATTGTTATTTTAAAATAAATAAGCAGTTTTTTAAATTTCTGTTTTAATTTATATTTTAATAAACATCAACAGACATAACCCATATAAACAAAAGTTTTCTGGGGTCCTCAATACTTTTTTAGAGTGTAAGGAGATCTGGAGACCAAAAAGTTTGAAACCTGCTGATATGGTCATTCCCAATTTCTATGATTCTAAAGTAAGAAAATAAGCAAACTTGGCATAATGTATGTACAGAAATAGAAAATTAGAAAAATAAAACTCTTGATGTCCAGCAATATGGAAATGGATGGTACATCTAGAATGTGATATTACTAGTATTTGAAACAAATTATAAGGAATTTTTAAAGATGAGTAATGCTCACTATATGTTAAGTGAGAAAAGCAAGACCTATAAACTACATTAGCAGAGAAAGTACCTCACTGAACAAAAAAGACTAGAAATATTCTTAAAATATGTTAACAGAAATTTTTGGAGCTATAGGATTATGAATAATTTTTATTTTCTTTACTGAGCATGTACTACTTTCAAAATCAGGAAAGTAAAAAATTTTAGCAACTTTTAAAAGCATTTCAGTACTTTGATTATTTTTAGAATTCAATTTAGGTGAACATCACACAAAAAATAATTGCTTCTGTTATTATTATTAATATTAAAACTAATTAAGGCAGCTTAGTATAGAACTCTGACCTGAAAGTCATGAAACCTGTATTCTAAACACTGTTTAGCCATTCAATAACTCTAGGCTTTCTGACAAGTCACTTAACCTCTTTCAGCCACCAGAAATTATCTCTGAGGTCCTTACTTCACCAATTCTCTGGCAAAATGAACTATCAGATCTAAAGTCTGTTCAAGTCCTTTGCAAGAAACATCTAAAGTAAAACAGTGCTACGATGCAAACTGTGAGGCCAACTCCCAAATCACACTCTTTATGGAATTCCTACCGACGCTGCTAAACGGCTCTTTAATTCCTTCTGCAGATTGGTAGTGCAGCCTCTCTCAATAAAGTCTCTGGTAAATGAAGAGTTAGTTATACCCTAAATGGTATTTGGGAGAAGCAAAAAATATTTGGCCATATTATGCATAAGAGAAAAAAGGGCATACGAGAATAAGCAAGACAGCATGGTGCCCCAAACGAATGGAGTCTTTCTTACGTATACTTCGTAAGTCCTTAATAACAGTAAAAGGAGGTTACCTCTAACGGAGAGGACAAGGTATTTGCTATGGAAAAGAATGAAAGAAAAAAAATGAGGGAGAGAGAAAGAGAAGAGGGAAAGGAAAAGAAAGAGAAGCAAAAATACAGTGCTAATATAAGTACGTAACAAGAGCAGAATTATCTAAATGTGTGCTGTATCCTAAAATTGCCCAGAAAAATCTACCCATCCTCTTAGCTGACCAACCTTCACCCTTCACTGTTCATTGGCAGAGTTGGCAAAGAGTTAATGACAGAAAATTAAATTCCAATTTGTCAATTTTGTTCCTTGTTAGCAAGTCTGAAAAAAATCTTAGACTATAAAGGTTTAAATTAAATCTGGATAATATTAAAAAGAGATCCCTTCATTTTACAGATTAGGAAAACTGAGTCCTTCAAAAACAACTGAGATTATAAAAGACCTTCAATTTGTACTTTACTAATACCAATTATCCAATAATCTCTTTCCTCAAGAAAACACTTTCATGATGATGTCAAAGACAAGGAAGCTAATGGTGCTCAGTGCCACAAAGTAAAATGGTATAAGTTTGGATTTGGTTTTGAAATAGAAGAAAGGTAAACGAACATTCTATACTTTTAACATGGCACAAATACAATAACCTGGTTGTTCTGGACTGGTTCTTTGGGTAATGCCAGGGCCTCAGTTTGCACATCTTTAAAATGAGGCAATCTATAGCATATAGTTGCTAAAGTCCCTTCTTAGAAAGTTGGAGAATCCTAAAAATCACTAAAAAAAAAAAAAAAAGACATGCTTGGGGAGGAGGGAAGTATGAAATACACCTGGTACGGCTGTTCAAATGACCAATCTTGACCCAACAGTGGAATCCATAGGGTACCAGTCTCTGACTGGCTTGAGAACACTTGCGGTCACTTCATTACAGTAGAGAGCCATAGTAAACTATAAGAGGCCCCTTTAGGCCTGTACTCCCTTGTTTGTTTCCAGAGGGCAACTGAAAAGGGTCCTCCATTTCCACCTTCTGAATCTACAATTCATATTTCCACTTTGAGAGGGCCCTGCTACCCATCATTCATTCCTAGTATCTGTCAACCCCTAGACATTTATGCAGCACCTACTTATATGCACCCATCACCTAGCAAAAACCAAGTTTTCAATAAACATTTGTTGACTTGAAGGGATTCGTCCATTAAGACTCTCCTGAGAAAAGCAGGTCAAAGAAGAAACCTTTTTCACCATTCCTGCTCTCCTAACACCTGACACTCATGTTCCTCCCCAGTCATGTGTGACACGTGGTTTCTAAGCACTGGCTGGGCTGCCAGGCACAGCTACTGCAAGCAAAGGTCTCTTTGAGGGGGGAGATGGGCACTTACCTGGGGAACCTCTGCTTCAGCTTCCTCAGGCTCTGCCTGGTAGGCGGCACAGACACTAGGCACTGGGCTATCTCGTCGTATTGGGCTTTAGTCAGTATCATGTTGGGCCAGGGACTGGGAGGTGGCAGTGAAAAGGAAAAAAACACCCTGGGCTTGAGCAGCCTTCGTGCCGGGAGACGAGGGGTGGGCACAATGCGGCACAGCGTTGTGTTCCCGACTTTCTGGGCTTGCCCCTACCCTCCCTCCTGCACCCCTGGCTGCACAAGCCTGGGCTTCAGCCTGCAGCTCCGCGGCGGGAGGCGGGCTGTAGACCGACTGCCCTTCCTTGGCTTTCTGAGCAGCCGCAGAGGGCCCGGCCGAAGGCAACCTGCCGCCATGTTACTTAAGGGCAAGCCAACCAGGAAGTAACGGCCACAGGCAGAGGTGCCGCCTAAATCCTACCGGCAGGTCCCTGGGCAGGACCCACCTGGGATTAACGTGGAATGCTCCTGGCGGTCATGCCTTCCCTGTTGCCAGAAGCCAGGAAGTCCTGGCGCATCGGCAAGGCAGCAGGGCCCACGGGTAACCGTGATCATTAAGCCTGAGCCCGAGAAAACCACTGCCAGGGCGCGCGATTTGAATACGCTTCCAATCGCGCCCGTTTTACTGCAGCTCCAATCGGAGACTGGCCTACAAAGAAATACGCCTTCTCTCGGTTCAAGGCTCCCTGCGCCCTGCGAGCGTCAGCGGAGGAGCTTTAAAACCCAAAACCCACTAGAATCGCTGTAGACGTACAGCTTGGCTTGTGTTGAGGGAAGTCTGACAATTTCTGCAGCTGGCGAGGAACACAGTTTTGGCCCTGTTGGGAAACAGGCTAGAAAACAAAACCCACATCATCAAACAGCGCGCAGTAAACAATATCACTCTCACTCCTCACAGGTGCTCAAGAACTGAAATCATTACTTATTCATCTGTGAATCCCCAGCTCTCAGAAAATAGTAGGCATTCAATAAATGTTTGGAGAAATAAGTCAGTGAACGAATTTATCTGTTTTGTGTATGTGTTGTGAATGGATCTCAGCTATCCCGAGGCCATTGATTAGGACATCAGTGCCTCCTTTAATCCTTTTTAAAAATCTATTTGGTTCTTAAAAGGCCATGTGTCATGTTTCTTTTCAAATTTTAACATTTTAAGCAGATGAAAGAAAAAGTGTTTAGATTTTAAATAACGTGTAAATGGTTAATTTTTTTTTTTTTAATCTGGAATAAGGCCTGGGTTAGAAGTTTAGCTTAGATATGCCTCCTTCGATAAATTTCTTAATCCGTCTAAACCTCAGTTCCTTTGTCTGTAAAATTGATTTTTAATTCATGGGGTTATTCGTAAGATTAAATAGGATAGTACAAGGAATGGATTCCTTAGCTTAGCTTCCAGCAGATAGTCTGTGGAAGATAAAGAGCCTGTATAAGACTACTTGATAGTGATAGGTCAGGACATTTACCAGGTGTTGTTTGCTCCCTACACATTGACTTATTTGATCTGTATAATTTTCTAAGAGGCGGGTACTATTGCCATCCTCCTCGTCCTCCTTTTTGTGCAGGGTGAATAAACTGAGGCATGAAAAGGTTAAGCAACTCTTCAGCGGTCATGAGAACAAGTAAGCAGCAGGAGTAAAGTTTAAACACCTGAAATTTGGTTCCAGGGTCTGTGCTCTTGCCAACTCTCAGTAATGCTTAATTACTACACACAAAAAAGTCACACTCTCTTAGGCCAAAGGTTAAGAATTTTTTTGAAAGGAAACAATCTATATTTCAAAGAATCTTTTAGTCCATGTTTTAAAAAAGCTTCACCACTTTATTTTCCCAGGCGTCTCCAAGTCCAGTATCAACATGGATCCTGAATTCAGCAACCATAGATTCTTTTGAATATTTACATCAGAATGTTTTCTTCCCATATGCTTTGCATCTAGCTCTGGTTGTGTGACATTAGTACATAACTATTTATTTATGGCAGCATGGCCTGGAGTTGCCACCTGGCTAGTTTGTTGCTGACCCTGCCATGACTCTTACATGAAAGCTAGCTGACGATAAGCAGACACCACTTGATTCCCCATTCCTTTCTCCTTCCCGACTTCACTCTTCTCAATTCACAGCCAACAGATTTTTATAGAAAACATCAGTTCAAGGATGTCTGCACTGGTTATTTTTTATAGTAACTCTTTTCTCTGGCTCTTGTCCTGCATTCACCCTCACAACCCTAAAGGAAAAGACCAGGTTTGTTTTTCTGTTTTTATTTTTAACATGCCGGCAGTTTACAATTTTGACCCAAATCCAGTAGGTTGTTTAGAGTTAGCGCCAGGGGAAAAGCACAGTGATGTTGCTGTTTTCATTGGCAGTGACAATGGTGTTGCTTATTAGGCACAAAATAGAAGCAAAGCAGAAAGGTGGTGGTGGTATTGCTGTTTAGGTGTTTCTTATTTCCCTTGAATGTGAAATGCTTGGTGTAAGCCAATTATTTCTTTGAGGCATGCTTTCTCCCTCTCTCACTCCATCTCTTGAACCCCACTATGTGCCCCTCATCCGCTCTTACTCCTTCTAGAGCTGTCTCTCCGTGCCTGGAGTTCCCCCACTGTTTCTCAGTCGGTCTGTCGGTAATACCGACCATTTTCTACTAAGTGAAGTAGGGTCGTGAAATGAAAACAATACCAAAGGAAAAACCCAAAGAACTGGCTACCTGTTTAAAATCAGCCATAAATTGTGTAGCCTTGAGCAAGTGACAGCCTCTCTGATCCTGAATGTCCTCAGTGTAACCCCAAGAAGTGGAACTTTATAGTTCTGATAGGGAGAAAGAATCTATAAATATGAAAAAAGTGTAGGAAATCTTAGCAAGAAAATATGTCAAAATGGGGACTAGTGCAGCTCCCTGGAAGATGGTCCAGAATGAATAGCTTGACCAGATATCTTTCTGCCAATTCAGGACCACGTGAATAATGAACGATTTTAAAGGAGTGTGGGGTTTGCCAGGGAGGCGACAGAAGGTCATTTCAAGAAGAGTGCTAAACACAATGGACTAAAAATAAGAACGAGCCAAGTCACGCGCATGGGAAAGTTATTCCGGCTAGAGCAGAGAGTTCTAGGCAGAGTGCAAAGGAGTTGAAGATGCTTCACCTTGGAAAGAGTCAGTCACATTTGTAAACAGTCTGTTGTTGAACGTGCCAAATCCAATACATGTTTTTAAAAGTAAATACTGACATATTATCTTTATTATATTTAAAAATCTGATTCTATTCATGGAATCTTGTTAAAATCATCTCATTGATTATTTTAAAGAAAAATAATGGAAGTTTACTAACTAAATAAAGAAGGGACTTAATATTATTTAAGCACCTATTATGCTCAAACACTGTCTCATTAGCCCCTGATTTATAGATTAGGACACTGAGGGTCAAAGAGAGTAAAGGACTTGCCTGATGGGTCCAGTTAAATTGGAAAACCATGATTTGGACCCAAGCTAGTCCAACTATAAAACTTCATTTTCTCCATCATATTGTACTGTAATTCAAAAAGGAAAACCTCTTTGGTTGAATTATCCTCAATTAATCATTTATTCTTTGAAATAGGTAGCTTTCTTTGGCCACAACGAATGCCTGTTGAAGAGGCAGTGACCTTCGATTCTGACATTTAGCCAAAACACACTTTTAAAAGATCGTTCGGCCTCTTTCACCAGAAGAGACTGCATATGTTTTTCTTTGCCCTATGAACTACCACCTAAAGTGATGCGTCTTTTGAAACGAGTTTACGTCTCCATACTTTCCACCTACAAGTGACAAGTCATTTTACCCTAGTCCCCAAATAATACAGGTGCTTAGTAAAAGAAAAAGATCAGAATAATTCAGTTATTGAGGGTCACAGCAATCACTCAACTTAATGAATGGAGGAAAACCAAAGGAAACACACAGAAAGACATTCCACACCATGATAGTGGAGCAGTTAACACTGAATAGTCCTGAGACCAAAAGTCAAATGTTGGTTGCTTCATGCAAATCAGTGGTGAATGAACTCCTAGTCTGTCGAACGAAGCAGCCCAATTCCAGAGGGAGGTTACATGTTGAAGGAGTTATTCACCAACGACCTGTTTCAAACAAAAGCTGTGTCCCACGTGCAAATAATTCAGAATGGCCCCTCTGCAAGTCTTACTTATTCGATAACTCTAAGAACCAATGTTGTGGGGATACTTACCAAGGGCAGGCACCATGCCAAGTACCTTACATACATCTATCTCCCCTTCATTCTCAGATCCAGCTTCAAGAGGTAAGTGCTATCCTTAAATCCATTTTCCAGGTGAGAAGCCTTAGGCATATACAGGTGGTTTCTATGTATATCATCAATTGTTTTACAACATTCTAGAATAGTGTTTCTCAAACTATCTGTGTTAAGGGCCCAGTTTTCCCCCAATTTGTCATAGACAAATACTTCTGTAAAATAAGGCAAAAAACTGAGTTGCTTAAAAATTGAAATTTAAAAAGACAAAATCATGCAAGCCCCCAATTTGTTATTATGAGACGCAACAGACATACAATTACTCTGTCACATCGACATTAAGAAGTTCTAAATGTTTATTCTCAATTTCTGTACTTACCATATCAAGACATGGAAGAAAAAGTTTGAGAATCAGTACTGGTCTGCTGATCACATTGTGAGTAGAACTGTGCTGGTACCTTAGGAAGTCAAGATTGTAAGCCAGGTATGTGCAAAGTCTAGGACATCATACTTTCATGTGCTCTTAGAAGAGAAGTATAACCTGTTCCTTTAGACGTCTAAGTATCAATCATCATTACTATTACCATTATTCTACTGTATTTAGTTCTTCTAAGTGATGCATGTTTATTGAGATCAGCAGTGAAAATCCTTACAGGCTATTTCCTATGCACCCTATAAAGTTAACACCATGTATTTTTATAGCATAAAACCTAATTTCTTCCTTACATTATAAACCCATCCATCAGAGCTCATATACTTCTTCTGTTCAGAATCATACACAGAACACTATTGGCACACGATAAAGGGTATTAATTGACATTTACACATTTCCTATTATCACACTTGACAAGGATAAGAAACAAAAGTAGTGTTTTCCGGGATAATTTCTCTTGGGTGTTTGTTTGTTATAGCAAAAGGAAACATGAACGTGTTTGCTGAAGAAAGACTGAAGCTTCTTAAATTTTCTCCTCAGGCTCATCAGGGACTTGTGGATAATTTGCAGGCAATTTGTATCCCCTTTTCCTGCAGGACTAAACCTCAGACGTAATTTCTGCAGTTGTCAATCACTCTTCTTGTCCCCTAGACCATTCTATAAGAATACATCGTGTTCTGAGGGTTTTCTCACATTTATAAATTCAGGAATTGAAAGGAACTATGCTGGTGGAGTAGAAGGTTTCTACTGGAGAGAAAAAGGAATGAGAGGCAAGGAATCAAGCCGTCCTTAATAGGCACTTCTTTCAGCATAAGCTAGAGTTAGAAGCACATGTCAGATGGAGATTAGCTCTAAGTCTCTTCATTTAAAAAATTACTCTCTTTTGCCATCTCACTGGGTTAGACTTTGAAAAGAGCAGGCAAGATGCCAGTCAGGATTTATAACCCACTCTCTCTCTCTCCATGATTGCTAGAAGCAGAGTTAAGGGAAGGAGTTCCTTCCGAGATAAGTATAGAGATTATTATAATAATAATAGGATCCTTTATTTTGAGAAAATGAAAGCATATTACATAGTTATGCAGTATATCAGCATCACAGAATCTATAACTAGCATTATTATACCCACTTGGCATATGAAGAAACTGAGATGGCTTAGAACTTCAACCAGCTTTGTCAGATTTAACTTGTACATGTGAGGCTATAAAAGTACATCTTTCATATGCTCCTTGTATCCAACAACACAAGATCAGATCCTATAAATTATCCATAGTCCCATCACTTGGAAGCCACCACTGTAACTATGTTGGCATTATTCCTTCCAGTCATTTTTCTACAAAGTTTGTTCTTTTCATAGATAAAAGTAAACTATGTATACAGTTTGAGTCCCACTGTCCCCTTGACATTACACCATGAGCCAAAGATTTTCTTATCAACACCTGACAATTTTGACCCTAGGTTTTTTGTTTTGTTTTTTATTTTTGGCTGTGTTGGGTCTTCATTGCTGCATGCGGGCTTTCTCTAGTTGTGGCGAGTGGGGGCTACTCTTGGTTGTGGTGTGCAGGTTTCTCATTGCGATGGCTTCTCTTGTGGAGCACGGGCTCTAGGCATGCAGGCTTCAGTACCTGTGGCACATGGGCTTCAGTAGTTGTGGCTCACAGGCTCTAGACTGCAGGCCCAGTAGTTGTGACACATGGGCTCAGTAGTTGTGGCTTGTGGGCTCTAGAGCACAGGCTCAGTAGTTGTGGCACGTGGGCTTCAGTAGTTGTGGTGCACAGGCTCACTAGTTGTGGCTCACGGGCTTCAGTAGTAGTGGTGCGTGGGCTCAGTAGTTGTGGCTCATGGGCTGTAGAGCGCAGGCTCAGTAGTTGTGGTGCGTGGGCTTCAGTAGTTGTGGCATGCGGGCTCTAGAGCACAGGCTCAGTAGTTGGGGCATACGGGCTTAGTTGCTCCACAGCATGTGGGATCTTCCTGGACCAGGGCTCAAACCCGTGTCCCCTGCATTGGCAGGTGGATTCTCAACCACTGCCCCCCCAGGGAAGCCCCGTCAACCCTAGTTTCACAGTAAGAGTGGAGCATAGGTTGCAGAAGTTAGGAGATGAATCTTCACCAAAGGCCAGTCCTTGAAGGCGGTCCTTGGCATAGCCAGCACAAGGCTGGGCCATCCTCTGGTTCCAGCAAATGGGCTGCAATTCAGACAATGTGGGATGGTGTAACGGACCCTCTGGAACAAGGTAGACATTTCTGTGACTGATGAACAGCTTTCCTGGGCATTCCATTCACAGAGTTATGATTGTAATCATGTCAGTGAAACTCCTACCACATGGACATTCTGTCAGTCAACATGTAGACACAGGAGCCAGCATGTATTTTTATTATGATGGCTACTAGTCATATCTGAACATTCAGATTCATTACAGCCCTTGATGCAGGGAACAAATGTTTTGTGTGGCCCAGAGGACACTGGATGCCATTGGGTTTCCACTTCACTTTCCAACAACACTAAAATGTTTAAAAGTTGGTACAGGGATGAGAAGGGACTTAAGGTAATGGTGTGAGCAGGGAGTAACAGAGATGTCTTGAGGAACAGTTAAGCTGTTCCACACACACACACACACACACACACACAAATCTAGTTTTACAAAACAACATGAACTATTCGTAAAGATAAAACTTTTAAAAACATAATACAAATGCTTTTAAAATACAAAGACAATGTAACTCATTTATGTCAGTTCCTCTTAGGAAAATGTGGACATCCACAGACGTCATTCATTCATTCATCAGATATTTACTGAGTGCTACCACGTGCCAGGCACTATTCTAGGCCATGTGTATAAACAACATACAGGATTGACCAAGTCCTTACCTTGGAAGTTTATGTTCTTCAATAAACTAGATTTTCTTTATCATAAGAGTATTTCATGTTCCAGTTTAAAGGAGGCTAAAGAAGCATGACTAAATACAACACCTGACCATAAACTTAATCCTGTACTGGAGGGAAAAAGTACAATAAAGAACATTATTGGATGACCTCACAAAATAGGAATACAAACAGTAGATTATATTTTTAAAAATATATATGTTTGAAAAATATATATGTTACCCCAAATAATCCAGAAAGAAATAAATCAAGAACAATGACAGAGTAAATGATAAATCAAACGGAGTAAAATATCAACTGTAGGTGAATCTAGATAAAGGGTATATGGTCATTTTTTGCACTCTTTTTATTTTGTACTCTTTTTATTTTGTACTGTTTTGGCAAATTTGAAAGTATTTTCAAATAAAAAAATTTTGAAACCTATTCCACTATGTAAAATGAATGAAAACACAATGTCCTTAAATCGTGTGGCAAGCTCCTGTCAGTCATATATGATTTGTAGACATTTGATTGACGTGCTGATTTTCTTGGGACTTCAAACATGGGATTGTACATTTTGCCTGACCCACAGGATAACTGAGGCATAACTTTCAAAATCTCTCCATCTGCCGCCTCACAACATGGACCATAGATGCTTTCTGTCTCTTCCCAGAACCTAATGATTTCCTTTTATATCTATAAAAAATATATCATAAATATATAATTATCCCACTCACTGTGTAATTGTAATCCACATTCTCTGGGCTAATAAATACCCTAAAGAACACAGTTATATGACAGAAACAGGAAATTCCACCAAACAGTCCCTACAGAAATATTCCTATCTTTCCTCCTTCCTTCCCTTTCTCCTTCTCAGGGGTCAGACAGCTCTCCCAGCCTCCTCTCTCTCTCCACTATTTCTCTCACAGGTGTTTATCTCAAAAAATCTCTTGCATGTCAAATCCTGTCTGGCATTTGCTTCTCAGAGAACCTAGACTAATATGGCCCCCTATCTTCAGAAGCATACATATAGAACTAGAGGTTACACCCTAGTCACCTTATTGCGTTTGGGTGTTTCCCAAGCCTCCATCAGCAATACATTAGACTTCCCAAGAAGGCAGTCTAATCTAATATTTATGAAACTAGACGACTTTGAAGTCAAAAGGACTCAGGTGGAAGAATTAGTTGGATGATCTTAATATTTAATGGAATCAGCTTTCTATCTCAGTGATATACATATTAGTAAAAGACAGAATTCTATTTTTTATGAACTCGCCTTTTATACCATGCAGATTTTCTTCATTGCTAAAGACAGATGTCAGGGAATTCCCTGGCGGTCCAATGGTTAGCACTCGATGCTTTCACTGCCGTGGGCCGGGGTTCAGTCCCTGGTCGGGGAACTCAGATCCTGCAAGCCATGCAACCAAAAAAAAAAAAAAACAAAGACAGATGGCAAAGTTCCTAGATGTAAACTTCCTCGGGTGCTGTCAAAATTCCTATTTGTTTTACTGTATCTTGGAGTTCTTCATTTCCACAAATGACTAATCTCATTTTGGTTGTTCCTTGAAGACTAATGCTTATTTCAGTCTTGCCCAGTGTATAATAACATCTCTTGTCTGAACCCGAGGGTCCAGAACCATGTATCAACTTGTGTACCACACATGCCCCTCCTGGAAACATAGAGGTATCTCAAACACAATTTTTAAAAATTTAAACTTATTTTTATGCCCCTCTTCATGTGCTTCCTTTCTTGGAAAATGGCACTACCACACATCCTTTCCTTCATAGTCAATCACCATGTCCTACCTGCCACCCTGAGAACTATGTTACTGCCACTATTCAGGCCCTTTTTTTCCTTGTGCTATTAGTCCTCTAATGAAATCCCTGCCATAGTCTGTCTCTACTCCAGTCTTTTGCACTGGAAACAGGTGATTTTTCTAAAAATACAAACATAAGTCTCCTTGAGATGCTCTTGCTTACTTTGCACGTTTCATTTCTTCCTTCTATTTCCTGATAAACCCTACATACATACGAGTTGCTAAACCTCAACTATTAATCACCTACTACATGCTGAGCATCAGAAAGAGTCATTTTCAGCCCTAGGGGAGAGGTATTATCATTTCAAATCAGAAAAATTAGAGAAGATAAGTAACCTGTTCAATATCATAAAACTGACAAGGGACAGAGACAGGTCACTTTGACTCCAAGGTTACCCTTTTTTAAAAAAATTGAGACACTATATACATACAATAAAGAGTACAGATCTGAGTGTACAGTTTCATAAGTTTTGACAAATATATAAACCCCAATCAAGAAATAGACCTCTTTCATCACCTCCCAAATTTCCCTCTAGTTAAAAAAAATGACCTATAATTTTCATAGAGTGAAAACACATATTTAAATACCCAATTCTTGAAGGCCATTGTTTGTACCCTTTACCTGCCTTGCCCCAAACCTGCCTTGTTCTTTTATGCTGTTATACAAGGGAACACGCATTTCCCTCTGTTGAGATGCCCATACTCCTGATAACATCTACTCATTTTCCAAGTTTCAGTTTTAACATTATTCCCTTTCCTATGCCTTTCTCATACCCAAACCTGTACCAATAGTTAACTTTTCTCTAATATCTCCTAGTAATTGTTTACTCATCTATCACTCCCACTGCAGTCTAGTGACTAAAGTGTGTCTATAATTTTTTTATATTCCTTGCCTAGCATCTAGTTTCTTGACAGTCACATAGTGTTCAAGACATATTTGTTGAATAAACAAGTTCATGATGCTAAAGGCATAGTGCCTTGTAAGTCTCGTACAAAGATTTTATGCCAAGGCAACAAAGATCTGTTAGAGGTTTTACACAAAGGGATGCCATGACTGTCTGTGTTTCAGGAAGATAACTGGTAGCAATGTTAAGGGTATAAGACAGTAATGAAAAGAATGGTTGTAAAGAGTTAGTGGGAAACCATTGCAGAAGTCCAGAAAAGAAAGTATAAGGATGTTGGTTAAAGAAACAGAATGGGAAAGGAGAGCTCAGAGTTCAAAACACATTTCTAAGAAGTACTCTCCAGACTTCAATGGGGGTGGTAAAGGAGAAAGAAGGTTCGAGGATATTCCATGGTCTTTGGTTGAGAGAAAACAGATTGCTGTGCCAGTAACTAAGAAAAATTCTATAGGAAAAACAGAATAAGTGGGCAAATTGATTTTAAGACACCAAGATGTAATACAAATACATTGGAGATGAAATGGAAATATTGGGCAAGATCTCAGAAGAGTAGTCAAGATTAGAGATGCAGCAGTTGTGCTGGATATTTTCCGTTTACCCCTCCAGATACACTTTTCAACCTTCTCTGTGCCCTAGAATCCTTACCTATTTTGATTCCATCGCTGCACTTTGGCTTCCAATTGGGTTTAGGCAATAAGAAGTACCAGCAAAACATTAAAGGGCAGGAAGAGAATGAGTTTTGGATATTTAGTCCGTGGCTCTCTCCCTTTCAGGTCACCACAGGCTAGCTGCATCCCTCTTGCAAAGGACACAGCTCTTGCCTAGTGACTCTCTCCAGGCAGCTACTTGCTAGATTCCATTAAGGGCTGCCCTTGCTTATTGCTTCAGGCCTAGGGTTGATAAGGCCTGGGGTACTAACCATTCCTTGCTGGTTTCCCTTGGGCCTTCCCACACCCTGGTAAATAGTCTTTATTGAAATCTCCTCAGTCACAGTATTTGGGAATGCCATCTGTTTCCTGCTGGGAACCTAACTGACACATATAGATGGTACCTGAAGTCCTGGGAGACAAAATCACCCAAGGAAAGAAGATAGAATAAGAAGAGTCCATGCAGGAAACAAACAAACAAACAAATGCATTGAAATTCCTTACTCAAGACATTTGCAGAGAAATTCGCTCTAGAGGGAGCAAGCAGAACCAGAGCCAAAGAAGAAAAGGGCTTCAAGAAGGAGTCAGTGATTTCAGTTGCTGCAGGAAAATCTACTAGAATGAAAACTGAAGTAGAATCTTGGTGTTGACAGGTAGAATGCCATTGGTGACTTTTTTCAAGAGTAGTTTTGGCATAATAGTGGTGTCAGAGGCATGACTGCAGTGCACTGAGGGGGGAATGGGAGTTGAGGAAGAGTAGATGTAAATGTAGACTATTGATTCAGGATTTTGGAGGGAGAGAAGAGAATCAAGGTAGGGTAGTGCTGTAATGGAGAAATAGTGTAGAAAAGGTTTTTTAAGGCGAGGGGAAAATGTGCTTGTCCAAAGACTAACGAGAAAGAATCAGTGGGGAAAGTGAGATTGAAGATATAGGAAGGAGGGGAAAGAGAGCACAAGGAGGAGGAAAGGTGAGAGGATAAGCTTTTCATGGAAGGGACCATCTTTCCCTCAAATGTTCAATGAAGGATGTAAAAATTAGGTGAGCCTCTATATTTTCCTGTAACACCCTGCACACATCACTAGCACATGACCACCACCATTATTTTGCAATTACCTGTTTACATTTTTGGTCTTCCTATATAAACTGCTACTCCAGGACAGGGTGTATACCTTATTCTTCTCTGTATCCTCAGTATCTTGTGTATAGGAGGTGATAATTTTTTTTTGAAAAGTTGAAGATTTGACAATATCTTCGGTTTAAGGTGGAGTAGTTGAGTGATGTTCTAACAGACAGTTTTGTTTTCTCTGTGAAATAGGAGGTTAGATCTGGCTGCAGCTGGGGAACATAAAGAAAGATAAAAAACTTGAGGGAAGAAGTAGAGCCAGGATCTGAATGAATACACAATTTAAATTGGATTCAGTGTCTATGCTCTTCACCACTACCTTATGTTGCCTCTCCTTGAAGCAGCTTCAATGGCCTCAAAAGATCTAATTTCTGCAGAGTTTAAAACTGCTGCAGTTGGGGATATTCTGATTTTTACTTAGCAAGTCGACTTTGGATTTAATTTGACTTCCCAAGTCTAGCCTACCAAGAAGAAAATGAATTAAAAAACTGATGTGAGAATTCTGGTTGTGTTTATTTTCTTGACTCTGAACTTTTAATTTGATTAAGACAAAGTCTTCCTCCGGCTTATCAATTTGGGTGGATGGCTCCAATCTCATTCTAAACTTGAAAATCAGAGTAGGCCAGGGGCACATTCCAAAGGTCCTCTGCTCTGAAACCCTGCCCAGCAGCTTGTAGGCTTCTACCCAGAGCAATCCTCCCTGCTTGCAGCACTGTGCGCGTCCGTTTGTTTTTGGTCTCTGGGTAGCACATACTCTGTATGACAATGAGACAAATTTTCATATGGGGCCAATTGAATCAGCCTCTTTTCATGGTAGTGAAATCTTTCTTTTTTTTTTTTAATATATATTTCTTTTACATCTTTATTGGAGTATAATTGCTTTACAATGGTGTGTTAGTTTCTGCTTTACAACAAAGTGAATCAGTTACGCATATACATATGTTCCCATATCTCTCCCCTCTTGCATCGCCCTCCCTCCCACCCTCCTTATCCCACCCCTCCAGGCGGTCACAAAGCATCTAGCTGATCTCCCTGTGCTATGCCGCTGCTTCCCACTAGCTATCTACCTTACGTTTGGTAGTGTATATATGTCCATGCCTCTCTCTCGCTTTGTCACAGCTTACCCTTCCCCCTCCCCATATCCTCAAGTCCATTCTCTAGTAGGCCTGTGTCTTTATTCCTGTCTTACCCCTAGGTTCTTCATGACATCCTTTTTTCTTAAAATCCATATATATGTGTTAGCATATGGTATTTGTCTTTCTCTTTCTGACTTACTTCACTCTGTATGACAGACTCTAGGTCTATCCACCTCATTACAAATAGCTCAATTTCGTTTCTTTTTATGGCTGAGTAATATTCCATTGTATATATGTGCCACATCTTCTTTATCCATTCATCCGATGATGGACATTTAGGTTGTTTCCATCTCCGGGCTATTGTAAATAGAGCTGCAATGAACATTTGGGTACATGACTCTTTTTGAATTATGGTTTTCTCAGGGTACATGCCCAGTAGTGGGATTGCTGGGTCATATGGTAGTTCTATTTATAGTTTTTTAAGGAACCTCCATACTGTTCTCCACAGTGGTTGTATCAATTTACATTCCCCCAGCAGTGCAAGAGGGTTCCCTTTTCTCCACAACCTCTCCAGGATTTAGTGTTTCTAGATTTTTTGATGGCCATTCTGACTGGTGTGAGATGATATCTCATTGTAGTTTTGATTTGCATTTCTCTAATGATTAATGATGTTGAGCATTCTTTCATGTGTTTGTTGCCAGTCTGTATATCTTCTTTGGAGAAATGTCTATTTAGGTCTTCTGCCCATTTTTGGATTGGGTTGTTTGTTTTTTTGTTATTGAGCTCTCTGAGCTGCTTATAAATTTTGGAGATTAATCCTTTGCCAGTTGTTTCATTTGCAAATATTTTCTCCCATTCTGAGGGTTGTCTTTTGGTCTTGCTTATGGTTTCCTTTGCTATGCAAAAGCTTTGAAGTTTCATTAGGTCCCATTTGTTTATTTTTGTTTTTATTTCCATTTCTTTAGGAGGTGGGTCAAAAAGGATCTTGCTGTGATTTATGTCATAGAGTGTTCTGCCAAAGTTTTCCTCTAAGAGTTTGACAGTTTCTGGCCTTACATTTAGGTCTTTAATCCATTTTGAGCTTATTTTTGTGTATGGTGTTAGGGAGTGATTTAATCTCATACTTTTACATGTACCTGTCCAGTTTTCCCAGCACCACTTATTGAAGAGGCTGTCCTTTGTCAACTGTACATTCCTGCCTCCTTTATCAAAGATAAGGTGACCATATGTGTGTGGGTTTATCTCTGGGCTTTCTATCCTGTTCCATTGATCTATCTTTCTGTTTTTCTGCCAGTACCATACTGTCTTGATTACTGTAGCTTTGTAGTATAGTCTGAAGTCAGGGAGCCTGATTCCTCCAGCTCCGTTTTTCATTCTCAAGATTGCTTTGGCTATTCGGGGTCTTTTGTGTTTCCATACAACTTGTGAAAGTTTTTGTTCTAGTTCTGTGAAAAATGACATTGGTAGTTTGATAAGGATTGCATTGAATCCGTAGATTGCTTTCGGTACTAGAGTCATTTTCACAATGTTGATGCTTCCAATCCAAGAACATGGTATATCTCTCCATCTATTTGTATCATCTTTAATTTCTTTCATCAATGTCTTATAATTTTCTACATACAGGTCTTTTGTCTCCTTAGGTAGGTTTATTCCTAGATGTTTTATTCTTTTCGTTGCAATGGTAAATGGGAGTGTTTTCTTGATTTCACTTTCAGAGTTTTCATCATTAGTGTATAGGAATGCCAGAGATTTCTGTGCATGAATTTTGTATCCTGCTACTTTACCAAATTCATTGATTAGCTCTAGTAGTTTTCTGGTAGCATCCTTAGGATTCTCTATGTATAGTATCATGTCATCTGCAAACAGTGACAGTTTTACTTCTTCTTTTCCGATTTGGATTCCTTTTATTTCCTTTTCTCCTCTGATTGCTGTGGCTAAAACTTCCAAACCTATGTTGAATAAGAGTGGTGAGAGTGGGCAACCTTGTCTTGTTCCTGATCTTAGTGGAAATGCTTTCAGGTTTTCACCATTGAGGACGATGTTGGCTGTGGGTTTGTCATATATGGCCTTTATTATGTTGAGAAAAGTTCCCTCTATGCCTACTTTCTGCAGGGTTTTTTTCATAAATGGGTGTTGAATTTTGTCAAAAGCTTTCTCTGCACCTATTGAGACGATCATACGGTTTTTCTCCTTCAATTTGTTAATATGGTGTATCACGTTGATTGATTTGCGTATATTGAAGAATCTTTGCATTCCTGGAATAAACCCCACTTGATCATGCTGTATGATCCGTTTAATATGCTGTTTGATTCTGTTTGCTAGTATTTTGTTGAGGATTTTTGCATCTATGTTCATCAGTGATATTGGCCTGTAGTTTTCTTTCTTTGTGACATCCTTGTCTGGTTCTGGTATCAGGGTGATGGTGGCCTCACAGAATGAGTTTGGGAGTGTTCCTCCCTCTGCTATATTTTGGAAGAGTTTTAGAAGGATAGGTGTTAGCTCTTCTCTAAATGTTTGATAGAATTCGCCTGTGAAGCCATCTGGTCCTGGGCTTTTGTTTGTTGGAAGATTTTTAATCACAGTTTCAATTTCAGTGCTTGTGATTGGTCTGTTCATATTTTCTATTTCTTCCTGATTCAGTCTTGGCAGGTTGTGCATTTCTATGAATTTGTCCATTTCTTCCAGGTTGTCCATCTTATTGGCATAGAGTTGCTTGTAGTCATCTCTTATGATCTTTTGTATTTCTGCAGTGTCAGTTTTATTTCTCCTTTTTCATTTCTAATTCTATTGATTTGAGTCTTCTCCCTGTTTTCTTGATGAGTCTGGCTAATGGTTTATCTATTTTGTTTATCTTCTAAAGAACCAGCTTTTAGTTTTATTGATCTTTGCTATCGTTCCCTTCATTTCTTTTTCATTTATTTCTGATCTGTTTTTTATGATTTCTTTCCTTCTGCTAACTTTCGGGGTTTTTTGTTCTTCTTTCTCTAATTGCTTTAGGTGCAAGTTTAGTTTGTTTATTCGAGATGTTTCCTGTTTCATAAGGTAGGATTGTATTGCTATAAACTTCCCTCTTAGAAATGCTTTTGCTGCATCCCATAGATTTTGGGTCATCGTGTCTCCATTTTCATTTGTTTCTTGGAATTTTTTCATTTCCTCTTTGATTTCTTCAGTGATCACTTCGTTATTAAGTAGTGTATTGTTTAGCCTCCATGTGTTTGTATTTTTTACAGAGCTTTTTCTGTAATTGATATCTAGTCTCATAGCATTGTGGTCAGAAAAGATACTTGATACAATTTCAATTTTCTTAAATTTACCAAGGTTTGGTTTGTGACCCAAGATATGATCTATCCTGGAGAATGTTCCATGAGCACTCGAGAAAAATGTGTATTCTGTTGTTTTTGTATGGAATGTCCTATAAATATCAATTAAGTCCATCTAGTTTAATGTATCATTTAAAGCTTGTGTTTATTTATTTTCATTTTGGATGATTGGTCCATTGGTGAAAGTGGGGTGTTAAAGTCCCCTACTATGAATGTGTTACTGTTGATTTCCCCTTTTATGGCTGTTATTATTTGCGTTATGCATTGAGGTGCTCCTATGTTGGGTGCATAAATATTTACAATTGTTATATCTTCTTCTTGGATCGATCCCTTGATCATTATGCAGTGTCCTTCTTTGTCTCTTCTAATAGTCTTTATTTTAAAGTCTCTTTTGTCTGATATGAGAATTGCTACTCCAGCTTTCTTTTGGTTTCCATTTGCATGGAATATTTTTTTCCATCCCCTCACTTTCAGTCTGTATGTGTCTCTAGGTCTGAAGTGGGTCTCTTGTAGACAGCAAATATATTGGTCTTGTTTTTGTATCTATTCAGCCAATCTGTGTCTTTTGGTGGGAGCATTTAGTCCGTTTACATTTAAGGTAATTATTGATATGTATGTTCCAATTCCCATTTTCTTAATTGTTTTGGGTTCGTTATTGTAGGTCTTTTCCTTCTCTTGTGTTTCTTGCCTAGAAGAGTTCCTTTAGCAATTGTTGTAAAGCTGGTTTGGTGGTGCTGAACTCTCTCAGCTTTTGCTTGTCTGTAAAGGTTTTAATTTCTCCACAAATCTGAATGAGATCCTTGCTGGGTAGAGTAATCTTGGTTGCAGGTTTTTCTCCTTCATCACTTTAAATATGTCCTGCCAGTCCCTTCTGGCTTGCAGAGTTTCTGCTGAAAGATCAGCTGTTAACCTTATGGGGATTCCCTCGTATGTTATTTGTTGTTTTTCCCTTGCTGCTTTTAATATGTTTTCTTTGTATTTAATTTTTGACAGTTCGATTAATATGTGTCTTGGCATATTTATCCTTGGATTTATCCTGTATGGGACTCTCTGTGCTTCCTGGACTTGATTAACTATTTCCTTTCCCATATTAGGGAAGTTTTCAACTATAATCTCTTCAAATTTTTTCTTAGTCCCTTTCTTTTTCTCTTCTTCTTCTAGAACTCCTATAATTCGAATGTTGGTGCGTTCGATGTTGTCCCAGAGGTCTCTGAGACTGTTCTGAGTTCTTTTCATTCTTTTTTCTTTAATCTGCACTGCAGTAGTTATTTCCACTATTTTATCTTCCAGGTCACTTATCCGTTCTTCTGCCTCAGTTATTCTGCTATTGATCCCATCTAGAGTATTTTTAATATCATTTATTGTGTTGTTCATCGTTGTTTGTTTCACTTTTAGTTCTTCTAGGTCCTTGTTAAATGTTTCTTGCATTTTGTCTATTCTATTTCCAAGATTTTGGATCATCTTTACTATCATTATTCTGAATTCTTTTTCAGGTAGACTGCCTATTTCCTCTTCATTTATTAGGTCTGGTGGGTTTTTATCTTGCTCCTTCATCTGCGGTGTGTTTCTCTGTCTTCCCATTTTGCTTATCTTACTGTGTTTGGGGTCTCATTTTTGCAGGCTGCAGGTTCCTAGTTCCCGTTGTTTTTGGTGTCTGTCCCCAGTGGGTAAGGTTGGTTCAGTGGGTTGTGTAGGCTTCCTGGTGGAGGGGACTAGTGCCTGTGTTCTGGTGGATGAGGCTGGATCTTGTCTTTCTGGTAGGGAGGTCCACATCTGGTGGTGTGTTTTGGGGTGTCTGTGTACTTATTATGATTTTAAGCAGCCTCTCTGCTAATGGGTGGGGTTGTGTTCCTGTCTTGCTAGTTGTTTGGCATAGGATGTCCAGCACTGTAGCTTGCTGGTCGTTGAGTGAAGCTAGGTGCTGGTGTAGAGATGGAGATCTCTGTGAGATTTTCACTGTTTGATATTATGTGGAGCTGGGAGGTCCCTTGTGGACCAGTGTCTTGAAGTTGGCTCTCCCACCTCGGAGGAACAGCACTGACTCCTGGCTGCTGCACCAAGAGCCCTTAATCCACACGGCTCAGAATAAAAGGGAGAAAAAGTAGAAAGAAAGTATTAGTAGAAGTAGAAAGTGAGAAAGAAAGAAAGAAAGAAAGGAAGGAAGAAAGGAGGGAGGGAGGAAGGAAGGAAGGAGGGAAGGAAGTAAAAAAAGAAAGGAGATAAAGTAAAATAAAATAAAGTAAGATAAAATATAATAAAGTTATTAAAATAAAAAATAATTATTAAGAGAAAGAAAAGAAAAAAAATTAAAGAAACAAAAATAAAACGGATGGATAGAACCCTAGGACAAACGGTGGAAGCAAAGCTACACAGACAAAATCTCACACAGAAGCATACACATACACACTCAGAAAAAGAAGAAAGGGGGAAAAAATCATAAATCTTGCTCTGAAAGTCCACCTCCTTAATTTGGGATGATTCCTTGTCTATTCATGTATTCCACAGATGCAGGGTACATCAAGTTGATTGTGGAGCTTTAATCCGCTGCTTCTGAGGCTGCTGGGAGAGATTTCCCTTTCTCTTCTTTGTTCTCACATCTCCCAGGGACTTAGCTTTGGATTTGGCCCCACCTCTGCGTGTAGGTCGCTGGAGGGCGTCTGTTCTTCGCTCAGACAGGACGGGGTTAAAGGAGCCGCTGATTCCCGCGCTCTGGCTCACTGAGGCCTGGCGGGGGGGGCGGGGGGGGCGGGGGGGGCGGGGGAGGGAGGGGCACGGAGTGTGGGGCGGGCCTGCGGCGGCCTCTGACGTTGCACCAGCCTGAGGCATGCCATGCGTTCTCCCGGAGGAGTTGACCCTGGATCCTGGGACCCTGGCAGTGGCGGGCTGCACAGGCTCCCTGGATGGGGGCTGTGGACAGTGACTTGTGCTCGCACAGAGGCTTCTTGGTGGCAGCAGCAGCAGCCTTAGCGCCTCATGCCCGTGACTGGGGTCCGCGGTTTTAGCCGCGGCTCGCGCCCGTCTCTGGAGCTCCTTTAAGCAGCGCTCTTAATCCCCTCTCCTCGCGCACCAGGAAACAAAGAGGTAAGAAAAAGTGTCTTGCCTCTTCGGCAGGTCCAGACTTTTCCCCGGACTCCCTCCCGGCTAGCCGTGGCGCACTAACCCCCTGCAGGCTGTGTTCACGCAGCCAACCCCAGTCCTCTCCTGGCGCTCCGACTGAAGCCCGAGCCTCAGCTCCCAGCCCCGCCCGCCCCGGCAGGTGAGCAGACAAGCCTCTCAGGCTGGTGAGTGCCGGTCGGCCCTGATCCTTTGTGCGGGAATCTCTCCACTTTGCCTTCCTCACCCCTGTTGCTGTGCTCTCTTCCGCGGCCTCGAAGTTCCCCCCTCCACCACCCGCAGTCTCCGCCCGCGAAGGGGCTTCCTAGTGTGTGAAAACGTTTCCTCCTTCCCAGCTCCCTCCCACTGGTGCAGGTCCCGTCCCTATTCTTTTGTCTCTGTTTATTCTTTTTTCTTTTGCCCTACCCAGGTACGTGGGGGGGTTCTTGCCTTTTGGGAGGTCTGAGGTCTTTTGCCAGCATTCAGTAGGTGTTTTGTAGGAGTTGTTCCATGTGTAGATGTATTTCTGGTGTATCTGTGAGGCGGAAGGTGATCTCCGCGTCTTACTCTTCCGCCATCTTCCCGGAAGCCCGGTAGTGAAATCTTATAAAATCGTTTTCTACATTGCCAGAGGGGAGTATGGAATTTTAACATGGTCTATATGTATGTGTATATATATATACACATACATACATACATATATATATATATTTATAATGTAAGTGCAATTTATTTCTTAGCTGCTCCCAAAGAGGATTTGAGGGGACTAGTCTATCTTATTTTATTTGTCTCCTTTTTTGTACGGGCATAAATTAGATATTTTTTGCGGTGCGCGTGCCTCTCACTGCTGTGGCCTCTCCCGTTGCGGAGCACAGGCTCCGGACGCACAGGCTCAGCAGCCATGGCTCACGGGCCCAGCCGCTCCGCGGCATGTGGGATCTTCCCCGACCGGGGCACGAACCCTTGTCCCCTGCATCGGCAGACGGGCTCTCAACCACTGCGCCACCAGGGAAGCCCTAAATTAGATCTTTTGAGGCCATCTAAGCTGTATCACAGAGAAGCAATGTAATATAGTGGTGAGGAGCATAGACACTGGATCCAGTTTAAACCGTGTGTTCGTTCAGATCCTGGGTCTGCCATTAAAGGGTGGCCTGTGCTTGGGTACATTACTTAACTCCCCTGTGCTATAGTGTCTGGCTCCAACTGTAAACTGAGATAATGTTAGTATCTACCTCATAGATAATTATGAGGATTATAATTTAGATTATGGAAAGTACTTCAACTAGTAACTGGAACATGGCTACATGCTGAAATTATTAAGTCCGTTAACTCTTACTATTTCTTTAAAATAAATTGCTACCAAATGGCCTACCAAAATATTACTAGATTATTCTATGACTCAGTGTACCCATTTAATAATATAGGTAACATATATAAGGTATTTTGTCTGCTAGGTGCTGTGCTAAATGCTTTCTATATGTTATCACTGGAAAATGTAACAGAAGAAACAGAAGCTGAGAGAAGATTATTAAGTTGCCCAGCATCAAACAGTTGGTTAAATGAGATTTGAACCAGGGAGTTTGACTCCACGTCTACAGACTTAACCACAAAAAGACATTGCTTTTTCTTCATACAGCTGTTTTCATCATTGGGCAAAAATATTAGTCTGGATATGACTAGGCTTAGTTAAAAGTTACAGACAAACCTAACGACATTCTTAGTAGAAACCACTAGGGAATAGTGACTGCTCTTCTCAGAACTGTTATTTTTTATCTTTCTGAAGAATGTTAGTATATTTTGTCAGTTTTATTTGATTTAGGATTCAGATGTTTGGAGAAATATTTCCCAGCCTTCACTTCAGAACACGCACTGCTCCTTGAACCTTTAAAAGACCCAGTTGCAAACCTGATCTTTCTTTTCCCCTATAAATGAAGAATTCCTACTGACTTAATGTGCATGAATTAATTTTTGAAAGTAGTATTTACAAGATGGTCATAAACACTTCCTCCAGGTGGAAAATTTCAACTCAAGAAGACACTAGATTTAGAAAACTTAAATAGCAATTAGTTTGCTCATACAAAGGGGGAGAAAAATCCTTGATGGTCTCATTTTTCCATGTCTCTAATGTACGTACTTTTAAAAGAAATTCATCCTCTCATAAGCAATGTTACATGTCACAAATAATATCGTTTTGGATCTATTGCATATTATGAAGAAGTAGCTTTAGTAACTTTTTCTTCACACTCACTTCCGATAAAACAAAATATGTGAGTGTCTGTGTGTTTAACATGTTTAGCATTTGTAAATAATTTTCCAGGTTTCTAGCTAATATCCTATTCTAGAGAGTGGCAAAACATACATAATCATGTTAATTATTTGTAGTTTCTCATGTTAAGTTTGATTATAACTGGCTTTATAATCACCATCTTTACTCTTCTAAAAGTTTCCTGCCATTATATAAGAATTTTGGAATATAATATGGCTCACAAATTCAAAAATCAGGTCTGTTCTGCTCCCTTCAGTACTGGGAATTCGGGCTGTTATATCTAAGACTACAGATGAGCTGGGAAACTAGGGGTGGTGAGTGTGGCGGTGGGGAAACACTGGAATGGAGGAAAGATGTGAACTTGGGATACAGACAGACCTGGGTTTGAGTTCTGGCCCTACCACTTATTACCTATCACTTTATGTAAGAAATTCTATCTTCAACCTCTTAGTCTGTCACTTTCCTCTGGATTAAACAGAGACATCAATATTTACTTCTTACATTGTTGTGAGGAATAAATGCAGGAACGTATTCTAATGTGTTCGGCACCATTAATAGCACATAGTAGGTTCCTAATAAATGTCAGTTCTGATCTCTTGGACAACACTACTTCCATGAATGTAACTATGGACAACTAACTCTGCTGGTCCAGTGTTCGAAGGGAAGAGAGAGGGAAGATATTCTTGCCATGTGCCTAAACACTCAAACCAGTTCAGAACATGGAGAAGAGAAGGGATTCGATTCTAATTGGAAGCAGTGTGATATAATGGTATGAGGGAAGGTTCTAAAATCAGATAAAGTAAGTATGAATTTCATCTTTCTATTCAACTTGAAATCTGATTTTAAGACATTAATTTATAGGAACTTCAGCTCTCTCACCTGTGAAATGTGGATAATAACGCATACTCTTAGACTTAAGGTGAGAATTAAGTGAAATAAAGCTTCTTAACACAGTGCCTGGAAAATACATAAATCCTAATTTCTTACTCGAAGGAGCAGTAACATCCATTCCACCCAGACGGGGATGATTTCTACCCCATGGTTTATCTGCGTATACCTAGGACCCAGAGTGAAAGAGTAGGGTAGAGAAGCTTTGATGCCATCCTCTTTCTTGTTTACTGCACTCACTAAGTAGGCATTGCCTCTTTTCATTGACTGGCATTATGAATCTCATTTCAATTGGATCGTATTGGCGGGTTAGGGCAGATTAAGATCAGTGGTTTAATTTCTTTGGTTAAGATAGGCTATGGAACACTATGCTATTTCTCCAAAAAGGATAGCTACTAATTCATGGCTGTTTACTTTGCTCTAGGTTCTTCACCCAAAGATTAGCTAATCACCTTTGAAACCTTTCTAAGGAATTGGAGGCCTAAGGAGTTCAAGCCACGTGTTCCAGGTTATATAGTTTATAAACAGCAGAACCAGATCCCTCTGAGAGCTCCCTTTCCTGTCCCAGCTGACTCTCTACTTCCTCACCTGTTCATCGATTTCCCGCTCTGTCCACCCCAGCTGGACAAGGTCCCTCTTGACTATAAATGTTCATAGCCCTTTGTTTTCATCTTTCACATGGCTCATATACTTTTCTATTAGTTATTAAAGTTATTTGAGTTCATTTCCCTGAATCAATAATAAATTCCTGGAGAAGAGGGACAATATTACACACCACTGTATCAATCAGGAGTGTTTTTAGAGCTTTTAACAATATGGAAATTTAATTATTGCACAAAACAAGAAGTCTAGATATATATGGCACTGGAGTGCAGCAGTTTAACAATTTCATAAATGGCCCAACTCTATTTTCTCTCCACCATGTTTAGTGTAATAGACTTATATTTTCTCACATGTCACATCACAGTTGCAAGATGGCAGTCACAGATCCAGCCATCTGATTTTTGTTCAAGGTAAGAAGAGGGGGGAAGGGCAGCACCACTGAGCTATCTACTCATGCCCATCTCTTATAAGACAAGAAAACCCTCTCAGGATCTCCATGATTAACTTCCTCCTATATCCCATTCCAGGACTGGGTCCCTTTGCAGGTCTTCAAGTGTACAAACACAACCATAACCCCACATTTCCCCAAATGCTGTGATTTATAACTGAAGAATTGAAAGACTCATTTAAAGCCTTAATGACAGTTACATGTGATAGCAAGTAGAGGACCAGAAAGCTAAGGGCATACATGATACTGAATAGCTGTTGAGGATCCCTTCTAAGGAGTTGCACCTATTTCCATATACCAGTTTTATAGCACCTGAAGTTTAAACTCATGCCTCAGCAAAGTCACAAATTGCAAGATGGTGCAGATTTTGGGGAGATTTGCTTACAATTAGTCACACGCTCAAATGTTAAATCTCTGAATACCAAGGGTCTATTTTAACCTCTTTCGTGATGAACAAGGTGGATTGTGTGTGCTTCCTACTGAATTACTACCCCTTTACATTCTTGAGAGAAAGTCTTTGTTGATGGCTGACTTGTAGACCCACACTTACGTGTAGTTATAGTTCCCTCAGGTGCCAACAATAGGTAGAATAAAATTTAAAGATGTTTCAGGTGAATAGCGTTTCACCCTGAACCCTGCCACAAATTGTGAGTCAATTATTTATGAGTAGAGCCCAATTTGTTTAAACCTCATTGACCTATAATACAGTTATGACATGTGTCTTGACTTGATTCTTCCCTCTATTGATTTGGTCTGGAAAAGTAAAACAAGAGGTGAAATGGCCCCTCAGGGTAAGTTAAAATTGTAGGTTATGGCCATGTTAAATTGCTTTAGTATACTTTGTGTCCTTTAGAGTCAGAAAATGAAGCAATAAAGTAAGCTGATGTAAGTAATTCTTGTTTTTAAAAGGACCTTGAAGTGCTCTTAACAATATCATGGATTTGATAAGATCTGCTTCAGACTTCTTAATTTAAAATGAACATAAAGATGGTAAAGCTGAAGGAATGTTGAAATACTAGTGTTGTGTTAACAGCTTTGAAACTGAATTCATGGGAGGGGACCAATGGGAACTCTTCACTATTGTCTGCCATACCTGGGGGGAAAATGAAAGTAGCAGTCACTGCTAGGAATTTCCTGGGGGGCATATCCAGGTGTACAAAATATTTAGGAGGGTTTCAAATGTTTTTGCTCATTACTTATGTGTTATCAAGTTCAGACAGTGTTTAAAACTCAGACAATTTTCAAGTTTTGAACGTTAATTTTTGTGACAGGCAAAGCTATTAAATCTGAGTGTTCACAACTTTTTCCTCTCCCCTCCCCTTTTCCCTACTTGTCTGTGAATATTGTGGTAGAGAACTGGCAAAAGAGAGAAAAGGAGAGAGAGGATCAATAGTTGGAAAAAAGAATAGACTGCGTGGGGAGTAAAAGTGGAGAAAAAGGACAAGAGCCAACATGCGAACATGAGCTGGGTTTAGGGCAGAGTACTCTGACATTTAGAGAGAGGGAAGAGAGAGAGTTGAGATGTGGTTTATGCAGAAAGAAATAAAGCAAGCTAATTTCAAAATATGCTATTATGTATGATGAATAGTGTGCTTTGAGATAATTAGATATTTATTTAAATTTTTCTTTCAAGGTAAGAACAAGCTGATTTGGCTTTATGCTCTTTTCTATTATTACCCTTGAAATTGTCATCTCTTGCTTTTTAAAGCACTTTCTTTCTTACATGCCAATAATAGCAGTTCTATTGATTGATTACCCTTGAAGGAAGTATACAACAAAGAGAAAGAGACTTGAGCTGGAGCTGGGTGAGATGGGATTAGAAGGTGAACCAGAAGACACGGAGCACACAAAAGCTGGACCAGAATTGGAAGCTTTTGAGATAAAGGAGCAGTTCCGGGGAGAAATTGTCACTCCTAGGACCTCAGTTACTGCTTAAACACTGCTTCTTTGATTTCAGCTTATACTCCTGTATGTTTAATTCCAGAACTCCATTTGTGCCACTAATAACCAGGAGGCTAGTTTGAGCCCTCTAGAGTTCTGGGTAACACGATATGCTGATTCAGACATTCCACACTCTGAAGATTATATGTCACCCATATAGCTTAAGAGCCTCTGTGTTAAGTATGTCTGAATTAAGGGTTGTGAAAAGCAGTGCATGTAGTGGCAACTGTTGTTTTGGAACCAGGGATGAGGTGGCAAGTTTGAACCAAGAAGTCACAAAATTCTTGGTCAAGAACTTCCAACTCCATTGTCTTCATCCAAAATAACATATGGGGAGGAATCAGTACCACTTCAGAGTCAGTCTTTCCAGCTCCCAACTCTAAAGAATCATTCTATGGGAACCACTTCAGCTCTGCTGGTCAGTGTGTCTGTCTCCTTTCTGTGTCTGCCAACCATCTCCTCTGTTCAAACACATAGAAAGCATTTCTTGCGTACTAATGGTGGGAATGTTCTGTAATAGATGCAATGGTGTCTACTCTCAGAGTTCATCCTCTAATCAGGGATAAGCATAAAACCACTGAGTGGTTTATAGTAATTTTTGTGTGTGTGTGCCTGCATTGGGTCTTTGTTGCTGTGCATGGGCTTTCTCTAGTTGCGGTGAGAGGGGGCTACTCTTCGTTGTGATGCACGGGCTTCTCATTGCAGTGGCTTCTCTTGTTGCGGAGCATGGGCTCTAGGCACGCAGACTTCAGTAGTTGTGGCGCGTGGGCCCAGTAGTTGTGGTGCATGGGCTCAGTAGTTGTGGTGCGTGGACTCAGTAGTTGTGGCTGTCAGGCTCTAGAGTTCAGTCTCAGTAGTTGTGGTGCACAGGCTTAGTTGCTCTGTGGCATGTGGGATCTTCCTGGACTAGGGATCAAACCCGTGTCCCCTGTATTGGCAGGCAGATTCTTCTTAACCACTGCACCACCAGGGAAGTCCCTATAACAATAATTTTTAAATTACTGAAGCTCTTTAGAATTTTACATATATTACCTAAGTTGTTTTAATAATAATCCTGCAATGTTGATGATGTATATACATTTGTTGCTATGATTTCTACTTATAAAAACAGAAAATTTAGATCCAATGAGGTTAAGAAACTTGTCTACATTGTTTGGCTAAAGCTTATGACCTACATTTTCTAATTTCAAATCCCAGGTCCTTTAAAATTTAATTGTATTAAATTGAAATGAGTGAAAATTAATGTAGTTTTAAAAGATGCAATAATAATTTTGGATATAATTGTAAAGGAATAATCTGAGTAGGGTGTGTATTCTTTTTTTTTTTTTTTTTTTTGCGGTACGTGGGCCTCTCACTGTTGTGGCCTCTCCCGTTGTGGAGCATAGGCTCCCGACGCGCAGGCTCAGCGGTCATGGCTCACAGGCCCAGCCGCTCCGTGGCATGTGGGATCCTCCCAGACCGGGGCACGAACCCGTGTCCGCTGCATCGGCAGGCAGGCTCTCAACCACTGTGCCACCAGGGAAGCCCCAGGGTGTGTATTCTTGAAAATATCAAATTTATTATACATTCTAAAGAGAGACATGGATTTAGAAAAAGATATTTATGGAAAATAGAAAAAATTGTTATAAATCGATGGCATATTCAATATACATTTGTGTGTATATTTAAAATTTCATTTAAAATGCGTATGAGAGTAATAGCTCTCATTTAATGAGCACATACTATATACCAGACCTCTGACATGTATTATCTCGTTTAATATTCACAATATCCTTCTGAGATAGTATCTATTATTAAACTCTGTTTTACCTTTGAGGAAATGGGTGTCGAGGTTTAGGACTAACTCTGGATCCTATATAGCAGAACTAGGACTCAAGCTACCTGGTTTGTGCAGAGCCATGGGGTCCAGTGTGAGACTGCATAATGGATAGATAGGTACTGAAGATAGTAAGTGGCTCTGTTCGGCCTGAAAGCCCACCTTGTGGCAAGAAGGGTTTCAAGGGGTGGGGTTAGTATCATTGGTAAGTGTCCCTCAATCTTCTATTAGCTGTGGTTCAAACTTTTCATCCCTGCCACTCCAAACCAGACAAAACTTCTTAGGCTCAGTAAATGTGAAACAAATGTAATGACATAATTTCTTTTCACAGAAGATCTTTAGAAGAACATCTCAAATGCAACTGTAATTTATCCCCTTTCACTATAATTTTCTTCATGTGGGAAATCCCCTTGAACATTTCATCCAAGCTCACACTTGCTTCCATGGATTAAACTCCCACATGCACTCTCCTCCTAAGCAAATTTCCCGTTTTGGCCCCAGATTTCTCCTGGCCCTCAGTATAACGCTCACTAGATTTCCTTTGGTCATTATCAAACTTGGTATGCCTCAAACTGAACTCACTAGCTACGCTTGCCACTTTGAATGCCCCTTTGAACAATCCCACCAAAGGTAACTTTGTTCCTACTGTGTTCTCTTCTCAACCCCACACCCCCATCCAGGCAGCTTCTATATAGAACAGGTTAGAAGATGATTGGCCTTTTATTGTTGACTTCTTAGTCCCCAGACTCCCCTGACTTGGAATCCTATTGCACATGGCTAAAAAGTATTGTTCATTCATTCCTTAGTATTGTTCATGCCTTAGATCATGTGTTTCTGTTAATAATGACCTCCAATGACTTCCTTTTTAGATAGTAACTTTTTTCCTTTAAAACTTCCCTATTATCTAGACTCACCTACAAAATCTGTTATCTCTCTTATATAACTCAGGGCATGTTGTACCTTTTAGCTGGCCAACCAAGAGAGCATTCATTTGGTTCTAATACTATTTTCTCTCTTGTTTATTCTCCAAAAATTTTTAACTAAGGCTTTCCTGAAGGTTTCAAAAAAATTCCTTCTTCCTGTTGTCGTATCATATCTTTGCTTTTAAAAACAAAACAAAAAAATGAAACCAAAGACAAAACCCCCAAATAAACCAATTCAAACCACCACCAACAACAACAAAAAAAAAACCTCCACAAACTCCAAGTTCCTGGTTTGTCCAGACTTATTAGTATCCCATTTTCCAATGTGTCAAAAAAAACAAAACCAAAAACAAAACAACCAACCCAAACTTCCTAATTTCCCTTTTGTGGTTTTTATTAATAAGTATCCATTTTAAAGGATAACTATCACCTCTATTGGATTGTAAATCTCCTTGAGGGCAGGAGACTGTTTCTAACCACTAATAGGTACCCACACATTTATTAGAGAGCAGTGCAACCTCTAGGGGGTCAATAAATACTTGTTGACTCACTGACTCTATAAATATAAACGGCAGAATAATCAGACATTCTGCTAGCACCTAATTTGCTCCCCGTAGGTAAGTTTGTCTCTTTGGTAGCATTGATTCTTTTAGGCCACCAGGGTTCCATTTAGTGAATTATAACTGCCATGTGCTAACTGGTACCTTGGTGGCCTGAATGAGTTTAAGAGTCTCCCCAAATGAAGGACATCCCCCCCGAGAGTGACTCTGAATCTTGTTGAATACCTTACCAACCTTCATTTTCTTCCACAGCATTTTCCCTTTGAGACAAAAGATTCCTTTGCCTTTAAGCCTTTTATCCTGTTTACAAGGCAGAAACTCTCAAGTCATAAGCAAATAAAAATGCAGTTCATTGACCATATTCTTGCTATTTTACATTTTTAAAGGAAAGTATTGCTGAATGCCAGGCAGGAAATTCACAATTTTCCTTGCAGCATTTTTCATAAGTGAGCAGCTTTCCAACAGATCCAGCTGTCAACAGTGCCCTCCTACTGTTTGACTCACATTCAGAATTCATTTCTATGTGCACCACAATACAAAAATTTTGCAAAGCATTAAAGGAGTATGTAGACTACTCCATAGGTGTTGATTCCTCGGGCCCAGAGTCTCAAAGCTTTTCTGTTTTGCCTAGAATTCTCCTTTATGCAATTTTAGAAAACTTAAAACAAGTAAGCCTTTACTTCATAAGGCAATGCTGTAAATGAAAGTGAAGAATCGAACCAGTACTCCTAAAACTCCTTCCCTCCGCTCTTTTGACTTGGCTTTAAACACCTCCTAGGTGTTTGACATGTATGTAGATGAATTGTCTGACGAGGTTATTGTAGGTTTGTTTTGTTTTTTTTTTTTAGAAAATACTATTAAAAGGCAAGGTGGTGTGTTAACTTAGTACAAAGAAAATTGTATTTCTAATCCTAATCCCCTATATGACAATGTGCTTTTGGTCACAAGGACATGATAAAAAAATGCTGAGGGACTTCCCTGGTGGTGCAGTGGTTGAGGGTCCGCCTGCCGATGCAGGGGACACGGGTTCGTGCCCCGGTCCGGGAAGATCCCACATGCCGCGGAGCGGCTGGGCCCGTGAGCCATGGTCGCTGAGCTTGCGCGTCCGGAGCCTGTGCTCCGCAGCGGGAGAGGCCACAACAGTGAGAAGCCCGCGTACCGCAAAAAAAAAAATGCTGATGGCCCAGTATAACCTATCACTTCTGCCAGGAAAAGCACCACAGTGAAGGAGTGTCACTGGTATAATTTTCATTTTCACAAAAATTACACACTTCTTAAATGTACAATGTGGTGGCCATTTTGTCTGAATCAAAGTGTTCTTTCTGAATTTTTATGTTGCTTCTTGTGCTAATTTTCAACTCCAGATTTTCTCTCTTATGCATGCTAAATTTAAGTGTAAAAAAGCCCCCCAAATCCAAAATAATAAATGGAGAATGGGAAAACATAGGATGATTATTTCAAGACTGCATCATAGATCATATAAAGACAGAGTCTCAGCAATTTATTTGGCCTGCCTGGGTGCTTGCTTAGGGAGCTAGAGATCTAGGCTTTCATTCTATCAGCAGCTCTTGCTGTCCATTAATTAGAATATATATTACTATTAATTCAAGGCTGTGCACTGCCTTCTTTATGTACACTACAAGTATTTCCCTGAAACTGCATCTGTCCTTAGTTATAACGTGCAACATTCCTGCCCTGAATTTGTTTCTTCCCCAATCTACTTATTGTATGCTTGCCAGACTGTACAGATGCTTTTTGGATTGGAAATCTATTACTGCTTTTACTAATATTTTAAAATGTTGACAGTGTAGAATTCAAGTTGATCTCTTTACAAACATGGGTAAGTAAAACCCATTTAACAGATCAGGAAATTAGGCCATGTATGATTTGGCTATAATATGCAAATCAAATGGTTAAATATCTTTCAACAGCAGATGTTCCCCCATGGATAGAGTTATCTCACAGAAATTAAGGCCCCTTGTCCACTTCTGAAACAGCCTAGACAGTTTGAAAATAGAAGTGCTGAACCCATTAGCTTCCCCTCAGACCTGCATTTCCTTATGGAATTCTGTACCTCAGCTAATGGCATTTCAATACACCCTCTTGCCTCAGTTAGAACTCCTGAAGTCATCTTTGACTTATGTCTCTTATTTTCCATGTCCAATTGATCATCAGACCTGTCAGTTCTCCCTCAGAAATGTCCTCTGGCTAAAGTCCCTTTTTATCATCCTCACGGCCACTGGCTTAGACCCTCATCATTTTTGTTTGGTGTATGAATATAGCCTCCTATCTGATCTCCCTGGCATCTGTCTTCCTCCCCTCAAGTCCATTCTTCACATAGACACCAGGATGATCTTTCTGAAAACAATTCTCCTCAAGTTACTTCTCTTCTTAAAGTCCTCAGCTGGAGTCCAGTTGTTCACAGGATGAGCCCTAAACTCCTAAGCTGGGTCTGTAAGGCTTTTGCCATCAACTTCTCCAGTTACAGTTCTTGCTGTTTTCTATGTGAACTCTTCTCTCGTGCTCCATTCATAAACATTCACATCAAACTTTTGTATTAGTTAATTATATTAATGTATGCCTTTGTGCATGTTTTCCTACTGTCTTCTTTTCTCCTTCACCACTTGGAAAACCTAACCATTTAAGACCATGCTAATATCACGTCCTCTTGAAGTCTTCCCTAACATGGGTAAAATTATTTTTACCCTGCTCTAGACTTTTTCATGATGCCATTAATACTTCTGTATAACATCTATTGCACTGTATCTTAATTATCTGTTAATAAGTCTGGTTGTAAACTCTCCCTATACCTGATTCATATTGGAATTTTTCAATTACAAGAACATTCAATAAATGCTGTAAGAATGAATGAATGATCCCTATTGATCTTTCCCCCATGCTACAGTGCTCTGTAACCAAACGAAATGATATTTTTACTGTAAGTGCTTCTCTATAATGTGATATATGCTTTCCTGAAAAATCTGATCTTCTGCAGAAATAAAACAAACACAAACAATTAAAAGGTCTCATTGGGAAGACCACTCAAAATCTCATGCAATTTGTAATCAGAGCACTAATAAAAATAATATTGGATATCTGAGCTATGTTGGATTTCCCTGAAGGTCTTCCTCAGTGTGGCTGGACATGGCCAGAGTAGATATCAATAACAAACAGTAACAATAGAGTGGAGATGCTATAACACTTGGATTTGTTAGGGAGGAGTTGCTGAGATAATGTAGATGGAAGTGGAGTCTGAGCCAATGGGGTAGTTGTTAAGGTGGGCACTGCGGCAGTGCAACCTGCCTCAAGCCTCGTCTCCTTAGGCTGGCAAAGTATCACTTTGGGGAGGGAACCAAGAGTGCAAACACGCATTTTTAATTTTTTACATGTAGATGCTACAGCCTTGAAAGGGTTGCTGCAACCAATGCAACAGCCATGCGGGGAAACTTTTCCTTTCCTGCCAAAAGTTATCATTCTCTTCTTGCTGTATTATTGGTTCCTCTTGTCTACCAAAACTTGCATATTGAAACAAGGTTACTTCCATATTTCACAGATGTTCCTCTACTTATCAATTACCTTCCCCTATTTATCAATTACATATGAGCTTAATCACATTACAGACAGGGGCTGACGTTCCAGCAAAGCAGACAGTATTCACATAGTTGCATTGCTTAATTATCCAATGCCTACGTCTTATCTTTCCAGTGAAATGCTGCAGCTAATTCTTTGAAGATAGGGACTGTATGTAATACTGAAGGAATGTGATTTTTTTTTTCAGATTTTGACATAAATTTCTTTTGAGTAGCAGATGCTGCCTTGCCAGTCATTCGTTTGCTCTCAAATCCATTCTCTGCCCTGCCCCTCTCTGGTTTGTGTTGCAGGGATGCACATTCTCAGCTTCTCTTCCCAAGTGACTTCTGGGTAGTTTTGGCCAACGGTAGGCACAGGTGAAAGGCTGGCAGGCAGTAGGAGAGAAGCCAGATATTTCCCCTCTTAGTTCTTTGCTTTGGGCTCTCTCTGACAGTGGCTATCCTTCTTCTGTGACTCTAGCTCCTAGGGGATTGCCCCACTCTCCATGGCTTCCGTTACCACCTCTGCTGGGATTCCAGCTCCTACTTAGACAGCTCTGGCTTCTGAGCTCTAGGAACAACGCCTCCTCCCCCTGTCCCTTAGAGGTGGTAGAGGCTTCCTGCTGCTACTAATTTCTGGGTTGTTTCCCTGTTCCTTGACCTGCTTCTCAGCTCTTCCGTCACCATGTTACCATTTTCTTGCGTTCAGTTGCGTCTGCATGAAAGATCTAAAGTGTGTTTCCCAGACTGGACTCTGATATGCTGTTACAAACAATATAGAGGAAAATCAGATCAACCACAGGCTCCCATTGCCCAACTTGTAGAATAGAATAAAAATCACCTTGTCTGTATTCATCCTTTAAGAAGACAATGGTAGTCAAAAGCCCTATTATCGTTGGGGATGTTAAATGAGGTCTTATGAATAATTCCTGCAGTATTAAGAAAGCACACACACTCTTTCACAGCACCTTGATTACACAGTTGTACTCACACTCCTATCACCTACAGAAGAGGCTGTAGCACTATGCCTCTGATGATACTTGAGGACACAGCCCTGGGGACGGTGCCCAACCTTATGACATTTAGAGGCTTATTTCCCCAGTTTTCTTTCCAGTAGACAATTAACAGAGGGAGGTATCAGAATGTCCTGAAAATTCCCAAACTTCTGTGGCCTTTGTTTCCAACCAATTCATAAGAAACACCAACAACAACTTCAATTAAAGCTGAAAACAAGTTGCAAATCTTTTGATGACTGTCTCCCCCCTCAAAAAAGTACCACCCCGATTTAAAAAGGAACTGGCTCAGTAGGTATGTACTACAAAACCTGGTGCTAGTGTCTCCTGCAAAAGATGATTTTTGACGTTTCCAAGAGAATAGGAAGATGAGATGTTCATACCCCTACGTGATGTGACGAATCCAACTTTTATAGACAAAACAGGTACTGAAGCTGTAATCACACAGGCTGACTAAGGGAAGAATAATGTAGCTCTTTTGAGTCAGGATTAAGTTGTATTGGTTGATGGGTTTGGAAAAACAATATTATACTTGGCTTCTAGATAAATATTGCAGAGACCTCTTGTAAATCCTCCAGTAATTTTTTGTAATCCTTCACAAGTAGTAAAATCATTGCTGTGAGGCAGACAGGAGAGGAATCCACAAATAAGACATCTGTTATTGTTATATCAATGATGATATATGTCCAACTGTGAAATAACAACATTTAACAAGAAATGGAACCTTATCCAAAATGAGATCTCACTCACTCCCATGACTTCATTTGCTACATTAATAAGAGTAAACTGAAGTTTATAATTGGGTGATCTTATCTATTAGCATTAGTAATTTATCACAGGTATAGGGCTTTATATTTTAGATTAATGGAATTCAAAATGTTAGGAAAGCCCTATGCTAACATATAGCATGCATGGACAGATGAAGAGGGTGATACACTGAATAAATAGAAAAATATTAGGGCTAGTTGCCTTTTGTTCTATATTTTTAAAGAAAATTTTCAACTCCTCAAAATTTTTAGTTTGCTTGTTACAAGTAAGATATTCTTATAATAATATATTAAAACAACACTGAAAGAATGTTGAGGCTTATAATGCTTTCAAAAGACACTTAATATTATGAGTCAATATTTAAAATGACTGTTTAGAGAAAAAATGTATTATTTGAATCTAAGACACTTTTTCCAACATACAGGTGAAAAACAAATTAAACTCTTAAACTCCAAAGGCTATGTCACCATATGTTTGGAGAATTTTTAAGAACCCCAGAGTAGAACTTTGGCAATGGAATAGGTAATTATTTGCCGGCACCAGATTTGTGTGCAAATCAAGGAGAGCTTAAACAGGCTCTTTAAAAATGCCTTCAAATGATATCCAGGAATCTCTTGGTTTTTACTTATCTTTCCATTGTCTTCATTTGACTCCTGTACTTTAGGTTCTATTAAAACAAACCTTTGCTCAGCTCTCAATCTGAAAGGTAGCAGCTCTGTATGTTCCGCCGCTGCCCCTTGGTCTCATGCTCTGCAACGTGTGTGGAACCAAAGGCCTTGCTCTGTTCTCCTGTGGATTTCAAGTTCAAACTCCGTTTAATCCTTTTCCAGCCTTTGCTAACACTGGTGACTGCTGAAGCCAAAGGTGGAATGTTGTGTGGATCTGCTTAGAAAGGAGGTGTTGGAGCCAAGTAGGAAACATCTAGGCCTCTCGACATTTGCCACCACTGACTACAGCGGACTTTTGGAAACTCCCTCTTTCTTGGGCTTCCGTGATATCCTTCTCTCCTGGCTCTTCTACTTCTTTGGCCTGACCTCTCCTTCTCAGGTTCCTATAGTAAATCTCATTCCTCTTCCCTGTCTCTGTATGTAGGGGCTTCTAGGGCTCTGTCCCTGGTCATCTTCCAATCTTCCACACCTTGATCATTTCATCGACCATACTTTTTTTTTTTTGCGGTACGCGGGCCTCTCACTGCTGTGGCCTCTCCCGTTGCGGAGCACAGGCTCCGGACGCGCAGGCTCAGCGGCCATGGCTCACGGGCCCAGCCGCTCCGCGGCATGTGGGATCCTCCCGGACCAGGGCACGAACCCGCATCCCCTGCATCGGCCGGCGGACTCTCAACCACTGCACCACCAGGGAAGCCCATCGACGATACTTTTTTTCTGAGCTGTATTGAGGTATAATTTACACATAGGAAGTGTATATGTGTGTGTGTGTGTGTGTGTGTGTGTGTGTGTGGTGAGAAGTCTTAAGATCCACCCTCATCTTCTTTATCCATTTGTCTGTCGATGGGCATTTAGGTTGTTTCCATATCCTGGCTATTGTAAATAGAGCTGCAGTGAACATTGTGGTACATGACTCTTTTTGAATTATGGTTTTCTCAGGGTATATGCCCAGTAGTGGGATTGCTGGGTCATATGGTAGTTCTATTTTTAATTTTTTAAGGAATCTGCTTACTGTTCTCCATAGTGGCTATATCAGTTTATATTCCCACCAACAGTGCAAGAGGGTTCCCTTTTTTCCACACCCTAACCACCATTTGATGTTTGTAGATTTTTTGAGGATGGCCATTCTGACCGGTGTGAGATGATGTCCATCAACAGATGAATGGATAAAGGAGATGTGGTACATATATATGATGGAATATTGCTCAGCCATAAAAAGGAACGGAATTGAGTTATTTGTAGTGAGGTGGATGGACCTAAGGTCTGTCATACAGAGTGAAATAAGTCAGAAAGAGAAAAACAAATACTGTATGCTAACGCATATATATGGAATCTAGAAAAATGCTACTGATGAACCTAGTGGTAGGGCAGGAATAAAGATGCAGACGTTGAGAACGGACTTGAGAACACAGGGGGGAAGGGGAGGCTGGGACGTAGTAAGACAGTAGCGCTGACATACATACACTACCAAATGTAAAATGGATAGCTGGTGGGAAGCTGCTGCATAGCACAAGGAGATCAGCTTGGTGCTTTGTGACCACCTAGAGGGGTGGGATAGGGAGGGTGGGAGGGAGGCTCAAGAAGGAGGGGATATGGGGATATGTGTATGCATATAGCTGATTCACTTTGTTGTAGGGCAGAAACTAACACAACATTGTGAAACAATTATACTCTAATAAAGATGTATTAAAGGAAAAAACCTACCCTCTTAGCAAATTTCAAATATACAATATTGTTAACTATAGTCACCCTGCTGTATATTAAATCTCCAGAACTGATTCATCTTGCATAACTGAATCTTTGTACCTTTTGACCAACATTTCCCCATTCCGCCTCCGCTCTTCTTCCATACTTGATAGCCCAAAGTGAATGACTGAATAGTGCAAAGGAGTGGTGTGGCAGGTACTGTGTGCTCTACTTAAGACCTTCACCATATTTCTAAAGCAGACTATATTATAGCCTCATATCTTGGAGAACCAATAATATTCTCTCTATATAAACTCATGAAGAACATCCATTCTGGACTGTTATTAGGCCTGCTTTTCAAACTGCAAGTTGGAGAAGTGTATTTCTTTTTTACATATGTATGTGTTTCTTAATTAATATTAAACAATGATTAGCTTGACTTTTTTTTTAAAAAAGAGCATTTAACCATTACTGAGAAATTCAGGTATATATGATACAAAGCTGTCTAACCACTGCTCCACAGATAAATTATCAACCTTTACCTTCCGCAGTCCTGTTAGGCCTATAGATATATGTAAGGGCTGAGCCCATTCATCTCTAAGCTCAGTCCTCCTCAATCCCTAGGCTCAAATCTTGAGACTGGGAAAGACATAAGAAGATTTTGCCTCACCAGGGAGTGGGATCTAGAATTAGTCTTGCTTCTATAAGCCTCTCTAGGACATGCTGTTCTAAGATTAGTTATGGTACTCTTATATCCCCTAAGATGCAGGCTTCCCTTCCTCTTTCTGTGCATATCCAGTGAGTACAAATAAACATGTTCTTGGGTTTTCAGGTAAGCGTTCCAAGCTCCTGTAGATGTTACCTTTTTGTCCCAGATCCTGGACCACAGACAGAGACACCTTGCCTACCTGTTGCCAGCCCTCTTTCCCTGGGGCTAGACCTTGTCTCTAGTTCCTCAGGCTTCCAGATGGGGTCCTAATCCTCAAGTGGACTGAAACCCAACAATATGGCACTGCCATACACTTTGAGGATCACAAAGGTCTGGACACACCAGTTCTGTCCTCATTGGCCAGATGGTCTACAGGGAATACAGATGCTAATTCGCACTGTTGGGTAGTTCTCTCAGCGGCCAGCGCCACTGCTGAGTCAGCTACCAGCTTCAGTATCAACCTACTCTGGCTTCCTTTTTTACTCACCATCCACTGAAGTCCTGGTATGCTCCATAGACCAGGCTATACAGATTCAACAATTTTCACTGGTTTCAGCAGTTTGGATTAGACTTATTGAGACAAAATCATGAATTATTAAAAGGATGTCTGATGGATTATATTATTATCCCCTCAAAAATAATGTTTATTGAACATCTAAAAGGTGTTGTCTCATTCAGTGTGAGGAGACAGAGAACTCTAAGACCTTGTTTCTGTCCACAAAATGTTTCCATTCTAATTGGATAGACACTCAAATTTGTGCGCGCACACACACACACACACACACACACACACACACACACACACACACAAAGCACAGCAATATAAATGCTAACTGAATCAAACCAACAAGTAGCACCAGAGGAGTTCAGATAAGAGAGCGACAACTCTGGTGTTGGGTGGGCCAGGAAGGCATGATGCAGGAGATGGGACTCAGAGTACCAAAGAAAGAAGCAGAGACAGACGTGGAGGGAGAAAGGGAAAGGGTAGCAAAATTTGGAGAAGCACCTTGAGCAAAAGTCTGAAGGCAGGCCAGCATCGTTGGAATGGAGGATTTAGGAAGGGAGTCATCAGGAAAAATTTCCTGTACTTTTAATCAGTCTCAATTGGAAAAGGTAGAACTTCCCCTTCCTGAGAAATTGGGAAGATCTTTCTGGCCTCCAAGCTTTGGGAGTAACATCCGTGTTAGTGGCAGCTATCAGTGGGAGAAAGAGGTGGCTCCATTAATGGTACTAAAAGAATCCCAAAGGTGATGCTTTCAATTTAGTTCATAATTCTCTAGAGGCCAAGCCTGGCCCCTTCCCACTTCCATTCATACCCCCAGACTTCTGTGGTAGGCTTTTTCCCAACAAGGTTATCCTTGTATATTGCAATTGCATTTTTTATGTACTCTACAGAAGTGTTGGAGAAATGGGGAAAGGGGTTTGTCTTGGGTATGGTATCTTTACTTTCTCTAAGGAAGGGTAATCTTGATTCAGATTGCTTTACCTAGTGCTACGAGAACTCTGGAACTGTGGTGTCATGTGCATGCTTAGTGAACTAGATAACGTGTGAACAGGTAAAGATTTTTGTACCCTCCTGTCTCAATTCTACACCTTTTCCTACCTGCCTTCTGCTTGTTATCCCTCCCTCAGCTGCTCAAGGCTGTTATAATGTCTCACTCAAGTCTTCCCTTTCCAAAAGAGTTCTCTAACTCAAAATTTCCCCTTTCCACCCACCCTATCCACAACTCCTATTGCTTCAAAAACAGTCCTAATATATGCCATTTGTTGGATGCATAATATGTACCTGGCACATGCATTGTTTCATTTAATAATTACCCTCTCATAGGGAAACATCAATGATTAAAATATGAATGTAAAGTTACCAGTAGTCCAACTTCTCTCACCATTAGTTTTCTCATTTATATAACAGGGGTAAGTAATGACCTTATAGGTCAGTTTTTAGATTACAGATGAGGAAACTGAGGCTCAGAAGCTTGCCCTTAGCAACACACAGTGAAAATGTGCTAAACCAGGGTTCAATCACGTGGGATCTGACAAAAGTTTGTGCTATCTCCTGCTACTGTGCTACAGCATGAGAATTTCAAACTCTGGTTGAGAGGTGAGGGCCATGAGACTTTCTTAATACCTAGGTTTGCCAGATAAAATACAGGATGCCCATTAAATAGGAATTTCCAATGAACAACAAATCATTTTTTAGTATAAATACTAAAAATGTATATACATACCAAATATTGTATGGGACATGCTTATACTTTGTAATTCATTGTTTATCTGAAATTAAAATTACAGTAGAAACTAATACAACATTGTAAAGCAACTATACTCCAATAAAAATTAATCAAAAAATTTAAACTGAACTTTAAGTGGGTATCCTGCATTTTTTCTCCTAAATCTGGCAACCCTACTGGTAGGATTACCCCTGGTAATCCATAAATCACACCATATAGACAATTGCTGAAATGTGAGGAATGTGTTCCTTGAGGCTAAAAGGAAGTAAACTTTTATTATCCAGCCACAGCCTGTCAGAACTGGAAAAGAGCTTAAAGGTCAACAGTCCTCATTTTACCAATGAGTAAACTAAAGATCAAGGTAGGGAAATGACTTGCCCAAAATCACAGTGCTTATAAAGAGGCAAGACTTGAAGTCAGGGCTCCCTTGGCCTTGTTAAATGCTGAACCCACCACTCTTACAGCTGTTGAAAGTTTAGAACCAACCCGAGGTTTGCTGGTGAAAGAAACATGGCGGTCTTATGCATTTTAGGGGCTTAAGAAAAATATTGGCCAAAATGATGACTTGATGTTGATCTGGTTCTTGGTATAATGCTTTACACAGAATAGGCACAGTCAAGGCTTGTTGATAATGATACACATCATACACATATATGCTAGTGTAATCATACACGCATGTATTTATTCTTAGGACTTGAGAGAACATGTTGATATCTCCCAAGTGGATTATTAGGTGCCCTTGGTAAATATGACACTAACTCAAACAACAAATTTTTGATATTCCTGAAGTCTACAGTCACTAATAGAGAAACTAGGGCAGCATAATATCCCAGTTAGGGGAAAGAAGGAACCTCAGAGGTATGTTATTAAAAACAGTTGCCACTAGCCTCTGACTCTTGGGCATGTGAAAGGTGGCTAGATGTGCTGTAAGTATAAATTACACACTATATTTCAAAGACTTAGTGTAAAAAAGAGTATAAAACATCACAATATTCTTTATATTAGTTGCATTTTTAAACATTTCTGATATATTGGGCTAAACACAAGATATTATTAAAATAAATTTCACCCTCTTTTTTACTTCTTGACTATAGCTATTAGAAAATTTTAAATTATATAAGTATATCTGATTATATTTTTATTGCATAGCACTGTTCCAGAGGATTCACTAGTTGTTTAAACAGGAAAAGAAAAAATAGAGATTAGGATCCACACACATCTTGCCATCTTTATGAGATAGTATTTAAATCACTTATTTGCTTCATTGAAAATTTATGAAATTGTTTTGAAAAGTGCAAACCATTATAGAAATATAAAATGTCTTTATACTCATTAAGAAAGAAAATAGTTGGTTATTACAGTTTCTTTTCAGAATTCAGCAAACATTGACTGATTTCAGGCTGCTTGCCTCTTTGGGGGAAGTCATTTAAGCTTAGTTTAATTAAATGCCTCAGTTTTCTCATCTACAGCCAGAGATCTCTGAAGGGGAAAGCCTGTTCCCAGCACCCACAGAGCACAGGACTGCCAGAACAATGAATAATGCGGTCCCATTGTTGCTGACAGATGGGAATCATTCACTTCTTAGTGTATGTTTCTTAAAATGCTTTTGAGTTCACACCCCCTTTGCAGTGTTGCCATGGTCGTATGCTTTACGATGCTAGTTCCTTGCCCCTTACTCTGCCTTCCCAGAAAAGAGACAGCCTTGCTGCAAATTTCACAATTGTAAAAATATTTTACTAGTCAGTGCCTTTGTAATCTCTTCTTGTATTTCCCATTAAACTTGGGTAATTCATAGATCCAGATAATAAAAGCTATCAGATATAGGGGGAGGCCCAATCTGATTCCACTTCATTTAGAAAGTGCCCTAAGAAACTCTCCTGTGTTGGGAGCATTCTGAAGTCTTCTCTTGTTCTGGCAGTTGTAAGTTTTAAGCTCCTGCTTTTGGCATGGAGGCTTCTTTGCAGTTTTGGTTAGTGGCAAAAGCCAAACTGATGTCTCCTCATGATGTCAACTTATGCCAACAAGAAGAAAAGGTGAATATTTTGGAGGATTTTTAAAATTTTTAAATTTTTTTGGCCATTTCAACCTCATCTTTGTTAGTGCATCTGCACTCCACCTGACCTTTCTTGGTTCTGTTTTTAATTCTCCTCGTATACCAGCTTTTAGTGGAGACTGTGTGCTTTAAGTAACGAAGGTCAAATTTCTGAGCCCTTGTGTGCTCACCCAATGATTTCTAGCCCTCTTTAATCCTTCCCTACACCAACTGCTGCAGTAATGAGGGGCAAGGGGTGGCCGAGGATTGAGGTCATGAGCTTTCAGTTTGTAGTTATATATTTCTCTGGTGCTTAACATAGAACAGCTCCTCTTAGTTTCCTAGAAGTGAGTAAAAAAAGAAAGGAGAAAAGGAAAGGAATCACAGAATCCTATTGCAATGTACTCATACGGCTTGTGTGGGTCTTTTTCTGCCCCATTGTGCATCCTTGTTGGTAAAGGGAGGGCGAAGCTCTTTAAGTCATATAAAGGAACGCATCTGAATGTACACAATGAATGCTACCACTTGGCCATCCAGAAGAAGCTGTGGTCTCTTGCCCAGAAGTGTCAAATGCAGGGGAATTTCCTACCCACTGAAGAATCACTAAGCCTCCTGTTCCCTTAAGGGCATATCTTCTGCCTATCAACTCTCAGGATGTTCACATTGTTCATTAAAAACACCCTATCTTTAAATCTCTGCAAGTATGTATAAAGACAGAATTCTAAAGATATTGAATTACTAATCCAGGACTCATTAAATGTATTTGCAATTATTCTACAGCTTTTATTGTAAAATGGAATAAATTTAAACTGTAAGAGTCAGTCCTAAAAATCTTAATGAAAACTAGATGTTGAATTACAGACACTGTACAAAGCTGTTATTATAGTTTTAGACTATGATAATGAAGATTGCTGTTTCTGATGAAATGCCATGAAGGGATATTGACATTTTTCTTGAGATACTATAATAAATATTTTCCCTCTTGGGGTAGACAAATGAGAGAAAGAGAGAAAGAAAAAAATCACTTATTTGTTCCTATGTTGGTTTTTTTTGTTCATTTGCTTATTCATATGCATTCAACAAATATTTATTGAGCACTTACTATAGGCCAGGTACTCTATTAGTCATTGGAGAGTTCTGCCTACTGACAGCTACATATTAACACAAAGAGCTGAGCAATTATTCAAACAATTCAAGCACTCTTTTTATATGGTTAATTATTTGTTTTCTTTTTAATTCCTTCTTGCTATATGACAAACAGTCTACTCGGTTTCATGGGCACATTGGTATCAGTTCCAATATTTAAGGGGGTTATGAGACATACATGGAGATCCGTTATACAAGAACACATGTGGCAAACGCCACGGAAGCACAAATAAACTGAAACAGTGGTACAGTGATAGCAAAGATACAGAAAAGGCACCTCAAAGAATACCAGGGTAAATCACCAGAGGAAATGACATTTAAGATAGACCTGAGGGATCCTAACATGTGGAGAGTAGCAGAGAGCAGCAAAGAGATTCTAAGAGGAGAGGCTATTAAAAAGTTACTGCCAAGTCCGTTTGGGGTATATGGTGTATGAAATCAGGTAGCAAGACACAAAACTCCATGGCTGAAGAGCTTTGAATGAAAGGTCTAAAGATTTAGACCACACTTTGCAGGCATTGTCAGAGATAATGTGACAAAACTGGGGTCTCCACTCCGAGTCTTGAAGAATCTTGCAAGCTCTGGAGATTACGTGGTGTTTGAGACGTGGTGAGGAGAAAAGTAGGCTTGCATCAGAAAATACACATCCAGGGCTTTGCAGTCCTGCTTTACTTCTCAATTTGCTTGTCTTTTGTGTGTGTGTGTGTGTGTTTTGTTTTGTTTTGGTGTCAAGTCCTTTTCCATGCTATTATGATTCTGAGTTTTATAGCACAGTTCTGAAATCCTGTTAAAGCATTTGTGGTAATGATTGAATGATAGCAAAGCATCATTCTTTTAAAAATTTCCCCAAAGCAACAGTTGTGCTTGCTCTGCACCAGAGCCTGCACCTATGTGTTTTGGAGAGATAATCCTCAACCATGTGAAACATAACTCTAAACTAATAGGATTCTATAAGGTAGGTTGTGCTGAAGCCAGTCAGCGTTCCTGTTGAGGGGTTCTGTGAGGACACCAAGTGCCTCCTGCAGCTGTTATGAGAATAGAACTTCTCCAGATTTCTGGCATTGACACATAATAGGAGGAAATGAATATAGGAAGGTAGGAGCAGAGGATGAGTGTGAAAGAGAAAAAACTTCTAGATTGTAAAATCCCACTTTTTAAAAATAACTTCCCAAGAAAACCTCTTCCAGATCATGTTCTGAAGAGCTATCAGATGAAGATATTTGGGAAATTAGTGTGTGTGTTGGGGAGGGGGTGTTTGATAACACAGCATAGCTCTAAATATTTACCTTGCACCTATATTAATTTCAAAAATTACATACAATAAATACGTGAATGCATTTATATAAAAATTCACTTAATGCCACATAACAAGTGGGACAAGTGGGAGTCCTCCTTCCTGCCCTGAGACTCCCTTCCTACCACCTTTTCTACTCTTCTCAGAGGTCATCACTGCTATCAGTTTTTGGATTCTTCCAGACTTTCTCCCATGTGCGCGCATGCGCACACACACACACCCCTACATACTATTTTAACTTGTACATTCCTACCCTATATGTTGCCCACAACTTGCTTTTTGAGAGCATTCCATATCGCATATATGGATTTACCTTTTTCTTTTTAATTGTTACACAGGACTACATACTATGGAGTCCTTTGGTTTATTAACCATTTCTTTATTGATGAACATTTAGGATGTTTCCATTTTTTCACTATTAAAGACAATGCTGTAATAACCGTCTTCCTAATTCTCTCTTTGTGCGTGTGTGAGAGTATTTCATTAAGTCACATACCTAGAAGTGGAGTTGCTGGGACAAAGAGCACCCACATGTGTTTGTTGGCAATCTGTATATCTTCTTTGGAGAAATGTCTATTTAGGTCTTCTGGCCATTTTTGGATTGGGTTGTTTGTTTTTTGATATTGAGCTGCATGAGCTACTTGTAAATTTTGGAGATTAACCCTTTGTCAGTTGCTTCATTTGCAAATATTTTCTCCCATTCTGAGGGTTGTCTTTTGGTCTTGTTTATGATTTCCTTTGCTGTGCAAAAGCTTTGAAGTTTCATTAGGTCCCATTTGTTTATTTTTGTTTTTATTTCCATTTCTCTAGGAGGTGGGTCAAAAAGGATCTTGCTGTGATTTATGTCATAGAGTGTTCTGCCTATGTTTTCCTCTAAGAGTTTGACAGTTTCTGGCCTTACATTTAGGTCTTTAATCCATTTTGAGCTTATTTTTGTGTATGGTGTTAGAGAGTGTTCTAATTTCATACTTTTACATGTAGCTGTCCAGTTTTCCCAGCACCACTTATTGAAGAGGCTGTCTTTTCTCCACTGTATATTCTTGCCTCCTTTATCAAAGATAAGGTGACCATATGTGTGTGGGTTTATCTCTGGGCTTTCTATCCTGTTCCATTGATCTATCTTTCTGTTTTTGTGCCAGTACCATACTGTCTTGATTACTGTAGCTTTATAGTATAGTCTGAAGTCAGGGAGCCTGATTCCTCCAGCTCCGTTTTTTGTTCTCAAGATTGCTTTGTCTAAATACATGAAATAATGCTCAACATCATTAACCATTAGAGAAATTCAAATCAAAACTACAATGACATATCATCTCACACTGGTCAGAATGGCCATCATCAAAAAATCTAGAAACAATAAATGCTGGAGAGGGTGTGGAGAAAAGGGAACCCTCTTGCACTGTTGGTAGGAAGGTAAATTGATACAGCCACTATGGAGAACAGTATGGAGGTTCCTTAAAAAACTACAAATAGAACTACCATACGACCCAGCAATCCCACTACTGGGCATATACCCTGAGAAAACCATAATTCAAAAAGAGTCATGTACCAAAATGTTCATTGCAGCTCTATTTACAATAGCCAGGACATGGAAGCAACCTAAGTGTCCATCGACAGATGAATGGATAAAGAAGATGTGGCACATATATACAATGGAATATTATTCAGCTATAAAAAGAAATGAAATTGAGTTATTTGTAGTGAGGTGGATGGACCTAGAGTCTGTCATACAGAGTGAAGTAAGTCAGAAAGAGAAAAACAAATACCATATGCTAACACATATATATGGAATCTAAGAAAAAAGCAAAAAAAGTCATGAAGAACCTAGGGGCAAGATGGGAATAAAGACACACACTTACTGAGAATGGACTTGAGGATATGGGGCGGGGGAAGGGTAAACTGTGACAAAGTGAGAGAGTGGCATGGACGTATATACACTACCAAACATAAAATAGTAGTGGGAAGCAGCCGCATAGCACAGTGAGATCAGCTCTGTGCTTTGTGACCACCTAGAGGGGTGGGAGGGAGGGAGATGCAGGAGGGAAGAGATATGGGAACATATGTATATGTATAACTGATTCACTTTGTTATAAAGCAGAAACTAACAACAACAACAAAAATATTTGACAATAGATACAATACTGAACAATTCTGTCACTTTACAGCATAAAAAGAAATAACTGTGAAATATAATATATCCATTTAATCTGGGTCAAAAATTTATAATAAAAATGTAGATTACCAAAAAAAAGAGCACCCACAGAAAAAAGACAATAACATGATAATTATCAATGCATTTACATAAGATTTGTTTTAAAAAATTTTTATTCTTTGGCAAAGATCTGAATCCAGTTGAAATCCTAAATCCAAGTGCCTATCAAAATCATCCCCAAAGTTCTTGATTTATTTTGGATAATGCTAAAAAGCTACTCTAGAAGTAAAATGCTGTTTGTGATGAGACATGTTAATCACATGTATTTAGATTTACATACTGCTGCTCCGTTTGCTAGTGCTGAGCACTAAAGAGGGCTTTGCCAGGCTCAGTATACCTTCGCCAGATCAAATCACCATGGACTTGATAAAGTAGAGCATCGATTTCAAAGGCATATAAGACAGTTAGGTAGACATTTGTCTTTGGGTATTCAGATTATTCAGAGCTCCAGTAGAGTGACAGAAAGGTTTAAAATGAAAGTCCTTATTTTGAGTTTCCATATTGTTTTCTCACTGGCATAGTTGTCAACACCGATGTTTTACATTTTTCTCTTTCTCAAATGGTCCAAACACACTGCATTAAATAGGTACGCAAATATTAGGAAAATCAGATATTTACAAGCTCACTTTTTTAACCCTTACAAAATAAATTATTCAGAGTGCCCAATGTGCCTTAAAGTATGAATTTTCATATTGTTATACGGTCTTTAAATAAACTGCCTCTAGTGTTGGAGGGAAGGAATCCAAAAGTCCTGACTGAGTTTGGGGATTCAACCTGATGGAAATGTTCTTCAGAACCCAGGTTGAGTGGAATGCCTCCCTGTTCTGTTGGTCAGGAGCCTTCATAATGTGGACATGGGAAAGAGCGGGCTGGGCATCTGAGCCACGCAGGTGGAAACAATTAAGATTCAAAATGGATTTTGAAAACGGATTTGCTTTTCTCTTTATTCGCCACATAAAAAGTAGTTCTAGGTTCCTAAAATCTCTCAACCACTCATTAAGTAAATGTATTCCTACCACACTTGATGTTTTATTGCTTATGATTTTAAAATCTACTTTATTTAACATATGGAATATGCATATATATATGTCTATAACCACACAGATATGGTCAAATCTGTGTTTCCCGTCAAACATCTACTGTATGTTTCACTAGGGAGACAAGACCCATGTGTTTTGCAGAAGCTTTTAAAGCTGTTTCATTTATTTTATTAGCCTTTAATGAATGTAATTAGAACCCAAGTAATTAAATGCAATTGTGCTCAGTATGTTCCTGTTGTAAATTGCCCTAAACAATGTGCATCGTGTGAACAAATTTGTGGGATTAATCGAGGATAGATAATGTTTTTGGATAGTATTTCACACTAAACGGCCGCAGAGAGAAACAAAGAAGCTGGCGCAGTGTCATTAATCTTAGTCAACTGGCAGCTCTGGTGTAATTTGCATGACTTAGGCAGTGACACAGGATGAGGCTTGCTTGGGATGGCTGTTAGATCACTATGATACGTATGTATTTATTCCCCTTTAGTCTCCTGATTTATAAGCAGAAAGAAGTTTGCATGTGGAAATGGATAAAAACAACAGTGTTAATGGAAGGAGTTGTAGATTACCCGAATATTACTGGCAATATGTTCCTTTGTTTCCATATTGAGTATTTCTGTTTTACAGCTGTTAAAAAGACGTCTGTGAATCCCTGTCAAGATAGAAAAAAAGAAGCAGATATATTGTGGCTGGATAGTGAGATATCAGTGGAAGAAGTTTGGCTTTTCTTTTCTTTTTCCATATCTAATATATCTTGAGTCATTGCTTTAGGAACCCATCCCTTTCGGAAGAGGCACTTTTGAATTGCATTATAGAAAACCTTCAAACTCCACTTATGAAAATATCATTTGGAAATAAGCACTTGGAAACATGGATAGCAGATGCAAATGCTTTCTTTTTTCAGTGTAAGATGTAGAATGCAATTCTGAATTATAAAAACAATTAGATAAGGCATTCTAAGAAAATCATACAAACTGAGCTTCAAATGTCATAACAGATGACAAATAAAAGGTAAATGAATTTGGGGAGTTTTGAACTGAAATGACCATGCCCTCGTGACCTAACAGACATGCTAATCTCAGCTTACACAAGTGTATCTGACATTTATGAGAACTTGGCCCAGGCCATTGTGTCCTTTTTCTTCATATTAAGGTGAAGTTGCTATCAAACTTACCTGTAATGCAGCCAAAAAATTTTGAGGGCAGCAGATAAAACTATATTGTCTTTGCAAATACAGTGATTACACGCAAGCTATATTTAAATATACGAGGGGAAACCCTATGTGCAAAGAAAGAGATGTCTCAGCTTAAAAGTAAGAAAAGAATATTCATTAATCAAATAGCTACATTTCACAACACATTTTAGGTTGAACCTTATACAGTTTTTTCTTCTGCACACATCTGTTTTACTTTGAGACCAGTTTCTTCTACTTTTTCAAAAATTATATATCTCATCCTTCTGAAGTTCAATTAAAAACAAACTTCAGTGAATTTTACCCTCGGCAAAAAAAACTTCTCTTGTCTCAGGGAATATATAGATATGAATAAAACTTCTTGAATCACAGAAACTTAGTCTCTCTCTCAAACCTATGTAGGCACTGTGGTATGTATGAGTGTGTATGTGTGTGTGTATGTGTATGTGTGTGTGAAAGTATCCCACTTTACGTTCTTATCTCAGGAACATTTAAAACAACAAAAATAACTAACAATTCATGAGCATAGCTGACCCCTATTAATATGCCATTGACCTGAACACGCTGCTCGACACTTAAAGACCTAAGACAGCAATATCTATTATGAGGTCAGGCCTATCGGTATAGCATTAAAATGAGTCATATTTAATACAGTGCCTAGAAATGATCAGTTAATGCAAAAAGTAGCATGGCAGCACAGCTATAGTTAAAATGATACGAGACATTATGAAGTTCAAATATTATACAAAGCACTTGGAATGAGAAGAAACACAAAACAGTTTAACGTTGAAACTATGCTTATAGCTCCAGATTGCCTAGACATTGGGATGGCGGCGAGGAAAATGTTTTCTATGTAGTCAACTCTTCTTTGCACTGATGTTATAGTACAGTCACTTGAGAACCATTTGGTTTAATAGATAAAAAGGCTGTCTTTCCAACCCTGGCAGAAGTATTTTCTAAAAAGGATGGAAACTGGTGCTCCTCAGCTGGGCATCATAACTGATCATCACATGATTCAGTCAGTGTGTTGCCTGAGTGATCACCACCATTTCTATGTACCCCCCTGTCCAAGTCAAAAATACACATGTGGCAGGAGTAATTTGTCCAAAGTGCTCAGAAGAATTTCTACTCAGTTGTGCAGAGTAAATGAAAGTAATTTACTGGACGTCTTTGCCCGGTATTATTTTGGTAGGTAGTCAAAGACAGGATTAGAGGCACCTATACGTGTCAGATATGCCATTAATTGCTATGTCAAGTTGTCAACAGAATCATGCTTGATGCTGCAAGTCTGCAGAATTTGACTCCCCTCAGAGCATTCAGTATCTTTCTGTACATATTGCAACATTCAACTTAAAATTTATACAGCATTGTATCTATTATTGACTTAAATATTACTCACAGATTATGTCTTTACAACCTCTGAGATGCTTCTGAAATCAAACCCCGAAAGGTACACACTTGGACGGAAAAAGTTATTTTTAAAAATCTGAGTTTTATCTACATTGATTCTTATTATGGAGACTTAAAAATATAGACAGTTAAATCTATCAGAGTATCAGTATAATAAAGCTCCTGTTAAGATACTGAGTAAAAGAGATAAGCTTAGAAGAGTTCATGCATAAAAACAAATATAAACAAATGGGTTTGATTGGTAAGAGAAATCACACTTTTAGAGGAAATCTAGAAAATAATTCCTCTGAAATCTACCATTTATTACCGGTGTTTTTTGTAGCTCCTTAAACTTTCTTACCAAACCCCTTAATGTTTCTACCTCTAGAATGGGTAAAAAAAATTACTTGAAAAGAATTTAGCAACATGCATATGAAAAGGGAAATACATTCTAGAGGCCAGGGTTCAAAGGAAAAGTAGTATTCTTAGTTAATGATCCTCAAAATGGAAGTTCTTAATACAGCCTGCTTGTGGTGTATGGTGGAAGGTACATTGGACTGGGATTCAAATATTAGCTTTGCTGTGAACAAGGGATGTCATCTTAGGCAATTCATTTATGTGTTCTTATCTCTCATGAAGAAATGATAAGACTGACTCTAAACCAGATTTTTGTACAGAGCATTTTGGATGGACTCAGAGCCTGAGACTTAGATGCTGTACATGCTGGAGATGTCTTACCTCTCCCCCAACACACGTCTGCTTGAATCGACTGCTGAGAGCTTGGCCTTGGGACCAAACCCTAACTTCAGGGAGATTACGAAATGTTGTCTAACTAAATGCTTGAAGAAAAAGAACCTGGATTTTATTGGATAGCAATGGTCCCTGCACCAAGTAATATCCCTTTTCCTACACATCTACATAGCTGCGTCCATAAATTTACATAGTGGTAGAGTAGTCTTTGCAATGAACAAGGATCTTGGATCTAAACCTTTTATTCTTAATCCCCAGCTAAGCCTCAAGATTATTAAAAGCACATCTAAGGAACTGTGGAGGTTCAAATCAAGACTCTATTTCAGAAAGGACAATGGACTATCTCAGAGAAAACCTTTGTGAGGAGTTCAGACCCAGAAGCTAGACATTCTTGCTGTGGAACTCAGTGTTACACGTCTTAATTGGAACAGCTCTTTCCATTCCACATATGAATGCCTTTGTCCTCATAGCATGACCATGACACCAGTTGGTGGGGTCTGGTTAGGTTTTGGTATCAGGTATAAACTGCCTAGATTTAGTCACCCCATGGACCTCTTGGTGTAAAGTGCACAGGAAACAGTCTCAGGGGTCTTGTGATTATGAGCATTAAAGTACATTAACATCATTTGAATCCACCCAAGTAAGTGTTGGGTACACATGTTAACCTCACTAACCATTAAGTAACTGCAAAAATATAAAATTTTAACAGATTATTTGCAATACTGATCTTTTAGTGACATAAGATTTCTAAAATGTGATAAAGCAATATTCCATAATCTGTGGGGTGTATATGCGTGTGTGTGACTATACAGAAAACTGTATAAAATTTGTCCCCAATTTATATGTGAGCCCTGTTCCAAAAGTTTGTTCTTGGCATGCCAGAGCATGATGGGTAATAAAGACTGACACATAGGAAGTGCTCACAAATAACAACTTTCTTTTATTGAGCAGCTATTGGGCACAAATCATTTTAGATATATTCTCTCATGTATGCCTCCAAGCAACCTGAGGAAGTATTGATAGGTAAAAGAAGTTCCATTTTACAGATGACAAATTGGGCTGTGATCGTCAGTGATTGCACATTTTGCCAGAGCCATGAAGCAGCAGAGCCAAGATTCAAATTCTGTCCATTGAAATCTGAAGTCTGAACTTATAATTGCTGTATGATGTGAGTTGTTGAATGAATATTGACACGTATGAGGTCAAGACTGGTACCCAGAGAGGCAGACTGAGTCTGGCAGATGTTGTAGGACTCCCCAGCAAGTAATCAAGTCCAGTGGGATAACCCAGGTCAGGGAGAAGAAGGAGTGGCCACAGGCCCAAGCGGGCAATAAAGAGTAGGGGACAGGTAATCGGAGCGAAGCCAGGCATCAACACAGCAAACTACTTCACTTTTCTCGGTCTCATGTCCTCATTTATAAAATGAGGCTTAAAGAACTACCTCACTCTTAAGGATGTTATGAAAGTTAAAGGAATTCTAGGATAGTACCTTGCACTTCGGACAATAAGGATTAGTATTTAGTAAACCATCTTTTTGTTTTTGTTTTTGCGGTACGCGGGCCTCTCACTGTTGCGGCCTCTCCCGTTGCGGAGCACAGGCTCCGGATGCGCAGGCTCAGCGGCCATGGCTCACGGGCCCAGCCACTCCGCGGCATGTGGGATCCTCCCAGACCCGGGCACGAACCCGTGTCCCCTGCATCGGCAGGCGGACTCTCAACCACTGCGCCACCAGGGAAGCCCTAGTAAATCATCTTTAAGCTGACTTCAGGTTCTGTAGTTTTTGGATAGAAGACTGAAGAATTTACAGTGAGGTTTGAGAGTTTGAAGGGGGAGTGCCAGGCAGGAGCATCATCAAAGCTGCATCCTAGTTCTGCTTCAGGTGGAACAAAGACAGATTGGGTGGAGATGGGGGTGATGGTGGACATGGTGGTAGCCCAGTGCTGCTGACCAGAGACAGAAATAGCAAATTAGGGTCCCATCAGGTTGGGGTTCTGGCAGGAGATTTGCACAGAGAAACAAGAGCAAAGATTGGATCAAGCAAACTAGGCAGGGTCATGGTATTAGTAGCACCAGGGAGAGCTCCCAGTGTTATAATCCTTGGAAGGCAGAAAACAAGTACTTTCCATTTATTCCTGGTCTTCTTTGGCTAGGTCTACCCTTAAAACACAAACCTTTTAGTTGTTTAAGTGGTCAGGTCTGTTAAGGAAGTTTCTGATCCAAGAGGAACAAAACTGCATTTTCATTAACTCGGGAACACTTAAGATCTGTCTGAAATTAAGGTCATATTAACTCCATGGCCTTGAGCTTAGATGGCATTCGAATGCCCTATTACTCTGTGAGAAATGACGGCTGTGTTTTCTTTACTCCAGTATCTTCCAAAAGCATGAACAGGGGGTCCTTGCAACATAAACATTGACAAACACTGCTTTCTCTCTTGCTTGTTTTATACTCTTCGGAGGATGTGGGCTGCCCTGAGCTCAAAGATACTAACTGGAGATAGGATCAGAGGCTTATTAGAGAATTTGCCCCAAGTGAAGGCAAATTTAGAACACATTTTCCCAGGGAGGAAAGGATTTAAATGGTGGTTTCAGTCCCAGCTGATCCAGATAAAACCTACTTGACCTATAATCCAGTTTAATGATTGTTTCTTATAATGTTTCTGTCCTGAGTTCATTACCACCAATGTGGGGCGGTAGTGACAAAAGAACCCACCTCCCTTCTCACTGGCCTCTAGAAAATAGTGCTGGTTGTGGGGAGGCATTTTTTTCTCGCCTTGATTTTCCTGGAATTAAAGAAGTTTCCTCTCCTACTCCCTCCCACCTGTAAGAAAGAAGCAGTAAAAGGGGCAGCCCATCAAAATTCTGTTGCAGCTGCTGCTTAGTAAGGGATGATCTTAAGTATGGATTTCCTATTTTCAGGTCAATCTAAATTTTTACACAATATAGGCCTGCCCGTAGTACAAGACTAAAGCACCACTGTTATTTTAAGAAAATATGTTAGTGGCTTGAAGAAATAAGTTTTTGTTGTTTGGGTAGGGGAGGTGGTTTTTTGGGGTTGGTTCTTCTGAATTTGCAGAAGCTTGTCGGTAATGGAAGGTTACTTCACGTCCAGCAATCCTTCCCTCTTACTCTCTTTTTTTCCCAGCAATTCCTTAACCCACAATCCTGATTTTTCCTCTTACTATGCAGGACATTCTATCTTGGACCTTTTTCAAGCATATACTCTTCTTACTGGCTATTAGATTTTGAAGTTCCTCAAAACTGGCTCTAAAATTGCCCTCCTCTTTTCTGTATTACTTTCAGGTGATCTTGTCCACCCCCATGGCACCAAATGTTCTGCTATTGAATCAAATGTATTCCATGTTTATATTTCCAGTTCAGATCTCTCTTTTGGGTTCAACATCCATATATCAAACTGTCTACTCTGCTTTCTTAAGCAGATGTATCAAAAGCACTACAGACTCAAGACATTCAAGACAATTGAGATTCTAGCCTCCCCCTGGACCTGCTGCTTCTACAGTGTTTCCCATTTCAGTGAACCTATAACCAGTGGGCATAAAAAAACAGAGTTCATCCTTCACATATCCATTTCCCTTGTCTTTCTTAACCAGTTCATCCCTGAGTTCTGTCAATGAGACCGCCTCATGTTTCTCAGATTCCCTCACCCCTTTTCCTCTCTATTGTCAACCCCTTCTGATAGTTCTGGTATGTACTCTACCAGCCTGCTCTCCCACCCTCAAATCTTACATGTAAAAATAATTATTTTTCCGCATTATAGCCAGGGTGACCTTTTTGAAGGACACACCTTCTCAAGACTCCACTCTGCTTAAAACTGTTCGATGACTGACAGACGAATGGATAAAGAAGATGTGGTACATATATACAATGGAATATTACTCAGCCATAAAAAGAAACAAAATTGGGTCATTTGTAGAGACATGGATGGACCTAGAGACTGTCATACAGAGTGAAGTAAGTCAGAAAGAGAAAAACAAATATCGTATATTAACGCATATATGTGGAATCTAGAAGAATGGTACAGATGAACCGGTTTGTAAGGCAGAAATCAAGACACAGATGTAGAGAACAAATGTATGGACACCAAGGGGGAAAAGTTGGGGGGGAGTGGTGGTGGGATGAATTGAGAGATTGGGATTGACATCTATACATCAATATGTATAAAATTGATAACTAACGAGAACCTGCTGTAAAAATAAATAAATAAAAGTAAAAAAAAACAAAAACAAAAAGCTGTTTGTTGGCTTTTCACTGCTCATGGACTAAAGACTAACATCCTTAACAGGGTTGATAAGACTCTGTGTGATCTGGTGATAACCCCTCCTTCTAGCCTATTCTTGTAGCACTTGCTTCCTTTCTTGTTACACACAACTCACACTGTCTTTTCTATACTGAAGAAGTTCCATTCTTCCATCTGCCTTAGAATGTTCTTGAGTATACAATTCCCTTTGCTTCTGACTTACTCTTTGCCTAAATATCTCCTACTCTCTCTTAATACCCCTGTTTAAATAACACTTTTCCATGGAAGTCTTTGTGATACCCTAGTCTAGATAGTCTCTCAGTAGTGTAAGTTCTTTGATGACAGACCATACCTATTTGGCTCATGTATTTTATTTCCAGAAAGGATGGAATAGGGTGACTCGCATATAATAGTTGCTCAATAAACACTTACTGAGAGGATGAAAGAGTTTTGCCCAGGATTATCTTTGTCTGTCATGACTGTTTCAATCCTATAGATAAAAAGGGTGATTTTTCTCTTTAAAAGATTTACATCTCTTACTTATTTTCTTCCCTGGAATCATCTTTCTTGTATTTTTAAATTTCTATATCTTAAAGATTTTTTTTTTTTCTGATTGAGACTTAAGGATTTATACAGAAAATTTCAGGACTTTCTTTCTGTTGACATGTGAATAGGGATGCACCTTAGTGTCTTTATTCAGCTTTATCTGTTAAATTTTAGCTGTCTCACCAAGGTTTTCCTATCAGGTATTGTTTCACAGTTTCCTAAAACATCTTCCACCAGAAGTTCTGTCTGAGCCAGTCATCACAAAACACGATTGCCCTCATCTTTCACTCCATGGTACATTTCTCAACTTCATTTAACTGCTGGTAGCACATTTACCCCTGCCACAAGCTGTGTGGGATTATCAGAGATAGTCACCCGAGCAAGTACATTTCTGACTAGTCATTTTGTACCCAACACCTTGAATAACTGGATGCTGCTTTTGTTGAAAGGCTGAGGCATGTGGTGTTTGGTGACAGAATTTTCAGTTTTATGTTAGACCATACCAGGCAGCAGATGGCATGGGTCATCATCAAATTTATCTTTGATTCTGTTTTATTGTTTCCTAATATCACCATCATATTTGTGAAATGGTTCGCCATTATGCTCATTTTCTGTTTCTTTATTTTAAAACCTGTAAAGCCCTATGATGCTAACACAGAGCAACAGTTTTTTCCTGCATTTGCATTGGTACAATTTTACTCCATCTTTTTCTTTTTCCCTCTTTCTGTCAAGGCACTGGAGAGCATAGCTACAAAGAAATTACCTTGTAACAGATGAATGACTGTCTACCTGCCTGCCTATCTGTCGATTGATTGATCTATCATCTATGATCTCTTCTGCTTTCTTTTACATTCATTTAGGGTCACCCCTTGCTATTTTTTCGTAATTCATATGGTTTGCCTGGAACTGGCCCTGCGCTCATTTCTAAGAGCGGGTGCACAGTCCAAAGGAATCAATCAATGGATTTCATACCCTTGACCACAAAACTGGTTCAAGCCAGTTACAAAGTTCAATTCAAGCAATAATGGCCAGGCCTAGAGTTTTCATTGTTTAAAAACAGTTGGGGGAAAAGGCTGTATGTGTGAGTGTACGTGTATTTTAAGAGGATGGCTGAGAGGAGAGAATTGGGGCTTGGGAGCTGCTGAGGCCATCTTGTCACCACAGTTTCAGAGCTGAATTGACTGAGGATGAAGCCAAAATAGAAAGAGGAAGAGCCAAGTGATAGCGGGAACTTGAATCCTGATTTCATCATTTGAGGTCTTGGATCCAGTTGTACCTGAGCCAGCTTTATGTCTCTGTTTTGTTTGTTTTTTGGTTAAGCCAGTTTGAATCCTGCCTACCCCTCCCCCCGCCCCCCAGCAACCATCCCCACCATTGTAACCCGAAGAGTGCTGGTTAATGTATTCCTTTTTTTTTTTTTTTTAAATCAAGCTAAAGTACTTGCTACCCTAAGGATACTGAGGGAAAAAATACATTCTAGCTGTCAACTTTGCCATAGGAGGTAGCAAATTTTCTAGAAGATTGTCTAGACCTAGGCATCTGTTTGACAGTAACGCTGACCCTTGGATGGCAAGCATCAGGTCAACTGCTATACCAGATGGCCCTTTTAGCTTCCATCAGTTCCTGAAAATCTATGTTACCAGGGGTTAGACTGTTACATTCTTATATATTAGAATAAAGTATCTGGATGACTGGCTTGGAATATTATTACAGAGTAGAAACCTAAAGTTTATGGTATCTAAAGTGTCCCTGGAGCTCTGGATTTGTCTCCCTTAGTTTTATTTCAACAATAACGAAGTTTTTCTTTTGGTATCCTTCCTCCTTTTTGCCTGGGGAGTTCAAGCCATCACGATCTCATCTAGATGTTGACGCTTACCACGCCTGGGCTCTCTGGGAGGGGTGGTGCAGCTGAATCCATGAATAACCCATGGGTTTTGTAACACTGCTTAACCAGTCACATTTTTTTGAAAGGAATTTTAGATCTTGAAAGGTATTAGAACGTTACAGCACCCTTATTTGCCATTCAAAAGGCGTCTTTTTATTCTGAATTTAAAAGTCTTATATACTCATTGATAAGGCATTTTCATCAAAAATTGAAACTAAATATTTATAATCCCATTACCTAGAGATATCCACTATTAATTTTTTGCACATTTAATACCAGTTTTGTTTTCTATGTGTATGAAAGCATTCGTATTTTACTGCGTATGTAGCTTTTCCTGCTTTTTTCACTTAACATTTTATTATAAATATTTTCCCACATCACTACCAGCTATTCAGAATTTTAATGGCTGTACACTTTCTCCCTCTTTGTGTGTTCCACATATTTTTGGCCATTACCCTATTGTTGTACTCCGTTAGCTCTCAACGAATTTTCTTTAAGAAGTGGCTGTCCACCTTAAGTTCACAATTACTCTTTTCAAGTAATTAAATTTGTGCTCAGAATTTTTAAAAAGATAACGTGTATTTTATAAGGATTGCTTTCCTAAGCATTCATTTGCTACTAATTTGTTTGTTCATATTTTTTGAGTGCCTACTATGGGCACAGCATCTTGTTCCTAGACATATTTCACAGACCAAGAAAATTATGCTTTAGAACATTTGTATAATGATAGCTAAATTTCACACTTGCAAAATTACAAAAAGCTGTGTAAAGATTCAAGGGTCTTTGAAGCCATCTTTGGTTCCACTTACTTGTCATTATTTAATCAGAAAAGAGCCTTATTGGGACACATATGGCATAAATAGTTCAAAAGATATTTGGATGTCTTCATGACAGAGGGTTTTCTTACATTTCAGCCCTTAAAATGTATTTTATTTTCCCCACAGCTATGCACTTTTTTTTTTTTGGAAGGTGGAATGTCATTTTTTAAAACCAGAAATTAGCCATATTTTTTCTCTTTCCAAGGGAAATTTTTCTTTTATATGGAATTCTTCTGGTTTGCAGTGATGTACGTGTCTGTAAAAGCAACATACATGGTTTTAAAAGTTCCATCACACATAAGGCAACGTGTCTCTCCTACTGATTTGAATGGAATTGAACTTTAAAAGAATAGGTCCGTACTACACAACCCGGGAGTCTTAAAACACAGAAAGAAAGGAAAGTCCTGCTTATCCCACCAAACATTTGCTGAAGAGGCTCAACTGGGGAATGAAAGATAACGACAAGAAACATTTGAATTCAGTTAAATACCTATCGAGTTGTCGGGCGTTTACGGGAGGTAAGTGCAACTCAGTTGATTTCGTTCCATAGGGGGCTTTATTACCTCTTTACTTATGAGCATCAATTACTCTGGATTTTAATTTCAGCTTTGGGGTTTGATATATTCTTAGACTAAAATCAATATTTTCTCTTTCCTTAAGTCCCTTTTGCATCCTATTTGGATACTCATGAATTACAGATGTAAAACTGAAAAATAAAATGTGAGACAAACTCCTTAATACCCCAAGAGACTTTTTGACTACTTTGGGATTTTACTGTAAAGAACTTGCTTCTTTTCATCTGGTACCACCGAAATAAAAATGTACACAAAAACCTGACTGCACTGCCACTAAATTAACATTTGTTAACAGACTGGAAATATATATTTTCTCACCTCCCTTCTTTCTTTCATCCTCTTAAACTTCTCCTCTTGGATCTACAATGGGCTGTTTAAAATAGGTCCACTTACAACCTCATGTGGGGCCTTTATAAAATGGTGTCCTCATATCCAAAGTCACTTTTATTCCCAGTAGCACTCACCTGGTCTCTATTTGAAGACAATAAGACCTCTCTATATATTCATTTAGAAGCTGAATTTTGCCCTTGATGTTACATTTTATATTGATTATCAATTAACTTTTAAGTTGCAGTTAAGCTTAAGTACTTTTTACACATAGGGAATACAGCACACACTGAATTTTTTAAATAGAAGCTTCCCTGAGGGCAACATTTCTATTCAGTTGCAGTACATCATATGAGCCTTTTACGGCATCTTTAGTTGTGGACAAGTATTTTCAATATGATTTGTCCTACTTTATTTATTATGCTATAAAGTTTACTTTCAACTTTTAAAATGCTCTTCTTGATATCTAGGTATTTAATGTTGATATCATGCTATCACTGAGGAATCAAAACTGGAATAGGAATTCTGAGGTCTATGTTGACACATGTGTACTTTCACCACTGGCTGGCTTTATGACTTTGTTCCAATCAATTAATCACACTGTGTCTAATATTATTTGAACATGAGGCAATATTATTCTATCTTTATAGAGACCTCAAGTCTTTCCTTAGGATCATAACTGCCTTTATAGAGTCTCACTGATGCCTGCCCCAATTTTATGCCTACTATAAGTTTCCGAAGTCTTAACCAATGGAGTACTCTAATTTCACAATCTGAAATTAGTGGCAACTCAATTTGGGAACAGTTTTCATCTGCTAACTGTGCTTCTTAACAGGGATAGAAATATTAACTAATAAATAACTAAGTGTAAGTAACTTATCCAAGCCACACTGTTCTAAGTCAGAAAGTCAGGATTCAGATACCAACTGTTGGACTCCAGAGTCCACGTTCTTTACCTAGAGTCTGTAACTACTAAGGTATCAAGTATCTTCATTTACAATTTTTAAAGTAATTTTACTTCACTATTTAAAAAATAACTTGATGCAGCTTACCATCAAACATCAACATACAAGACAGTTAAAAATTAGGATAAAACAAGGGATCATAAATATAGAAAAATGGAGGTGAAATTATTGTAATTTAAAAAACTAAAACCTGTGCTAAACTGATTACTGCAATATAACAGTAAATTTAGGAACAGTTCCCACAGATAAGGCAAAAAGGAAAATGTGATGGGTTACATGGCTGTCATTTAATAAAAGGAAATATTTACATATTCCTCAGTAGGAACAAACTTCAAACTTTATTCTGATACTAAATTCTAGCAATTTATGACATGAATCTTCCCTTCTCCCTTTTTGTCATTCATTCAACAACTATTTATTGAATGCCTTATATGGCCTTCGTATTATGCTAGTCACTGAGGGTTCAGTGGTGCTCCCAGTGGAAACTACAGTAGTGGAGAAATAGCAATGAATCCTTATATTAGTTTGTAATTACAAAGTAATTACAAAGTGAGATCATTGCTATGTGGAAAGGAGCGTAGTTCTATGACAGCACATAACAAAATTATACGAACTAGACTTGGGGTTAGGAAAGGCTTTCCTAAAGAAGGGATGATAGAGCTGAAATCTTAAGGATACGCAGAAGCTATTTAGGTCCTTGCTTTCCAAGTGCTGCCCGTAGACCAACAGCACTGGCACCAGCTGGGAGCTTCTCAGAGATGCAGAATCTTAGGCTCCAGCTTGGACCTACCGAATGAGAGTCTGCTTCTGTCTTAACTAGATACACAGGTAATTCCTTTGAACATTAAGGTTTGAGGGGCACTGATCTAGGAGAAAGGGTAGGAGGGGACAAAGGGAGCAGTGTGTCCAAAGACTCTGGGACAGGAAGGAGAATAGAGGAACTGAAATTCAGGAAGTGTGGCTGGAGTCTTTGTCGTAAGGGAGGGGGAATCCTGCATGAGAAGGTAATGGAGATCTACGCATACTGGGGCCACTGAAGCAGGGCTTTGCAGGCCTGAGAGACTCAGGGATATTTGAAGATTTCTAAGCAGAGAAAGAAGATAATCAGATTTATCTTTGGAAAACATCACTTTGCACTGCAGAGAGCACAGGATATTCAAGGTGGAAGCAGAGGGCCATTTTGGTGGCCATTATGGTGTCTAAGTAAAAGATGATAGTGTAGAGATGGTGAAAAGCAGAGAGGTTTGAGAGATATTTAGGGGGTTAAATTAATTAGCTTTGGCAATAGATTTAATATGAGGGTGAAGGAGAGTGAGGGGTCAAGGATTACTCTCAAGTTTCAAACTTGCCCCTTCTGGATGGATCAAGGTGTTGAGACAGGGAATCCCTGAAAGGCGACCAGATTGGAAGGGAAATAATCAGTTGAGTATTATAAATGTTGAATTTCAGGTGCCTTTGAGGTAGTGGAGACATCAGAGGTTGTTATAAAACTAGGTTCAGGCTGGTCTGGATTTGAGATATAAATTTGGGAGTAAGATGGGTAACATGTTGGACAATTTATTTAGGAAAGAGGCACAAAAAGATTTTCATTGTACTCTCTCTCATATTGAATTCCAATAATGCTTGCTAATTTAATAAAAGCATTTTTATAGAGTGCCAAATTAATATAATCCAGCTCCACTGGTTTCTATTGTTTAAAGTAGAATCTGGAATAGATTTTAGAGAATCAGAGAGAGATGGATAGTCAGTATATTTTTTAAGCTTTCTCAAATATAGGTTGTCTTCACCATGCTTTGGCAGAAGTTGGATGGAACTCATTTAAAAATTGAATTCCCTGTACTTTAAGCATGGATATTATATGTTGCCAAGTACCTAGTCCATAATAGACCCACAATAATATTTAAATTGCTGATTGTTGAAGTGAGAGCTGTATATTTTAGGTATCAGACTTGTAGGTGGTAAAGCTGGTATTCTATTATGAAAATTAATGAGCCTGATAAAACTTCTCATTCAAATAGAGTGTCATCCTACCTCTATGCAGAGAAGGGCTGCAGAGGTGCATCTGAGCTGTGCTAAAGCTAATCTCTAAAATATCTCTGATTCTACTCAGATACATGGACACATACAACTAGTGTGGAAGATATAATTTGACTAGAAAATTTAAGGGTAGATTTTATGAATGAGCTGAATCAGCTCTGAAAATGTAAGTGTGGCTTTTATAGAATAAGTTTACCATCTGCAAAATACATGCTCAGGAGGGTTAACAAATTAACCCATTGGGTGGAGGGAGGAGCTGGAATCAGGGGTAATTATAAAAATATTGAAAAAATGATACGGTAAGAGCACAAACCAGTAAGACATCAATCATATCGCTGAGGGTGCTGGAGAACCTGTTGCTATAAAGGCATTACTTGAATTAGCTTAGGGTAGTTATTTTGGGGATGAGAAGCCAGGCTGCTAGGAGCATGGTCAGTCTTTGAGGGGTTAGAGCAGTTAGTGGTCTGTGACTGTGGATAATAGTGTTTCATTATTTTAACAACCAATATGGCCTGTTCTATTACTCCCTGGCTGAATACCAGCCCTGCCTACAATTACACATTTGAACAACAAGGAATGATGAAACCAATAATCTTTGATTTGAACATGGTTAATATTTTGCTATTATTTTTGACAGTGATGAACCAATAGTTTCATCTGCTTTTTAAGGCCATACGCAATAAACTATACCATTAGTAACAGAAGAAATGACTCGTCTTCACTGTCTGGCTGGAGGGCAATAATGAGAATGGAATTTCTTATTTACAAGCAGGGAAGGAGTGAAAGACAAACCAGTTGTACACCATTACACTTTGAATATGGTGTTTCAAATGACTCTTCCAAACTCCTTTGATTCTGGGAAGGGTTTTAGGACAACCGGCTCTGAGAAAATACTGAGTCAGGGCTCTGAGCTGAGATGATATGATTTGGAGGATGCGGCTACACAGCTTGAAATGATCCTGCCATCAATGGCTACTTTCCTGACCACCCACTATCCTGGGGCTAAAAGAACCAGAGTCATATAAGTGAGAAAGAACCATCAGCTGAATCCAGGTACTTGAGGCAGTCCAGCTTTCTCTTCCTTGATGCTAATGTGCTGCTTGGAAGCAACTTTTTCTACCTTCTCTGTCAATTTTTCTGACTGTGTTCTGTATTTTTGACTGTATTTCTCTCATAATATTGTGAATTCACTTCAGCTTTTGAACTGAACTTTAGTAACTAAAATAGACTCTGATTATTTCTTCTAAATGGTGGTTAAAGCTTGGGTCCATCACTTGTAAATCTTGCCTGGGCCTTGGTCAATCTGAGTATATCAACCAAGCCACATTTCCTAGACTCAATCTTCATTACTACTTTGCTCCTTCTCCCACCTTTGGGGTAATATCTATTATAAATGATTCTGTGCCATTTTGCACTACCCTTTATATATTAGTTTAATGCCAGACTTTAAAAGTTATGCTTGTAGGAAGCGTAGTCTCTTCCCTAAAATGGCCAGATTCATCCACTCTGAAAATTTGATTTGACTGGTTTATAAACAAAAATACACTAAATCATGATTCCCAGAAGCATATTATTGGTAAATGGAATAGCATATGATTAGCACATCAATTACAGTTCAGTGTTTTTCTTTCTTTTTTATTTTTTTACATCTTCATTGGAGTATAATTGCTTTACAATGGTGTGTTAGTTTCTGCTTTATAACAAAGTGAATCAGTTATACATATGTTCCCATATCTCTTCCCTCTTGTGTCTCCCTCCCTCCCACCCTCCCTATCCCACCCCTCTAGGTGGTCACAAAGCACCGAGCTGATCTCCCTGTGCTACGCGGCTGCTTCCCACTAGCTACCTATTTTACGTTTGGTAGTGTATATATGTCCATGCCACTCTCTCACTTTGTCACAGCTTCCCCTTCCCCCTCCCCATATCCTCAAGTCCGTTCTCTAGTAGGTCTGTGTCTTTATTCCTGTCTAACCCCTAGGTTTTTCATGACCTTTTATTCCCCTTAAATTCCATATATATGTGTTAGCGTACGGTATTTGTCTTTCTCTTTCTGACTTACTTCACTCTGTATGACAGACTCTAGGTCTATCCACCTCATTACAAATAGCTCAATTTCATTTCTTTTTATGGCTGAGTAATATTCCATTGTATATATGTGCCACATCTTCTTTATCCATTCATCCGATGATGGACACTTAGGTTGTTTCCATCTCTGGGCTATTGTAAATAGAGCTGCAATGAACATTTGGGTACATGACTCTTTTTGAATTATGGTTTTCTCAGGGTATATGCCCAGTAGTGGACTGCTGGGTCATATGGTAGTTCTATTTGTAGTTTTTTAAGGAACCTCCATACTGTTCTCCATAGTAGCTGTACCAATTCACATTCCCACCAGCAGTGCAAGAGTGTTCCCTTTTCTCCACACCCTCTCCAGCATTTATTGTTTCTAGATTTTTTGATGATGGCTATTCTGACTGGTGTGAGATACCTCATTGTAGTTTTGATTTGCATTTCTCTAATGATTAATGATGTTGAGCATTGTTTCACGTGTTTGTTGCAGTCTGTATAGCTTCTTTGGAGAAATGTCTATTTAGGTCTTCTGCCCATTTTTGGATTGGGTTGTTTGTTTTTTTGTTATTGAGCTGCATGAGCTGCTTGTAAATTTTGGAGATTAATCCTTTGTCAGTTGCTTCATTTGCAAATATTTTCTCCCATTCTGAGGATTGTCTTTTGGTCTTGTTTATGGTTTCTTTGCTGTGCAAAAGCTTTGAAGTTTCATTAGGTCACATTTGTTTATTTTTGTTTTTATTTCCATTTCCCTAGGAGGTGGGTCAAAAAGGATCTTGCTGAGATGTATGTCATAGAGTGTTCTGCCTATGTTTTCCTCTAAGAGTTTGATAGTTTCTGGCCTTACATTTAGGTCTTTAATCCATTTTGAGGTTATTTTTGTGCATGGTGTTAGGGAGTGATCTAATCTCATACTTTTACATGTACCTGTCCAGTTTTCCCAGCACCACTTATTGAAGAGGCCGTCCTTTCTCCACTATACATTCCTGCCTCCTTTTTCAAAGATAAGGTGACCATATGTGTGTGGGTTTATCTCTGGGCTTTCTATCCTGTTCCATTGATCTATCTTTCTGTTTTTGTGCCAGTACCATACTGTCTTGATTACTGTAGCTTTGTAGTATAGTCTGAAGTCAGGGAACCTGATTCCTCCAGCTCCGTTTTCGTTCTCAAGATTGCTTTGGCTATTCAGGGTCCTTTGTGTTTCCATACAAATTGTGAAATTTTTTGTTCTAGTTCTGTGAAAAATGCCAGTGGTAGTTTGATATGCATTGCATTGAATCTGTAGATTGCTTTGGGTTAGAGTCATTTTCACAATGTTGATTCTTCCAATCCAAGGACATGGTATATCTCTCCATCTATTTGTATCATCTTTAATTTCTTTCATCAGTGTCTTATAATTTTCTGCATACAGGTCTTTTGTCTCCTTAGGTGGGTTTATTCCTAGATATTTTATTCTTTTTGTTGCAGTGGTAAATGGGAGTGTTTTCTTGATTTCACTTTCAGAGTTTTCATCATTAGTGTATAGGAATGCCAGAGATTTCTATGCATGAATTTTGTATCCTGCTACTTTACCAAATTCATTGATTAGCTCTAGTAGTTTCCTGATAGCATCTTTAGGGTTCTCTATGTATAGTATCATGTCATCTGCAAACAGTGACAGTTTTACTTCTTCTTTTCCGATTTGTATTCCTTTTATTTCCTTTTCTCCTCTGATTGCTGTGGCTAAAACTTCCAAAACTATGTTGAATAAGAGTGGTGAGAGTGGGCAACCTTGTCTTGTTCCTGATCTTAGCGGAAATGGTTTCAGTTTTTCACCTTTGAGGACGATGTTGGCTGTGGGTTTGTTTTATATGGCCTTTATTATGTTGAGGAAAGTTCCCTCTATGCCTGCTTTCTGCAGGGTTTTTATCATAAATGGTGTTGAATTTTGTCGAAAGCTTTCTCTGCATCTATTGAGCTGATCATATGGTTTTTCTCCTTCAATTTGTTAATATGGTGTATCACGTTGATTGATTTGCGTATATTGAAGCATCTTGGCATTCCTGGAATAAACCCCACTTGATCATGCTGTATGATCCTTTTAATGTGCTGTTGGATTCTGTTTGCAAGTATTTTGTTGAGGATATTTGCATCTATGTTCATCAGTGATATTGGCCTGTAGTTTTCTTTCTTTGTGACATCCTTGTCTGGTTTTGGTATCAGGGTGATGGTGGCCTCGTAGAATGAGTTTGGGAGTGTTCCTCCTTCTGCTATATTTTGGAAGAGTTTGAGGAGGATAGGTGTTAGCTCTTCTCTAAATGTTTGATAGAATTCGCCTGTGAAGCCATCTGGTCCTGGGCTTTTGTTTGTTGGGAGATTTTTAATCACAGTTTCAATTTCAGTGCTTGTGATTGGTCTGTTCATATTTTCTATTTCTTCCTGATCCAGTCTTGGCAGATGGTGCATTTCTAAGAATTTGTCCATTTCTTCCAGGTTGTCCATCTTATTGGCATAGAGTTGCTTATAGTACTCTCTCATGATCTTTTGTATTTCTGCAGTGTCAGTTGTTACTTCTCCTTTTTCATTTCTAATTGTATTGATTTGAGTCTTCTCCCTCTTTTTCTTGATGTGTCTGGCTAATGGTTTATCAATTTTATTTATCTTCTCAAAGAACCAGCTTTCAGTTTTATTGATCTTTATAGGACATTCCATCCAAGAACTACAGAATACACATTTTTCTCAAGTGCTCATGGAACATTCTCCAGGATAGATCATATCTTGGGTCACAAATAAAGCCTTGGTAAATTTAAGAAAATTGAAATTGTATCAAGTATCTTTTCTGACCACAACGCTATGACCACAACTAGATATCAATTACAGGAAAAGATCTGTAAAAAATACAAACACATGGAGGCTAAACAATACACTACTTAATAACGAAGTGATCACTGAAGAAATCAAAGAGGAAATCAAAAAATACCTAGAAACAAATGACAATGGAGACACAACGACCCAAAACCTATGAGATGCAGCAAAAGCAGTTCTAAGAGGGAAGTTTATAGCAATACAGTCCTACCTTAAGAAACAGAAAACATCTCGAATAAACAACTTAACCTTGCACCTAAAGCAATTAGAGAAAGAAGAACAAAAAAACCCCAAACTTGGCAGAAGGAAAGAAATCATAAAAATCAGATCAGAAATAAATGAAAAAGAAATGAAGGAAATGATAGCAAAGATCAATAAAACTACAAGTGTTTTTCTTTTGTTTGTTTGATGACTGGTGTGAGTTCCATGAAGGAGAACAATCTCAGTATAGAGGTTTATGGAGAAACAAGATGTTATTCTACTTGTTGCATTGACAAAGATTTGTTATAAGAGTTTGGCTATATTTTTTCTCCAGTCCATCTTATTCCCAGTAATAGATAATAATGGTCATACTTATTGAGTTCTTATATGCACTGTTATCATAATCCCCAATTAATTAATGTTTCAATGTTAAAGTCATCAATACTGAAATAGCCTCATAACTTTAATTTCAAATTTCAAGGTTTTAGGATATATTTGTTGTGATTAATACTTTTTTGCTATCCCAAGATAATGAAACCTTAAATGAGGGAATATTACTGTTTCTTGGGAACCAAGAGATAAAATGAGAATAATTTCATATGTACATACATGTAGAAACTTAATCTTGGAAGGATTATTCCATTCGTATAGCTTATAGTAGGAAATTATGACCTTCATAATTATGAACTTCAGATAATCTCAAAATTGGCTTAAATTTCACCCTCATCCGCAAAGGAATGGAACAGCCCTAAAAATTCTCATGTTTAATAAATACCTATGAGCCACTTGTCACTGATCTCATGAAGAGGTGGCTTTAATAAAGCTAAATAGTCAATTTTGTATAGCCTTAGAGAAAAAAAGAGATCTAATTGTGTCCAAGGTATCATAGTATCAAAAGTGTATAATTACCTTCACTAGGATGTTATGCATTATTTCTCTTATTGTTGGAAACATTTGAGATATAGGCTAATTACTGCATCCTTAACTCTTGTCAGCTTTATAAAATCCTGTTGTTTCACTTTCCAGATAATTTTTCCTTGTAAAACTTTCTGTCTTTTGTCTCCTAATAAATGTGCCCGTTCTAAATCCTTTTTCTTTTAAAATGAAAAGACTAAAAGGACTACTTTTGTAATTAAAAGTCATGTTAAAATAACCTCAGAAGATTGTTTCTAGATATCAAAACATCTTTATGGTCCCATTTCTATGGCAAGAAAGACAAGCGACTGGGATCCTGTACATTTTACTGTAGTTTACATTAATTACCTTCTATTAAAAAATGACAAAGACCTTTTTTGAAAGGGAATCTGGCATTCTTTCCAAGAAATGATGGCAGACACCCTACTTTGCTGATTTCTTGACACTTCTAATTACCTGTATTCATTTGAAATCATTTCCTTTGTAGAGAGTTATTGGCATGATTTTCTGAGAACAAGAGGAAAATGGAAAACATTTTAGCAAGTTAAGAGGAAAAAAATCAACAGTATCATTGTTTGCTGCTTTTGTTGAAACTACCTACATGAGTCATTTGAGGGACATGAAGGTAAATGAAAGGTTATACTTTGCCCTGCACGTTGTTGCTGGTATTTGTAATGTCAATAACTGTAGAAGGTTGTCAGGAAACTGGAGAGATAAAGGTCAATAGCAATGACAAATATATCATTGTACGTGTTTGAATATGCAATATCAGCCTAATCTGCCAGTGGAGGCTTTCACACCCTGGAAATATCAATCAGGTGCTACGTGAAACCCACCGATTGTTCTCTAGTCTCCTAGAGTATTTTGGGGGGATCCAAAGGTCGAAAACCCATCAGAGCTTTTTGGGGGGCGTGGGTGGTATTGCAATCATTGCTGAATATACATATAAATGCTCATTGTTTCTTTTAAAGTTGGGATTAAAAAACGTTAGAAGTTACCCAGTTTCTCAGATTGCTTCATTGGTGGGAAATTTAAACATTTTTCTTTTCTCCAAAAGAGGAAGACACAGTGTACTCCTCTTTGTATATCATGGCAATGCGTTATATGCCAGAGCCTTTCAGTGTTATAAGCTAAATTAAATATTAACTATGCCTTGCATACAATCTTGACAAAAATGTAGTTGGCTAATAGTGAACCCTTATACCCAGCCCTGCCCCCTGTTGATTTTGACATGTTAGAAAGTGTAGCCATTTGTATTCAATAATAAATTATTTACAAATGAAATGCACAGGTTACTTAAACTGTGTCTCTACTAAGAACAGACTTGTTAAAATACATTCTGTTGCAGCCAAAGATATTCAGATTCAGTAGACAAATGCACCTATCTTCTGTTTAGTAAACTGTGCTGAAGAAATCACTTAAAACCTTTTGGGAAATGAAAAGTAAAAATAAAGTAGCAAGAGATCTTTTAAATGAATGTGCTTCAACTTGGTCTTAAAGAACACCTGCAGGATATAAAGGCAGTGTGTTTGAAACACAGAGGGATTATATTTTATGGGTATTACTTTTTAATTTTTGCATCTTCTGGTACTCTCCATTAAAATAAAATATTTTGAAAAAAATCTACTCTTCTTGAGACATTTTGCATTTCCTTGGGTATTATGACCCCCTTGCCTAACGCCGACTCAAGGCATAAGTCGTCCTTCCAAATGCAAGCACGAACCACGTGGAAAGAGAAGTGAAAAAGAGATCTGCTCCTGAGGAGTGTCCCAGAGTGACAGGAAAAAGAGCAGTGAAGTCAGCTGCACCCTGAGGTGACAGAATAAGAGAAAATGTTGCAGGGGACAGAGAGGGCCTAAAGGAGAAAGAGATAGAAAGACAGAAATGGTTTAGAGAGAGGGAAATAAAGATGGGGCATTAAGAAGGTAAAATATACATAGAATTTAACATAACAAATGTAATCGTTACATAGGAAAAGTGAGTTACTGAACCTAGAGAGGGAGAGAAAGAGAAAAGGTAGACTGTAGAGATTGAGAGAGAAAGGGATAATGTTTAGAAAGCTGATCAGAAAAGAAAATGCTAGACAGAGAAAAAGGAAACAAATAGCAAAGAGTCCCTGATGTTTTCCAGCCAAGGTGTCTGTCCATTCAAGTGACAATGAAGGAGTCAGAGGCTCCTTACACCTCTCCTCTGCACACGCCACCCGTAAATGAGCCTGTTAGAAAGCTCTGTGCCCCGTCCATTGCAGTGTATCTGCAGTGTGCTTATGCACCTCTTTTCACTTTTAAATATTCTACAGAGTTCATTATGGAGATTTTTACATTAGGGTATTTTTTTTTCTAGAGCTCTAATTATTTCCAGATAAATAATAATTTTACAAGTTCTCAAACAACAAACTGTAAATGGTGTAAGTAGGACATTTTGAGATTGGATTATTTCCCCTTTCACTGGTTTCCCTTTGTATTTAGTTAGTTTTTTTATTACATTTCTGACCTTCAGATAAGACTCCTATGTAAGTAAACAGTCTGGCTAAATTCACGCTGTGCCAAATGACAGCTATTGTACTGTTCCAAAGGTTTTATTTATTTTACTTTTTATTTTTTGTAAATTGAAATTACAATTACAAATGACAGAGGGGGACCTTTACTTTTGTCTTCTTACTTGAAGGTAGTATTTTCTTCATGAAGGTAACTCTAGGGTTTAAGAAACAATAAAAGGGCTTGTATGCACTAGACATGTGTTAAATAGAGTTAACTTTTCTTTGCAATTTCAGCAACTTGAATGCAGTCGCTGGAAACGATAGAGTCCTGGACTGTCTATGCTGGACAGCCTTCTTTTTATAGGCTAACCTCTGGGTGAGAATAAAATTTTGAAGGTTATATTTTTTTACTTTATTTCTTTCTCTCCTCCCTCCTCCTTTTTTTGGGTAAAGATTAGATTGGAGACGAATGGGTAATACAATGCGAATAGTTTTCTATTTCTTGGGATCTTTTTTTAAAAAAAGTTTGTGATTTAGCACAAATTAAAAAATGATCATTTTGCAGAGGTAACTTTGTTCTTTTATGTTAGATGACTGGTACTGAAAATCAGCTTTTGAAGTCATACTTTTCTATTAAACCTGTATAATTTTGAAATTTTTTTCTTTCCTTTCACAGCACAATATTTGGGCAATAACAGAATTACGTAGTACTTTTTACTCTGATTTGTTCATTATTACTGACCATTTTAGTCATCAGTGGCCCACAGTGCGAACTACTCAGAATTTGCAGAATTATTCCATAGCTTTTTCTCTCTAAACACTTAATATAATTTCTAAGTGTTATAACCTACTCTACAAGGTGAACGTCCTGAAAGATAACTGTTATTCACAGGTGTTAGGGATGGGAGAGATTAGATATAATTTTATTCATATCTATCTTCTCTATCTCTCTATGTAGGCACATAAAGTATTCGACATGACAGAGTGTGCAGTTGTGAGGGAAATCACAGACCTCAGGTGTTTTCTGAGGTAAGAAAGGAGTAAAGGCCAAATGCTTCCAGTGTTCCAGAAATTAACTTATGCAAACACCCTCTCTTCTCTCTGTCTTTCACACTTGCTGTATTAACCAAGTCTTCCTGTTTGAAAGGAACAATTATCTAGCTTTTAGTGTAACGTTAATCTTTTCCAGATATTGTTCCTTCTTCAAAACTCACTAATCTTACTTATTAAGAGTCTGCTTAAGGAAATCAAACACACAAAGAATTATTTCAATTATTTTTGCACTATAAATAAATTGTTGAGAATTTGATAGTTTTGCAAGATATTGTGATCTGAATTTAAGCAAGAGACAAAAACTAAAGTAAGAGAGAATAGTTAAGAAGCAAGTAGAAAAAATAGAGTGAGGGTTATTGGTAAAACGTAAAAGCAATTAGCTAGTGGAGAGAAAAAAAAATAAACTTTAAGTATAAGAAAGGAGACGTTTGTTCAATCATAAGTAAGAGAAAAGATACAGGAGGCCATAGTGGATCACAAGCCAAATATGGCTTAAAAACAGAGCCCTGTTTTTCATACACAAAATACTGATAGTCACTGAAGAATTTAGGGAACATAAATAATCATCTACATTATACGTATTATTAATCAGTTCCTTGTTATCACACTGTGTCCTTTAGGATCCTACCACTTAAGCTGAATGTGCAGAATTTGGAGTAGGTCCAGAGGAAGCAGCAAAATAACTAAAGGCTTGGGAAACAGTCTCAATGAAACAAGGGTAAAGGAACTGGCCTTGTTTAGTCTGGAGAAGAAAAGACTTGGAGGGAATTAATAGCAGTCTTCAAGTTCATGAAGGAACACAGTCCTTTGCAGGTAGAGTGAACAGCTGGTCTCTGTTTCCTCTGAGGATAGTACAAGACAGCAGGGTCTTAAATGCAGGAGACAGGATTTAGGCAAGATGTTAGGAAGATCTTCTCTACCTTGGGGGGGAGTGCAGAGAAAGGATCCTCAGGATTTAGAATGTGTTGAGGGAATTATTATTATTATTTTTTTGGAGTCAGTCCAAATTGCAGAATAAAAAGAGAGAATACAATCTATAAAACCGGAACCTATGGGGAAAAGGAGACAAAGAATGAATACTTGTGATCTAGGGATAAAGCCCCTCTGGGAAAAAAGAAATACTAAATTCTAGGAGTGTGTAAGAGTCAGAATACTTGACCAGAAGGGAAAGTACGTTACAGAAAAAAGGAGAAGATTAAACAGGTAAAGATAAAACAATGAAAACTCAAGGGTATGGCATGTATTTGGAAACAAATGTACAATTTTAATTAAAATTTCATTTTGGTGCTGGGAAAAGAATTCTAAGTATTTATGTGTACAATATATACCAGCTACTAGTAATTAAAAAAAAATTCTGTGCTTGACATATTGGTTCTTGAATAATATACACAGGACCAACATACATTTGCAATATTTAATGAACAGTTTAAAAAAAATAATGGGGAAATGAACTAACTTAAATTCTTTTCAGCTTTTTGATCTTATGACATATGAGAAAATTGTGATTGTGTGGTAAGAAATGGTATATATATATTACACAAAACAAGAATAAAGAATAGATAGCATTCAAGAAGCAATACTAGAACCGAGAAAAATGATTGCAAAAGTTATCAACATCTTTATCATAGGATATATTAACTGAGTATTCAGTGATCCAGGATTAAGCAGATCAAACAAAGGAACAGTGATCCATGAATTTCAGAAATTTAGAGTCTAAGATTTGATACAAATGTTGCTTTATAGGTAAATCACCTGGGATTGCAGAATCTATTGCACTTAAAATGATGCTTAGGTGTATAAATATAGAAGTATAAATGACCATTTCAGTGAGTTGAATTGTTAAAGGATGTGCATTAGCTTTTAAAATAATTGAAGAGGTTAAGATTTCCAGTCCCCTGGAACTACGACTGCAACTCAAACCAATAATCAAAATTGGGCTTAAAAATTATGAATATATTGTGAGTCTGGGTAAGCAGCTTGATTTGTAGAATATTTGGTTAGTTTGATCAATTTTCTAGTTACTTTTATTTTTTGGATAGTCACTCTTTGAAAATGGAATAGATTCTGCCTATGTTTAGCTTTGTTGAACAAATTTTCAGTATTTCTCAGCTGTATTTTGTCATTGATAGGTTCAGTCTAATGTGTTTTGCAACTCACGTTTTTTTTCTGACGTTTAAAACTTTCCTTCACTCTCAACTGCAGAAAATAGAATAGTCCATATTTGAATTTATTTTGCCAAGATGATAGTTATGTATATTTTATAACATTCTGGTACACAGATCTTAGCAATCTAAAAATAGATCTCTGCAAATATTTTTTACTGCTTTTTAAAAATATAGTTACAAACACTTCACTTGTAAAAGATTTTGGTTTGGAAATACATCTTAGTGTCTCTCTCTCTCTCATTCCCGACAAAGAAAAGCCTTTTGTTCTGGTCTCTCTGGCACTACCTCATTCTGTGACTTTCTGCTGTCCCCTAGCGGCATGTTAATCTTCTTGACTACTGTGTGATCGCCTCTGGAACCAATTCTCTACTCTTCTGTGTTTTTTTGTGACTCTCATTAGCAGACATTTAAAATACTATTAAACAACCCATGAGCTGCCTTTTAGAAGCAATAACCCTGTTGTTTAGTCCAAACAGTTTTCCATTTATGAATTCTTACCCTAGTAAACATGTACAGGGAGTGCATGCTATCTGGATTCATTGTGTTATCTCACCACAATAAACATTTCAGGTTTTCAGAATTTAACACAAAACTGATGAAAGCAAAATGTTATCAGTTTTGACTGTTCTATACATAACATACGGTAGCTGAAAGGTAATTTGTGACAGGTCAGACTATTTATGTCAATAGGTTTACAAACAAAAATTGTTCTATTCCTTTTCCTTTGCTTTTCAAAGTCCTGGTTGGTTACTATCATTGTCATATTTGCTAATTTCATGGTGACATTTTTCTATGAACTATTTAGAAAGATACAATAAAACTGTATGTATTTGAAGCATTAGATGTAATTCACTTACGGAAAAGATTTTGCATCAACATATACCATGAGGATTAAAAAAAGATTAAAACATATTCCTAAATTTTTCTGGATGTTAACTTTCTTTTTACATGAATCAGAATTATTTTTAAGATTTAAAGATGGTTTGGTTATCTTATCTTCCTTCTGTGTTTTATGTGTTTGAGATATACTGTTCAGCTGTGATATGGGGCCGGTAAATTTTTCAGTGCAGCATTTTGGTTTTCTAAATTAGCATGCCAAAATGTATGTAATGAGAATGGAATGTAAAAATTTGTCAAAAACAATATTTCAGGTTTTTTAATATTTAATTTTAACTCATGCAGGATCACTGTAAGGCTGGCTTACACAATTCTTTTAAAAGATGGCTAAAAACAAACCAAGAAGAATTTACAAGAAAAAAAGGTCTGGTGAAATCTGGCCCATTAACTGAACATTACAGGAATCCGAAACGTATACTGAACTAATGATTTCTTGGCACTGACTTGTTTGGCACTTATCATGGTTTTGACAATTATCACATGAATAGCAACACTTTTTTCTTTCTGAACTTGGGGATGGAGGGAAGTGTTCTAGGGGGGAAAGGAGGCCCAAAACCCTGGAAACTCCTATTTCTTAGTAATTCAGTGTTCAGTTTAGCCGTGTGGAAGAAAAATAACTAAACTGGAAGGTTCTGTTAAATGACAATATTCTTGTTTCTTCAAAGAACAGTTGGTGTAGTTTTTAACTGCCTCTCTTCTGAAAGGTCAGATCACTGCCCAATTTAGTCATTTTGTCTGTTTATACATGCCTCCATTGGGATAAGATATCCAAAAACAAAGCCTTAGATGGCAATCAATCTTGGCTTAAGTGCAAAGCCATCCAACCAATCCAAGAAATCCTATTGACTATCATGTGGAAAGGGAAATGGAAGAGTTTAAACGCCTAAACTTTTTCTCAAGAGAAAGATAAGCCACTTTTTTTAAACTTCCTTAACATACGAGGGAACTCATGCTCCCTCCCTCAATTTTAACCCACCACTCAATATCTCAAATTCAAATTTTATGGTTTCCTAAAAATACATCCTCCATCAAACACTGTAAGTTACAATAGCTATTTTTTGCAGAGAAATGTCTGATTTTCTTTTTTTTAGTTGTCTATTCAGCATGTCAATGTTCTAAAAATGTTCTCCTGGAGTTATTTTTAAAAACTCATGGTATGTTGGATAATAAATATTGTTACTCTGTCATTGGAAACACTGGCAACAACGTATTTGACAGGTTAATAGGGATGAGAATTCCATTAGAAAATTTAATTAATTTCATTTTAGATAAATGTGATTCTTTCAAAATCTTAGTTCTAATGACTAAATGGGCAAATTTCTTTGCCATTGTAGATTCCATTCAGTTAATTATCTTGTAGATTATTTGGAAAATGAGGGCAGAAAAAAATATCTTTTTTAAAAAAAATTGAATCTAGAGACAGTCAATAAATCTTCTCTAATGTAATATAGCATTATCAGTGGCCTATTCTCTACAGAATTAGTGTTTCCAAAACAAATAATAGAGCCGAGCAGTCCTACTTTTTACAACTCTGGAGACTATCTAAACAAAATGAACAGATTTATAGGGCTATTTTTAGTGTGTGTCACTTGCATTACAGTTTACATTTGCTTTCAAACCTTATTTGACATTCTTGGTCGAAAACTACAGGCAGAACACTCATTAGGAGTCTTAATAAAGGACAGTCTCCATAGGGCAGTTACCAAAACACCAAAGTCGAGGCATGTATAAGAATGCTCTTTGGACTTTAGGTCGTGCTGTTTCATTTTCAGTTGTCTAAAAAAGGGAAGTCCTCAACCAAAATGCAGATTTAAGGTTCTGTTTATAAAAATTTTAAGGCATTGGTATAGCCTACTAATAATAACTGAAGTAAAAGCACATTTTTGAGGGTAGAAATTTTCACACAGCAACAGGTAAGTGCTTTTCTGCCTGAATAACTATTATTTTTCCATAAATTGTATATTCACATTAAAGTGAAAATTAACTCACTGGAGATGACTAGTACAATGTTGTGATATTCTGCAAACTGTTCTTCCATGAATAAAAATGCATGGAAAACCTTATGTAATGTTATGAAATATGTCACTGCACATAGATTTATGGGAAAATACCCTGTTATATTTCAAAATATAGATTCAAGAATTAAATATTTGCATTTCGTCTAAACCAAGTTTCTCTAGCAGTTTGTTCCATGTGAGAAAGGCCAGTGCTTTCCACAGGGAGAGGGACCCCATTTCACTTGCATATACAAATAGGGAATGAAGAATTCATCTCCTTTTGTTTATTCTGAAAAGATATCCTATCAAGAGGAAAGTGACAGAAAGATAAAATCAGATACATAGTTAACCACTTTGTCACGTCTTTTTCTCCTATGTAAAGGGGAACATTTTGATAAGGTTAGCCTGTAAAGGAAACCTAAATTGACACCCTGCTCCTTGCCTCGTGGTGCTTTCTCATTAATCGTGTTCATGTAAAACTCCCTAGTAAGGAAATTCCTTAGCTGTAGACATCATTCAGCTGAGTCTTATAAATAGAGCTCAAATTCAAAGGTAAGAAAACAGACAAGAATTTTACACCAACCACCCTGATAAGATATGTTTTCAAAGCAAAAACACATCTACAAAGTCTTGTGGGATGGAAATGTCTGATTAAACACTTAAGAAAACATGCTTTCCCACACAGCAGCCTCTTTATTTGCGTGGAGTAATTTCTTAGAACAACAAAAAAAGTAACTTGGCACATCTATTGGGGCTTATTAAAATTCAGTGTACCACATGTAAACCTGAAAAAGAGATTTCTATAAAATCATGGCTTGACACATTTGCTCCCAATGAACCTGAATAAAAACGAAAAGTGAAAATTATACATTTGGATGAAGAGTAATCTTCATCCTAAGTGCTGAAAAAATACAAATGAAGGCACTTTGGGAGGTTTCAAACAGTTTGCTACAGAGGACTCATCTAAGAAAGTAGTTTTATAGCTTGATGAGTGTTTTTAACCAGTTAAAGATGTTACTACAGCTACCTTCAAACCATGTTATAAACAATGTCTCTGATGAAAAGATTGTCACCGATTTTTTTTTTAATTTGAAGCTTTCAATCATTTCATTCCTTAGGCTCTGCAGTGTAAAGGAATTGCATTTCTATAATAAATTTATCAATGACTAATTAGTTTAGTGATGAGTGCCTAATTTGGGTTTCTATGTAATATAGGGCCAGTTTCAATTTCTTCTAGCACTGGTTTATCCCGACCTATTTAACATATGAATTAAGCCCAAATCTCTTTCAAAATTCAGTGCTGTACTTATTCCTGACAAAATAATAAAAAATAATTTATTGTCATAATCTCGATTTCCAGTTTAGTTAGGTTGACTGAAAATATGACTTCTATGGGAATCCCTGTTGCCCCTTAAATTCCAGTTTGCTTTCCAGTAGGTTTGTGTGCTGGTGAAAGTTGGTGCAACTAACACTTAATAAGTCTACTTAAAAATAAGCTGCTTTTGCTTTTAAAATAATGTTTAAACAAGAGAAAAAGAAAAACCTGAGCCTCTTCCAGTGGATTATTTTGTAATTTTAAATAACCAAAAAAAAGGTAAACCAAGTCATATGATAAATATATTGCAAGTGGGGACAGACAAGGCATTTTTCAAAATTAAACTGCTATGACAAGCAGTTGTAAGGCAGTCTGCTTTCTTATTTTTTGGGAGGCAAGTGGAAATTAGGAGTATTATAATTGAAAATGTATACCCATAGCAACTAAAATCATCTGTTAAGATATTCAAATTCCTCTTCTTTCAATCAAATACATACACAGTGTTTTTATACTTTTGGTGATCTTTACTTTCCAGTTGTGGTGGATTTATTTCAAATTTTACAACATCACTTTATGTATTATATATTTTTGTCTATAAAGCATTCTCCAAATGGTAGTTATTTATGTGAATAGAAAAATAGTACGAAAATATGGCTTTTCTCCCTATTCCATTATTGAAGTGGAATGTGATCATTAGCCAGGGCTGTGGTTTACAACATTTTGAAAAATAGCCTAAATAAATAAATGTCAAACGAATCAAGAAAGGACTATTGTAATTATTTTCAGAAAACGACATACCATTAAAAATTTTCAGCTATTAATAATTGTTAGGAAGAAAATAGAAGGTTGCATCTTTAAAAATGAGCATACTATACCTCTTTCAAGTGTTAAAAAGATTCAGTACTCAACTTGGATTTGTGAAAATCGTGATTAAGGAACTGTTCATGGTCATAATAAAGTCACATGATTAACCCTGAATTTAGAAGTTGATGATGCAGCAATAGAAAATACTGTGACTAAGTACAGTGTCTGTTTCTCTTTTATAATTTGGAAAAAGTGTTTCTAAATCAACCTCCTCACTCTCAGCAAAGGTGCCTCACGTTTGAAGCAGAGAAGTTTATCCAAATTCCTTTTAGTGCTTTCACTTTGTTACTCAAGTCAGAGACAAAGAATATTTTCTCAGGCATTGATTTTTTTTTTTTACTCTCTTGTGGTTAGTAAGAATGTATCATTTAGAGGTCCTGAAGGTTGAAATGCATATAAAAATCAGTTTTGATTTCCAAAAACCATTTACAGTGAAAGCAGAAGGAATTTTAATCATTTTATCATGTGCTTCATATCATCTAGGTATACTTTTAATTAAACACTGCTCCATAAATAAGCAAATAATAGAAGTTAGCAGAGAAGCAGTTGATCTAAATCATGACAGTTGCTCATTTATCTTTGTCCTAACTAGACAATAGGAAATGACACTATGCTGTTGTTTTCTATGCATTAAGATTTCCTTCTTAAACAAATGCAATTGAGGCAGTTTGTTTTCCGACAGCCCGGCATACACTGCCAGTGGCCAGAGTTTTGTCTTGTCTTCATCCAGAGGAGGATTAATCTTGGTGATGGTGCAAACAAAATGTATGTCTGGGGTCAAAGTGCAGACTGCCTTTTGGGATCTGCATTACATTAATGTCATTTTTGGGTTCCTGACGTTAATCAAAACCAACACCATAAAGCGTCACTTAGCTAATTTGTGTATTATTGTCAATGTTACCATTAATTATGCGTTTGTGAGGAAAAAGAGGATTAATGAGATGTCACAGGTAATTTACAATGATCAGCCTCCCCAGGACATTAAGAAAACACTAGCTGGGTAAGATTACCATGCAATCATAATAGTATGCAAGAAGCAAAAGTCTTTGTGGAGGACCCACACTAATATTGTCCATCATTATCAAAATCTTTCTTCACTAGAGTAATGCCTAGTATTTTTAAATACCTCGAATTAAATGTTTGTTTTGGCCTAAAACGTTAGGCTCTAATGTATTAATTATGAGACTTCTGTTGAGGTGTATCTCTCTTCAAGTTCTGAGGATAAGCTATTGTTTCTCTTGAAATGTAGGCAAGTCACAGAGGATTAATTCTTTAGTGTGCCCCATGAACTCGAATTCACATGTGATATCTCTAGGAAACCATTTTAGGTGGTTTGAGTAGTTGTGTTTAATTCAGGCTGAAAAAGACATCTCTTAAATCACATCATCTTCTCCAGTTTAGTCCTTACTCAGAGCCATGTAAATAAATGGCTTTTGCTTTCTGTCATCCCATTTCTGGAGTTCCCTCAGTGAGGAGAGACAGAATAACCTAACGGAAGAATTGAATCAGCACAATACCCCTGGGGACAGGAACACTGAAGTGCAGTCCTGCGTTGTAGTCTGAAAGGCCATGGAGTAACCTGGGCCCTGGGCCTCGGCTTCCCTATGTTGCCCACTCACTGTGCCGTGGAGTGACTTGGGGGTCTGCTCAAAGAACAATCTGGACCTCCTAGGGGGAGATCAGAGAGTGGGTGGTTCAACCTGTGATTGAAGGATCAAGCTTGATACAAGTGCTCACTGGGAGCCCAAGGGCCTAGTAGGGAGGTTCTGAGAGCTGGAGTTGAGGAAGGAACTAGAGTTAGGAACCAGGACGTACCCTAAAGGAATCCAGAGACAGAAGATGGGACTTGTTGAGAAAGCAGGGGACCAAATCTGTGACGTTTATTTATTTAACAGATAACGTGTTGACGCCTCATCATGCCCTAAGCACCGTGACAGGGATAGGGAAAAACTGAGAAGCACAATCCCAGGGAATGCAGAACTCAGGGCACTGGTACCTCAATCAGCTTGCTTTTTGAAATGATGACATTTGAAATGGTGGAGAGTACGTTGGGGAGGGTCAGAGTAGTTTACGGCAGACCCTGCAGAAGGAGACTCTTTGGGGAGTTCAGGTGCTATCTTAATTTGAATTTTCACTGACCCATTTTAGTTTTGCCTTAGCCCTATTTTTCTTTATTTGAAGAATTAGGTGATAAAAAATACAGAATCATGTATTTGCTTTCATACACATGTATGCAATCTAGGTTTAAATCCCAGCTCTGGGAGACCTTGAACACGTTATTTAACTGCTCCATGTGTCAGTACCTTCATCTGTGAAATGGAAATAAGAAAACTTACCTGATGTAGTTATGAAGATTAAATGAGTTAATGAATGTCAGTCACTGAACACAGGACTCAGCACACAGAAAGCGTTTAATAAGTCAGGAGTTTTTAACCTGAAATTTGTGTCAGTAACATCTGGAACTTAAAAAAAAGACAGTGGCCTGGGCCATCCTCCAAACGTATCAGATCTGAATATCTGAGTATATTCTTGATGTATAGCCCAGATGAAAATCATTGCAATAAAGATTCAATATTTATCATTGATTATTACCAATTGTTATTAAAATTAACATATGCAATGAAACAACAAAAAAATTGTATCTGACGACTTGGTCTAAAGGCTACATTTGTGGGATTTTTATCAGCATTTTATCAGCCACTTATACGTGTAACTGTAATGTTTGGCACTGTATGATTTGAATTGTGGTATGTACAAATTTATGAAATAATATTATATTGCAATGACTGCTTGCATGCATACATGTCTGTGCATGTATAGGTCTATTTCTTTGGGGTGAGTGCAGAAGTTTGAGATGGCTGGTGTTATATGAAAGCTGTATTTAAGAAAAATTGTTCATGTACTAGGATAAGGTCAAACCACAAGTGAGCTGAACTTCACCATCTATTAACAAATGAAAATAAAACATTTATTACATTGTCCACTCTTGCTTTTTTATATTTATGGTATATTCCAAAGAGATTTCCCTGTTAGGATAAAATTTCATAAGCAGGGAGGGGAAAGCAGGGCGAAGTTTAAATAAATTTTTTTTTTTTTTTTTTTTTTGGTGGTACACGGGCCTCTCGCTGCTGTGATCTCTCCCGTTGCGGAGCACAGGCTCCAGACGCGCAGGCTCAGCGGCCATAGGCTCACGGGCCCAGCTGCTCCGTGGCATGTGGGATCTTCCTGGACCAGGGCACGAACCCGTGTCTCCTGCATTGGCAGGCGGACTCTCAACCACTGTGCCACCAGGGAAGCCCAATAAAAATGTTTTATTATTGATTTGGTTGTTGCTGGAGCTGACCATATAGATTGTGGAAACAATATAGTTTATTTTTTCTTTTTTTATTAGCTCTACAAAGTAATAGCTTAGCATAGCTATTAGTTTATCTTATAACTAACCTTTGAACTACTTTCTGAGTTGGTTGTTTTCCAGAAAGCAGTATACTTGATAGAATAAACACTGAATGATTTTTAACAATGTTAAGTGCATTGAAGAAGAACCTAAAGAAAAGATCTGCTTTTCCTCTGGTCTGTGACATTTTATGGATTTGAAAATTTTTACTTTATTATCATGGTCCTTGTAGTAACAAAATCCTCATTCTAAAATCTATCCATGTATAGAGTTTACATTCTCAAATTAAACGGCTAGTGTGCTTTGTTTATTCACATAGTGTGAAGAAAAATCTTTATCAAAACACTCTGGACCCAACAAGTTTATCAAGGGATTAGATGTAATATGTAAAGGACTAGTCATTGTTCTTTTTGTTTTTATTGTGAATTATGATATGTGGGACTGTGGATAAGATCCGCTGAAATTATTTAAGACATTAGAAATGTGTATGTGTTCATAGTCATATATTTTATATAAGTGTACTATAGAGATCAGAGAACCTGATAATAGGATTGCTAAGATATCCAAGTAAGGACTAGAAAATGTTCCTCAGGTGACCATAAAAATCCTTCTTCAACTTAATTATGAAAAAAACTTCTCAAGATTGAGAAGTTTCCTTTTTCAGGTCAAAGAAAGCTGATTAAGTAATTATCACAACATTTCTATCTTTCCCACTGCTGGTCAAAATATCCTGGTAACCTTCTGGATCATTAGGGACCTATATTGTCAATCAAGCATCATCAAACCCATAATGACCTTATGGAGTATGAAGTCCCACATGATGAACATTTCCAAACAAAGTATTCTCTCAACATCAGTCCAAAAAAGGAGGGTGTCCTCACGTTCAATACCTTTGGAAAATAACGTCTATATTTTCCTCCTTGAGATTCACAGTTTCATTGACTTTTTGCTCCTGTTGTAAATAAAACTTTTTAACTTTGAAAATCATTTATTCCAAGTAAAATATTAACATCGCTCAGAATTTCTGCTCCATCGAACATACTCTGTTTCCTGTGGAGCAAAATAATCACAGTGGTTCATGATCAGCCCAGCAGGAGATGGGAATCATTAGGACGTGTGTGCAGTCAAGCCAGCTTGATATAGAAGAACCAGAGAGAACCCAGGGCTATAGCTGGTACATTGGTGCAGAGTGTTGGGTCTGCAGGGCTAGATGAAGGTCACAATGGGACAGTCAATAATGTGGGAAAAGTTAGGAGTATTGAAGAGGACATAGAATTAAGTGTGGGAAAAAAAAAGGATTAAATGTGGGAAACAGGAGTTGGCCAATTTTTCACAAACTACAAGAGTGCTAGAAGTCCTTTTTGATGTGATGTCTATTACAGGGTTTAGAAATGGGGTGGAGAAAACCTTTAGGGCTTAGCTGATAGACCCTCACTGCACAAAGATTGAAGAAAAACATAGGAAATAGTGTTATGGTCTGTACATCCATGTCAACATCTCCAGTATTTCACATTTTCAGTAGACGGGAGCTATGGTAGCTGTTGTGCAAGTTAGATGACCTTAAGAAGTTCTCCACCACCCTTTGATGGCATGATTGGGAATCAAAATTGGTGGTGCTTCTGTTGTAATTTCCAAAGAATAAGACTGATGTTAGTCAACTGGTCTACAGAGTTATACTAGGAGATAGTAATGGGCATGGAGGACTTTTGCAAAGCATGCCAACCAGAAAACTTTCAATAGATCAAGCAACAGCAATGAAAATAATCTAAATGGCTATCCATGAACTTCTATACAGTGGGAACAATGTTCTGAATCATACACACCAGAGTTATTGGAGATTTTCAATTGCTTTAACCAAGGGAACAACTTCATTGATGTTGGTAGATGAAGAATGGCTCCCAAACAATAAATTATTGATTATTTTCACTATCAGGAAATGGTCTGGACTTCAGGATATGATCTGGGTTCAATTTATCTTTGAGTCTCAGAATCCAACATTCCTAGCACATAACAGGCGAGAGCTCAATAAATGTTTATGTGGATGAATGTTAAATCTGTAAGGTGATAGGAAGTAATACAATTATAAGCAGGAAAGGCAAAATAAGTGTGTTGAGAAATATCCTGAGATGTGTTTTAAGCCTTATAACAAAATTGTGATAACTAAACAGTTCAGCTTGATAGCTTGATGTACACTTGTCAAAAATTGTATAGTCCTTTGACAACTAACCTTGTTGCTGAGATCCTATAAATATATAGATCCTATATAAGATCCTATAAGTAGTGACTATAACAACAAATTGAAGAGCAACCATAATGAGTTCACAATGTGATAAAGAGCATTTTTTAACCTGTTGATCTTTTCTATATGTACATAAATTGGTTAGTTCCATCTTTGAAAATGGAATGCAGCAATAAAGCAAATATATCCATAGCCTTCATGCATCAACATGACCTTTGTGTAAGCAGGGATGAAAAGACTTTCAAGTGTATACATTCCCTTTTTAACTATGTAGTATTGTCCACACAGAAATCTCTTTCCATATCTGAGAACTCTATGAATAAGCAGGTGACCTGGGATGGAAGGAATTTACCTGTGAACCACACTCATATGGAGACAGAGATACCAACAACACCTAAAATATAAAGAGCTGCTGCAGACAAAGATGTATAAGACCCTCAGACATACCCTGCCTCTTGGTGGAGCTGGAATCCCTGGACACTCCTTGTCCTATGTAACTTTTCCTTTACCTTTGTCACTTATCCTTTTTTTGTTTCCTCATTCTGGGTCCTGGCCAGTCTTCATGTTCATTTTGGTTTTTCTTGTTTTTAATTCCAACCAGGAGTTCCAATTTTGATTTCTAATAGCTCCCTTATTAGATAGTTTGGTTTTATATTATTGACCATGAATTGAACTCAAATTCAATTAATGACTTTTTACCATGAAAGCCTTTAATGTTTTTCCCTGAAAAGATTTCCTCACCCACCTGCAGAGTATCTCTCAGGAGAAAAGATGGAGGATCTCACTGAAACATCCTTTTCTTAACTTGTTTCTCCCTATCACCACTCCTCCCCAGCCTGGTCTTCCTCCTTTCCCCTTTTCCATTTTCCCTCCCCTACACCCCTTCCTTCTTCCTTCTCATTCTTCTTCAAATCACCGGGGTTCCAAACCCATTAAATTTTAGGTTCTTTATATCAAAGTGAATAAATATATTCTAAAATTAGTAGTGTAAGTTAACAGATCAAGGAACAAAAGATGAATACAAGGAAGAAAAGTGGTAGCTGAGAAACAGATTGGGTTCTGAATATCATTCTTCCTTTTCTCTGCTGTTTTCTACATTAAACTGTTCCTTCCTGCATCTGAACCTTCACCCAGGCATAGCTAACTGCCTATTCTTCAAGGAGTATTTTAAAAATCATCTCTTCAGGGACATTTTCCCTTACCTTCTAGACTTTGAATTTTATATGATCATATTGTACCCTATAGATAGACTGTCTCAGATTTAATTAATAATCTAGATGTAGATAAAACAGTGGGCTCAAATGCCATTCTTCCAGAAATTTTGTACAATTCCCAGGCAATCAGAAATATGTGACAAGTTCCTTCAGTACAGAAGATTGCTGTGGTAGGCAGCCGGTAAATTGTCTCCCCAAGATCCCTGCCTTGTGGAATTCATGCCCCCGCTTGCCTTGAGCGTGGGCTGGACATCGTGACTCACTTCTAAAGAATAGAATTCAGCAAAAGTGATGAGATGTCTCTTCTGAAATTAGGTTACAGAAAGATTGTGACTTCCATCTTGATCTCTCATGGTCTCTCCCTTTCTGTCTCTCTCTCTGAGCCCTTGCCTTGAGGGAAGCCAGATCCCATTCTGCGAGTGGCCCTATGGATAGGAGAGCGTGCACAAAAGACAAGGACCTGATGTTTGTGGCCAACAGCTAGCAAAGTCCTGAGGCTTACCGCCAGCCACGTGAATGGGCTTGAGAGACCTCCCCCCAGTTCAGCCTTGAGATGCAGCACCAGCTGACTAACAGCCCAGTGTTACCTTAGTTGTAACACTGTGAGAATCCTTGAGTCACAGGACCCAGCTAAGCCAAGCCTGGGTTTCTTAACTACAGAATCACTGAGATAATAAATGTTTGTTGTTTTAAGTTACTAAGTTTTGAGTTTGGGGATAAATTATTATACAGCCATAGATAAATAATACAGATTTTGCTGGAAGTGGGTTGAGGTTGGAAGGATTTTGAGAAGTATGTTAGAGAAAGCCTAAATGCTTGAACATCCATTTCATCTGTTTTCTCCTACAAATTACATCTAACAAGAAAGCATTAACAATAAGCTCTTTCAAATGTAACAAAGTACATTTGACAGTGTTCTCACAAAAAATGCTGATATTAAGGTGCCTTAAGTATTGTGGATATTCAAGCTAGTGAATATTTGTGATTTAACATATTGGTAGCCTTTTATATACATAATTTCCACCCTTCTCAGACCATATAATGTACACCTCACACAACGGATGTGTGTGGTGGTTTGATATAGGGCAGGATGCTCTTCCATAGCTTTTTATGAGGTTCTGAATCTTCCCATTAACTTTTTATAGATATCTGGCTCGAATCTGTGCCTGTGAATAAATGATCACACTTTCTTTTCTCCCTAATGGAGGCAATGCAACTCACTTCAAATCTTAATTCCATTTACTAAACGATTTCCATTATAAATATATCCTTAGGTTATGCATAATTTTCTCAAGAGTTTGACTATCTGATCTTAGTACAAAGGTAAATCCCTTTTGCAAAGTCTTGAACTTTAGTCCACTTAGTGTTTTTGCTTTATGTTAGTGGGAAAAAAAATTACCTGCCCGGAAGGTATTCTTACTCATAGGTAATGGAGAAAGGAATATTCATAGTTTAAGCGACTAAAGACATTTGAGTTGAGATAGCTAAGGGTATTATATTGTGTTGTATTATAGATGGCATTCCTTTGAAAGTAAATATAGTTAGATCTTTTTATGTATTATCAAGTTATGTATATATGGGTATATGTCTCTCTCTCTCTCATATATATATAATAACGTAATATATATAATTTAATAATATCCAGTTCTTATTTCATTGCACTGGGTGAAAAGAAAATGCAGATTGAATCAGTCTATATTTTAAAGTAATGTTTTTATCTAAATTTGGACATTTGGATAAGATATTTATTTAGTATGACCTTTCCTTTTCATGTCGCTTGACAAACAGCATCTTTGTAAATCCTTCAGTTAAGGTCCAGTGGAACAAAATTAAGGTCCAGTGGGACAACTAAGGTCCAATGGGACAAAAGGTAAATATGAGAAAATGTTCTTCGTTCCACTGGCATGTGATTATTTAACAGAATGTCAGTGACTTAGTAGTAACATGGTTCAGCTTCCCAGAATCAATCATTTCAGCTTCCATTACCACCAAGGACTTATATGCATACTTTAGAAATTACCTTTATAAATGAAAATTACATACATAACCAGTCTTTCCTGTAAGTAAGGTAGAGTGCTATTTAGGTGGTGTGCTTTGAAGAAAAGTCTCTGTGATCAGATATATCTTCCTCCATGGCATGCCAGAGTCCCAAACTCCAAATATTCATGTAAAATTAAGGATCTTTCAAGAAGCTGTACATTTCAACTAGGTTAAGCTATCACTCTAAGAGGAGTTAACCAGTAGCTAGCTTGTTAGCAGGGATTAGTTTGTCTATAGGAATAATTGCTACTCATTGTTATGCTGTAGAAGAAGGGCCTCGGGCAATTTGACACAGACTGTCAGGTTTGATGGCAGTGGTTAGAACCAAGGAATTATATTGATATTTAGGGTTACGGAGAGTAGTGACCCAGTTACTCCTGTTCTCCATAGCTCAGGGCCCTGGAAATCTAGTAATAGGATAATAAAGGATAAGGTGGTACTAAAGAAGTGGCATAGCATGTCTTGAAGACACATTATTTTTATCAATCTTGCCTAGAGCTGAGATTTGTTACATTTTTCCTTTTTTTAGTTAAATATAAACAACATATAGATAAAGCCTGTTTAAGGAAAGGCTGTGTAAGGAAAGGTCTTCTTGCCTTAATAACCTAATTATAGTGAAGAACTCATTTTTTTGTATTGATTCTGATAGTTTTCAAGTGAGTATTCTATGGTTTCATGACTAGAATCCTTTTAATGTTTTAGTAGACACCAGGTGAATCAAATTGGATTATCCATCATACTTAGTCACCATTAGTCCATTCATGACTTCCTCCCTTCCTTCCTCCCTCCTTCCCTCTCTTCCTTCCTTCTTCTTTCCTTCCCTTCCCTTCCTTCCTCCCTCCTTCATTTATGCAATGAGTTAGACAGTCAGCACAAACGTTGAGACCTTGACAGCAACTTCTATCTGGCTATGTGGTCCTCCACAGCATCCTTACCCTGTCTCTTCCTACCTGACATAACCACTATCCCAAGTCTTGTGTTTATTGTTTCCTTGCTTTGCTTTTTACAGAATTTTATCCCATCTAATTGTATTTCTAAAAAGCATATATCTATATTTTAATTATTTTTAACTTTTAAAAGGGATCATGCTTTATGTAGTCATCTATGACTTTTAAAACTTAAGATAGGGCTTCCCTGGTGGCGCAGTGGTTGAGAGTCCGCCTGCTGATGCGGCGGATGTGGGTTCGTGCCCCGGTCCGGGAAGATCCCACATGCCGCGCAGCGGCTGGGCCCGTGAGCCATGGCCGCTGAGCCTGTGCGTCCGGAGCCTGTGCTCCGCAACGGGAGAGGCCACAACAGTGAGAGGCCCGCGTAACGCAAAAAAAAAAAAAAAAAACACACACAAAAACTTAAGATAAAATTAAGATTATCCATATTGTTGCCTTGTGAACAGCTATAGTATATATTCATTCATTTTGATTGCTGTATAATAGCTTGCAGATTTAAAAAATATCCAGTTGAATACTAACCTTGTATTAGTCTCATAGAATAAAGCACCTTTCAGGATGGGTTTGAAAGCTGACCTCCAATCAATAATCTGGCTAACAATCCAATAATCTTTCAATTATGCAAGAAAAAAAATATTGGTCCTTTCTTTGAACTCTATGTGTAAATTAAATTAATACTTGCTTACTTGTGTATTCGTCAAGGGTATTTCCTGAAATTAAAAAATGAAGTTTTTAGGTAGTGTCATTTATTTTCATGCTTCTGTGGGACATATTCTGAGTATATTCTTTAAATTCATATACCTCCCTTTATCTAATAGATATGATTCTGATGGATTGCATGTAGTACACAGTTCTTTATAGCAAATAATATTTTAAATGCACTGAGCAAGCTACCTCTTAAAGAAAACTTATGTTAAAAAGTCCTTCTGAATTGTGCATAATTATCCTCCAATTTATATCTTCTGTAAATTTAGGATTTTGTGTATAATGTCTTCTTGAATGAGAGCAAACATGCCCATGAGATACACAACAATCTTATAGATGCACTAGGAAGGCATGTGGTAAGAGAAATAGTGACTTCCCTTAGATATCCACGTGCAATTTTTTTTTTTTTTTTTCGGTACGCGGGCCTCTCACCGCTGCGGCCTTTCCCGCTGCGGAGCACAGGCTCCGGACGCGCAGGCCCAGCGGCCACGGCTCACAGGCCCAGCCGCTCCGCAGCACTTGGGATCCTCCCGGACCGGGGCACGAACCCGTGTCCCCTGCGTCGGCAGGCGGATTCCCAACCACTGAGCCACCAGGGAAGCCCCTCCACGTGCAATTTTAATGACCAAATTTGTACATTTTCATTGTATGTCAGGTACAACTTCATGCCTATCTTTTCCCAGCTCATAAATCTACTGATTTGCATCTTCTAGGCTGCTACAATAGCCCCATAAACCTCTCTTTGAAGAAACACAGCTTCCGTCAAAACAAGTCTTTAAAAATATTTACCAAGCTGTAATAAACAACACTCCTCCAATGTGCTGCATATTAAAAAATAACCTCTTGAGGGGCAACGCCAATTTTATTTTTACTTATTAGGCTCTGCACCTTTGTCAACACCAGTAAATGATGTGGTTAACCCAGTTCATGAAAGTAAAGCTTTTTTTTTTAAATTTGAGGAGATGATCTGTATTCTCTTCCTTGGTTATTGATAGATAAAAATATCATCTCTTCAAAACTGTTCCCTTGGCACTGTGAATGAGGATCTATAGTTAAGTAAATGGAAATGTACCAGATCAAATTATGTTGCCTTTAGCAAATAATAGCAATGTTAGCCCTTTGGTACTGACCAGGTTGTTCAATACATTTATTAATTTGAGCTATTTAAAGTAAGAATTCACATAGCATAGTAAACATTTTGGCTGGAGTGGGAAATGGATTGCTGCTATACCAGGACTGAGGACAACTTGGAAACTTGAGCAATGCAGCCATGGGCTAGACATAGCCTTGAGCCTAAATGAGCCTACTAATAAGCAATAGTGCATTGACTGTATTTGGGAAATCTATCTGCTGACTGATCCATCTCAAAAAAGCAAAAGAAACTGAAACAGCAGGAATAATCTTAATACAAATTAAGCACAAATAATAGAAATAACCATAAACGAACAATTTATGATGATTTACCATGAATAAGTAGGTGCTATTTCAGTAATGACTATCTGAAAGATCCTTCATCTTTTCTCATTACCCATAAAAATATTTGTTCCCCTGTGTATTCTTCCCACCCATTTCTTTCTCTCCCTGTGCTATGCAGCTGCTTCCCACTAGCTATCTATTTTACATTTGGTAGTGTATATATGTCAGCGCCACTCTCTCACTTCATCCCAGCTTACCCTTCCCCCTCTCCTTTTTCTCTTCTCTCTTTTTCTACCACATTTTCTCTTTCTTATCCTAACTTTTCTTCCTTCCTTTCTTTTCTGGATCCCTCCCTGCACATCCCTCTTCTCTTTTTCCCTCCCCTTTATGTCAAGCATTGCCCAAGTACTGAACAGAGGAAACAAATGATATGCTGGTTTCTGTCCTAGACTTCCTCAGTGAAGTATAACAAGAAAATATACAACAATGTTAAGGTAGAGGCACTATAAAAGAACTAGGGGGACTGACATTATAATTTGGCTTCAAGCACGTGGCAGATTAACTGACTTAATTTCCTAGCTGGATTCACTCTTTTACAAAGCAGGCGTCACCATTAATTACCTGCAAAATAGTCTCCTAATGGTCTCTTCATAGTCCCTACCAGTCCGTGCTGCCCACAGCTGTTCACATTCTCATTGTATTTCTCACTAGTTTAAAATCCTTAATTTCACGCAAATCACTCATGCATTCATTCATTCATTCATTCATTCATATCCCCAATGATGAAAATACTGCTGTTTTCTGCCTGTAGGGAGAAATAAAAAACCCTTAATGTAGCAAATATGTCTATCACACTCTGGTCCATCCTGGCTTTCTTTCTTTTTTTTTCCTTTTTAAAGATTTTTTTGGTGTGTACCATTGTTAAAGTCTTTATTGAATTTGTTACAATACTGCTTCTGTTTTATGTTTTGGTTTTCTGGCCACAAGGCATGTGGGATCTTAGCTCCCTGACCAGGGACTGAACCAGCACCCCCTGCATTGAAAGGTGAAGTATTAACCACTGGACCGCCGGGGAAGTCCCTGTGGCTTTCATTTTTAATCCCTTCTATGCTGTGTAGTGCCTTCCTCCTTCCACCTATCATTTCTTATTCATTCCTTGAATTAGCTTACAATACTTAGTACTTTCCTCTCTGAAGCCTTTTCTGACTCCTTGTTCATCTTGGAAATGTTTGGTGCTTCTTGCTCCTGAAGGTGTTTTAAAAATTTATTATTTATTTTATTTTATTTTTTAATGCTTCTTTTAAAGTCACTCTTGTCCTAAGTGTCATGTAGTTATTTTATTTTGATTGACTTTTCAGAAAATATTTTTCATCATAAAGTTAATATATGCTTCTTATAGCATTTTTCTTCCAGAATTTTTTCTATGCGTAAATTTTATAATTTATTGTACCATTTTTAAAATAAAGAAGTCTCTACCTGAGAGATTTGATATCTTTTAGTTTGTATTTTCTTTTCTTAAGGTTCACTTCTTTTATTATTTTTTAATTTTAAAATTTTGTAATATATATATTTCATAATATTCAGTCTTTATATAGAGCTGAAATTTATTTTAGATCCATATCGATTATAGATTATAATATTCAAAGAGCCAAACAATTCTGCTAAAACATATATGACTTTTTCTTCATTGCCTGGACATTGTACTATATTTTTCAAGTGGGTTGCTTAGAATCCTCACAAACCCCTGCAAGACAGTTGCTTTCAAGCTTACTTTATAGATGAAGAACCCAAAACTCTGAGAAGTTAACAACTTGTCCAAGGTCAAACAAGTTGTGGTGATAAAAGAGGGTTTACATTTCATTCTAATGCCAGTAGTTATAGTTCCTGGTTCACTAGGAAGCCTAAATGTAAGATTAGCCTTCTTTCCTTTTTTTTTTTGCGGTACGCGGGCCTCTCACTGTAGTGGCCTCTCCCGTTGTGGAGCACAGGCTCCGGACGCGCAGGCTCAGCGGCCATGGCTCACGGGCCCAGCCGCTCCGCGGCACGTGGGATCTTCCCGGACCGGGGCATGAACCTGTGTCCCCTGCATCGGCAGGCAGACTGTCAACCACTGCGCCACCAGGGAAGCCCCCTTATTTCTTTTCAAAACTGTATTTTTGATTCTTGCTTGATCTTTCTTACCGACATTAGCAACATTTTAAGTTTTAAAAAAATATCACAATACGATTCTGATTGGATTTTGTGTAATATGTACTTATGAATTAATTTTAGGAAAAGGGTAATTCTATTATATGTTATCTTCTGTCTAAGAATATAGTTTGTCTTTTATATAGCTCAGTAAATTTTAAAATAATTTTCCTCATTTAGGTCCAACATATTTCTCAATAAGGTCATTATATTTTTATTGCTATTGCAAGTAATATCTTTTCATTATATTTTCTAACTAGTTATTGCTTACATATGAGAAGATATTGACTTTAAAAAATATTTTGTATACATGCTGTAGTTTTAGGGATCAAATATTGCAATGTCTGTAACTTTCTTTTAAATGCCTTAGCAAAAAATAAAAAATATAAAGAGAGAGTAAAATTATACAAACATATAGATGTATGGATAAAATGAGAGAGAAAGCAAATGTGGCAAAATTGTAATAATTGATGAATCTTGGTTTAAAAAATGCAGATGTTCATTGTATTATCCTGGCAACTTTTTTGTAGGTATAAAGTTTCCAAAATAAACAGATGAAAAAAAATCTTATATTTGGTCATTTCATTGAACTCTCTTATTAATTCTAACACTTTCGTGTTGAGTCTCCTGTGTGGTGAGATACTAGGTAAACAACCATATCAATTGTAAGTTATCAAAATTTTGTTTTCTATTTTCTAATAGTAAATCTTCTTTTACTGCCTTATATCTTCTTGAAATTAGCCAAATTTTTTAAGAATGATGTTAAATGAAAGTATCAGATGTCATTTTGTTACTGTTCTTCCTAAGTTTAATTGACATGCCTCTAAACTTAGTTTCCCTTTTAGGTATAAGATCTATTGATATCTATATTTATCATTGTTTTTTAAAATTTTGTTAAGAAACTTATTTTCCTAGTCTTCGTCCCCAATGAGGTTTCCTTCAGCATGACTAATGAATTTTATCAATCTATTGAGTAATACATTCTTTTCTAATATTACTAAATAATATTTCATTTTCACTAGTTGCCCTTAACGGAAATTAGCAAATGGTCACAGCAAAATACCAGGGACAAAATAAATGCAAAACAAATATTTGTTAAATAAAAAGAAGAGGCAAAGAAAAGCAAGGAGTAGAGAAGGATTACAATGAAGAAAAGGCGGGTCAAAAATAATCTGCATTTTTCACTCTAGATGCTGTGATAGTTCTGATTTAAGAGGGATTTTTTTGACTAGAATTTTAAATATACCTTTCATTGAATCACACTGTGTAAGTGCTGGCACATGATAGGTGCTTAATACAGTTTATTACCTTAACTTTTCGTCTGTTTTTCATATACAATTTCTGCTCCATATGTAAATGCTCATTTAATCTGTTATGGATAACAAGGACATCGTTACTGTTGAAGAAAATGATAGCTAAAGGATCTGCCTTTTTATTCACTAGGAAATTAATTGAATTTCCAAGTAACTTTTATTTCAATTGTTACACAGATAAAAAAAACTTTATTTCACTTTTCTGATCCTAGTTATTATAAGTTACTTAAATTGCATTAAACATAATAGTTAATATTTGTTCAAATCAGAAGTATTGACATTGAGATTATAAAGTAATTTTAATCCAGATAAATAAAATGAATTTTTATGCTAAAAAAAAAAGGAATCTGCCTTTGTTTTGTATAACTTTACAATCTCCTAGTCATCCAAATGGAGCCCGTAAATAAAGCCTCAAATGGTTGTCTAGTGGGTTTCAACTACTTTCTCCTTTCAATATACTTTAAAAAATTACGTGGGGCTTCCCTGGTGGCGCAGTGGTTGAGAGTCCGCCTGCCAATGCAGGGGACACGGGTTCGTGCCCTGGTTCGGGAGGATCCCACATGCCGCGGAGAGGCTGGGCCCGTGAGCTATGGCCGCTGCGCCTGCGCATCCGGAGCCTGTGCTCCGCGGTGGGAGAGGCCACTGCAGTGAGAGGCCCGCGTACCGGAAAAAAAAAAAAAAAAATTACGTGGTACCTCTAACTATAATTACCCAAACCAAATTACAGTTTTTTCCCCTTTAATATACTTTTCATGATACACTGCATTGGAGGCAATTTATAAGAAGCCTTAACTTTTAGATAACAAACCAAAGCAACATTAAAATGAAGTCAAATAAAAATTAGATACATGGATCATAAAAATTGCACAGTTCCTGTAAATGCTGGATAAGGAGGCTATGTTTCCGAACACTGGAAAAGTAAGGAAGATGCACTTTAAATAGAAACTTTTTATTTTTTTAAATAGAAACTGTTTATTTTTAAACAGAAACTTTTAAAAACTTTTTAAAATAGAAACTGTTTATTTTTCATTCACCTTGTTTCCATTTTCTGTTTAAGAAGGCCACACAGTGGTGGTTCCTACCCATTCAGTGAACTGAACGGTGGGGCTGCAGACCAGTCCCCAGTGGCAGGCTGAGGTCCAGTCTTCATCAGGGAACTGCTGGATGGGCACAGAGGGCACCTGTGCCTTCAGACCAGCCAGCGACCTTCGGTAAGTACAGTCCATTCACCCTGAAATCCCTCCCTGGTCACAGCCTTTTCAGCAGTGCCTGCTCTTCCTTTTGAACCTACAGGACCTCCGTAGCTGTAGAGATCAGGCGTGGCCGCCCAGAGACGGTGCCGCACCTGCGCAGAACTTCCTGGCCCAGCAACCAACGCGTCAGACCTGCCGGACGCTGGCGTGGACGGCAACATCCGCACAGTGCAGAGGAGAGTCTGTGTGATACAGTTAAGCAGGTTAACATAAGACGCGTCTGTGAGAGGCTGGTGGTTGTCCTGGAGTCAGTACCCACTGGAAGTCGCGGCTCCCAGAAGGCTGCGTGGAGCCGGTTAGGGAAGCTTCTAGGTGTGGAGCGCCTGCCACAGGAGGGGCTCCAGTGGCAGTGGCAAACTTCAGCACAGTTCGGGGGACCGGCATTCCTAGAGGATGTGACATTGACCTCAGCAGAGTTTTCAGTGGCAACAATGGCACGAGCCACCAGCAGGAGCTTTTCGAGGTTCGCTTCAGATTAATGAGGTAATGCCATCATTTTTCCTTTTATAAATGACTTGCATTTGGAAATCAAGGTTGGTGCCACCTGAGTGGGCTCCTGCTGCAAGGAATTTGAGGACATCTTGTTTCTTCATTTTCAGGACATCAGGGAGCCTGGACATGGTAAATTTTCGCTTTAATCATGATGGGAACCCAGAACAACGCCTTTCTGGGTAGGGTGGAAAGGCCCCTTTAATTTTGTTAGGCTTATTTTATCTGTCAAAGGGAAAGATGAGTAAGTCTTTTGAAATTCATTTTTTGGGTAGTGCTTTGAAAAGGAATAAACAGTATTTTAGTGATAAGCTAATATCTAAAATCTAATTTCACTTGAAATTATTTTTATTATGTCAAGAGTCATATTTGCAGAGAGTACAGTCTATGCATTGAAACATTTATTAAACATTGGACCAAGACAATGCTGCCATTAGATGTATTCAGAACTAACTGATGAGAGCCGATTCTTTTAGCAAATATGTACTTTGATAAGACTTGCCTGTCAAGCCACAAGTAAAACTCAATGAATGCAGGACAATGTACTGTTGATCAAAAAAGCTTAAAGATGCTGTAAACATTTCAGACATTATCTTTCATTCATCCACCTATCCATTCACCTATCCATCCATCCATGCAACCACTCATGCTTTTATATTTAAAAAAAAATTATCAGACAATAATTTTCTATGCTTTTATTTTTAAAACAATAAACCTGCCTTTTTAGGCAAAATTATTATTTCTTTCTATTGAGAAATGTACATGAGACACAGGGCAAGGTCCTTAACAAGTGTTCTCTAAATATTGCATAGATAATTGTCTAGGCAGTAGAAGTGAGACAGATTGATTAATTCATATTATCTACTAACAGCTATTTTAAGATGGTATGCATCCAGAATTTCCCTGTGTAGTTTCAAATTTCATATAATTGTTTGAATCCATATAAAAATGAATTTGCCTTGGGATAGCATATTTTAGGAGGAATTTTACCATCTTGTTGTTGATATAGAGACATGTGGACTAAAAGATGGTATAGTTAGTAAATTTTTAGCTATTTAAACAGTGTTTCCAGAGTGTTGATTAATGGACCAGTACTAACCTGGAGGTGATATCTCCAGTGGCATATCAAGAGTGTCTATCCTATATACTTCTTCCTTAAAGTTCATATAAATAATTTGAATGAAGACTTAGATACATTGTGTTTGTAGAAGAAGCAGAATTGAGAGATACATATGAAAACACTGAACCCATCAAATCAATATGTGACAAAATCAACACAATGAAGTTTAATAGTCACACACTCACACACACAATGTAAGATATGTAAATATGCAGTCTTCCATTTTGGTTAACAATATCAAGTGGAAGTATATATATCAGGATTATCTCTTTTTTAAAAAAAATCTGAGCTCTATCCTAATAAGAACTGAAAACAGAGCAATAGTTATCAATAAACATGCTTGTTATACAGTGTTATAATAGTGAACTATTTAAAATAAGTAAATGTCCAAATGAGGAAATTAGTTACTATAATCATGATATATTCACTTGATGGAATATCATGCATTCATCAAAATGAAACTTATGAAGAGACAAGAGTTTCCAACAACATGGTAAGATGCTTGTGTATTAATGCTAAAAACCTTAATACAAATCAGATGCCTTAATCTAAATAAATAATTAAAATGCTATGCAAATAAAAATTGAACAAGTATATTCCAAATACTATCTTTGTCTTTCTACTATGCACTATCTTAGTTCTGCTTTTTGTCTCAGTTTTTATACTGAATATATATTATTTTTTATAATTATATGAATATTTTAAAGTCAGTCACAGAAGTAGTAGATTGAGGATATCTGGCTTGAAAGCAGTTAATCCTGATGGCTAATGACAATCACAGTTTGTTGAAAATCCTGTGCTTTTCATGCTTTACCAAACTTAATCCTTACAACAAACTTTAATTCACTTAAGCCTCACAACAACTGTATGAGGTATGTATCATCATCCGCATTTTAAAATTCAAGCTTAAAGACCACATTATTAGTACATGGTAGAAATCATGCTCTGAAAAGTTAAACATGAGCCTGCAGTGAAATTAATAACAACTTCATAAATTATGATAAGGAAGTAATATATGTAAAGTACTTGCCTCAGTACTAATAAGTAGAAAGGTCTTATGATTAGTTTGGGTGGACACACACACACACACACACACACACACACACACAGAGGTGATGATGGTAGTGGGGGCTGTCATGGTCACCTTACAGTATTTTAAAGAGCTGTATGGAAAAGAAAGAAGTCTTTTTTTGGTGGTTTCAAAGGATTGAACTAGGACAAATCGTGGAAATTACTAAATGTAAATTTCCATTCAATATAGAATTCCTAAGATATTGGCTTACTTAGCTCTTTATTCCTGGAAATATTAAAACACAGTCTAAATGATCATGTATCAGAAATACTATATAGAGGAGATTTCTTTTGTGTGAAGATTTTTATAAGAATTCCTATTTATTTAAACCTCTGGAGCTCTTTTTAACCCCAGGATCCTATAATTCAGTTATATTTTATCTTTCTTAATTCTTAATTATTTTTCCACATTCTTCATGTATTCTATCAAAAAGTGCATCTACTCCTCTACTGCTTTATTTCAATGTAGGCAAATTGGAACCAAATGAATGTTCTCTTCATCTTCACAGCTGAATGTTGGAACCAAATGAATGTTCTCTTGGAACCAAATGAATATTCTCTTCATCTTCACAGCTAGAAACTTTTAAACATAGCAGTTTGTGTTTCAAGTGTCCATTACAAACAAATCTGAGTTTTGGATGAATCTGATAAGATGGATGTTGTCCAAAGAAATCAAATATGATCTTCTTTCCATGTGATGGGGCAGGTGGTGTCTCAGGTGACTACTCTGGGCAATGATTTTGAATTTGGAGCCAAAGCAGGCGGAGACAATTAGCAGAGGCAAATTTTAAGGGTTTCCAAGGTCAGTACACAAGGTAAACAGTCTGGGAATAGTTGCCAAAGCCAAATGGAACAAAACAAGGAGGGTGAACCAGTTCTCAAAGCCAAAAGGGTAGAAAGCAAGAGCAGATTTCTGAAACTTAGAACAATGGAATAAAGACAAGAGTGGAGAAACTCTCCAATCTGGATTTCAGATTATGTCATATCCACAGCCTCAGTAACTGTGGTAGTGGCTGGGAGAGGCAGACACCAGTGCTCACACTAAATTGATACCCTCAGGCAACATTAAGTTATTAAAAAATATTTAATGACTGTATCTTATGAGCAGAGCATTTTACTAAGTACAGTGAAAAATACGAAAAAGAAATAGGCATAGATCATGTCTCAAAGAGCTTAGTTTCTAATGGAGTGGAAATCTATGAAAGAAATACAATAAAAAGTGCAAAAATGTATGTCATTCCTAAATTAAGTAGTAGGGGAAAAAGGACTTAATTTATTGCGTGGTTATGTAGATATGCAAGTGGGCAAATATGAGAGGAAGAATGCGAATAGTTCAGGAAAAAAATTTCCAAAACCTTCCAAAAGACATTGCATCATCTTTTAACTTCCTAGTTCAGTATAATTGTACTCTTAAAATGAATTTAACTTATGAAAGCAATCAATAAATCCATGCCCTCTGCATGAAGTTACTAAAGATCAGAGTGGTTGAAGGACTTGCCCAAATCACACAGCAGTTCTATTTGTGGGAGTTCTGTTTGTCTGATTAACAGGCATTAGCAGGAAATGATTGTTCATGTAAATCTCTATTAACTAGTGGTAAACCACTTTTTGTGAAGCATTTTTATATCCTCATTAAATTGCACATGAATCAGTTTGATAAATCTGTTGTTGTTCAACAGCTGAAAGCATCACAACTGATAAACTTACTCAAAGTGCTGCATGAAAATTTATACAACTCCCAAACCATGTGATGGTTGACTGATGTACGTGCTAACACTGTGTGAAAATGAATTTTGGATTCCATGTTATTTCCTCTGTTTCTTCCTCAGATGTTGTGTTAGGACATGCTTTATTACAAATATTATATCTATCTAATCAAACACTGATAGGGATCATGACAGCCATCTCCTCTCTACTGCTTTTACACTTGTTAAGGGTTCTACTGGGACTCAATACTAGTGCTACAAGATGATCCTGAAGCTTGCATTTATCTATGATACTGTTTAAGTTTCTTTTTAAGAATCATGGAGGAAACTAAAAATGAAAAATATCTAATTTTGGATGTGTGATAGTTTTTATTTTACAGTATCTAATCCTATTTAGAACTTTTTTTAAAAAAATTGAACTTAGAGGACAAATAGCACCGTTTTGCCTGGGTTTGTGTGAGAAATCTCAGACAGAGAAAGGTCAGAGTGAGTTAATGACAGAAATACCAAAAAATACAGCTTTTTATCCCTTAGAAGCTCCTTCTCTCCCAATAATATGGAATTTATAAAGTTCAATAAAGACATATATTCTTTGTAGCCTTCATTTTAGTTAGTATAAATAATCATTTGCAGAACCAGCAAAGTGTTAAAGGAAAAGGGTTATTAATATTATGACTATTTCTGCCAATTCAAAATAATCTTGGGATTAAAGTTTTTTTATTTTCAGTAATTTTCTTAGACAACACTTCAATACTCAAAAACATATGGTGTTTACAATTTTACCCACAGGCTATTTTTCCAGAATGACTTCACCAATTGGCAATCACAGGATTTTCAGGATAGATTTCATTTCTTAATTTTATTTCCTCTACCTCTTTTCTCACTCTTAACTCTTTACTGCTATCATCACATCATCCATTCACCAAGATGAGTTAATAAATTTATTATGTTGTAGGAGTAGTAAAATTGCATGTTTTCTTCAACAACCTATATAAAGCAGAAGTGAATTTATTTTATTTATACATATAAATACATAAACATATACATATCATTATATATGAACAACTGTTCTCTCTCCGTCTATATCTATATTCTACATAAATCTATAAATGGATACTTATTCAAGGATATAGGACCAATTTTACTGATTGTGAAAAATCTGGCACAACATTTTAGCCATGATAACTACTCACAACCATGGAGAAGTTTAATTAACGTAATAGTTCCATTTTCATATACTTTGAGCACTAGGACATCTACCCTACCAGCCTGGAATCCAAAGCGTTATAATCAGTTAATGGACATGGAATGAATGCTTTGCTGATGATTGGGGAGTAGTAGTTTCCAGCAATGCTTTTGTGAGACGTACTGTATCTCAGACACTTGTAATACATATTCATTCATTTTTATATTCTGCCAGCTCTTCATGTTGGGCATTGTTGGGAACTTAGTCACGTGGAAGTAAAGCCATTTGTCCAACAGCATACAGATATGAAATGCTCGACCAGATTTTAAACCCAGATCTCTTTGGCTCCAAAGGTCCAATAAAGGAGACTGGAAATGACAAGTTTGAAATGGTGTGTAGTAGTGATCTGTTAAGGCAGGACGTTGATCATTTCTACTAAACCACTATTGACTATTAGAGTGCTGCCCTAGCTTATTGGTGATTCGAGGGTTGGCAGATCATGTACACTTGTATGCATGTGGTCTGCCCAGTTGCCAGTAAAGTGGAAGGGAGTAGAGTGCAATTGTTGAGTGTTAGTTCTGGAGTCATTCAGATCTAGGCTGGGGCTCAGGTTATATTGTATTTTAGTTACCAATTATGAGCAATTTACTTACCTTCTCCAAGTTTCAATTTTTATCATCAGTAAAATAGGCTTAGTAATAGTACCTAACAAGTATAATTATTGAACTTTATTGAGGTGATGCATGTGAAGTCTGCTGTAAAGATTGTTTTGTATATATTATGCACTCAATAGTGTGCTGCTTATTATTATTATAAAATTAAAAGTTAGAATAGTTATTACTTTATTATAACACAGAAATTGTTGATCTAAAATATTTGCAAGGCAGAAACAGAGACACAGATGTAGAGAACAAATGTATGGACACCAAGTGAGGAAAGGGGGTGGTGGGATGAACTGGGAGATTGGGATTGACATATATACACTAATATGTATAAAATACATAACTAATGAGAACCTGCTGTATGTATAGCACAGGGAACTCCACTTCTCTGTACAATAGAAACTAATACAACATTGTAAAACAACGATACCCCAATAAAAAAATAAAATAGAAAAATATTCCTGAATGATACAGGAACCCACCAAATTATCATATAGAATAATTATCATAAAAGATAAATGAGTGCTCAGGGTGGGAATACCAAAATGGCAAGTGATAGAGCAGAGCTTAAAGTTCACATTTTGTGCTTTATTCAAATGATAAGTAGACTGTTGCTTTTAGCAGCCCTGACTAGTGAACTGGCACAATGGAAGATTGCTTGATATTCTAAGGTGGAAGGGAATGAATACTTAATGAAAGTGTTCCTGCTAAACATTTACAGTTTAGTTACCTTCTTTGATGAAAAACTAGAGTGCCAGGTTGACTTAATAGGCTGCCCAAAGTTTTGTAGGTGGCAGAGCCATGATTCAACCTCAGGTCCAACCCGCCTCTAAGCCTATGTTCTCTCCATGACTTCAAGTGAACACTTATATGCTCATTGAAGGCTTCCTGCTTCTCTCTACCCAGGGCAGTTTGCAGAAGAGTGCTTAGATGGTTAGGTAGTTGGTTAGGCATCAAGTGCCGGTAAGTTAACCTTCCAGGATGGACCCTCAGTCAGTGTGGAACAAGAGTTGGTGGATAAATAGTCCAGATTTCTCAGAGTCTCACTGCAGTGAAACATTATTAAGGCATGTTCCACAACCTCCCAGAGGGTCCCCAGCCAAAAGGATCTCCACTTGTCTACAGTGGTAACCCTCACACTAACACACCTTCGAGTGTGTTAGTGTTCCTTCTCCTCCCAATTTTTCTTCTCCATTTCCCTCACAGTACTTCCTGGGTTCATCTCTCAAATAAAATACTGTACCCGAATCCTAGTTTTCTACTGGAGGGATCTAAACTGAGACCCACTATATAAAACAAATGAAAACGGCACTGCTTTAGTAGAAGCAGCCATACATGCTCTGTGTCCTTGTTCCCCTGAGGAGGCTTCTCTGAACCACTGCTGAACTGGTCATTCCATTGTACATGGCATGGAAATCTCTGGGGCCCACCCAACTCTAATTCTATCACTTTGTGGGTTTTTAGTATTTATTTCAATTCTTAGAACTTGTCCTTGGTAACCAGAAGAAACCTGAAAGCTGATGGTGGGCGAATAGAGGCCTTTGAAATAGCATGCTCAGGCTTTCTTATGATAAGTAAATTGTATTTTTTTTTTCAGTTAAAAGATAGGTGGAATCTTCAAAGTATTTGCTTAGATAAATGAATTAAGATCTCTGGACTTTATCTGAAAAACACATTAACTTTTTAATAAAAAATTAGGCCAGATGGGATTTTTTTCGTTCCAAGATGTATGATTTTTAAATTCTTCAGGATATCCAATTTTGAAATTTTTAACATACTTTTTTACATTTATTTTTTCTAATTTTAACATCAATCTGTGTTCATTGTAGAAAATTTGAGAATAATAGGCAATGTTGAAGTAGAAAACAAAAATAATATTTTTTCCTTTCATTCTTAAATTCTACTTGTATATATAGATATAAATCAGCATGTACATATAAACACACACATATATAAATATATACTTAAAAGATGAAGATCAAGTTAATCAGTAGTTTGTATCATTTGGAAAACTTAAAATTGTCTCACAATATTTTCCAATATTAATAAATATTCTTCAAACCATTCTATCCCGTAATTGATTTGATCCTTTGTCTACTTTTGAACACTGACCCTGTTTCTTATGTGTTACCATTATATTCAAAAGTTGCTTGAATCTCTGATTTAGAATAAATCCCTAGACATAGAATTGCTGTTTCCAAGGGTAGGAACAACTTTGTTCCTCAATACATTTTGTCTTCCAGAAAATCAGTATATTCCAACTAGAAGCATGTAAGAGTGGGTTTCCTTTTCTTCTTAAAAAAAAATCTAGCCTTGAAGACAAAGATTAAAAAATGAACCCCATAATTAATTTTTAGAAGCTATGCCCAGTATTTTCAAGAACTATTTATTCTAAAACAGTCACTGGGTGTGCTGCTCAGAGCTTACTTTTTGTTGCCTTTGCTGTTGATGGAGTCCACAATTTAAATTTAGTGTTCTTTCCTGGGGAGGACCCAGTTATGCTGCACATCATAAGAGCATCCTGGGCCAGTAGAATTCTGGTGAAGTGTTTCTTATTCATAGGATTTTGTTTATTTCAGGAAGAGGCTGAGTTGGCATGCATTCTCCTTGACATGGAGGAAAGAGAAAGAGGAATGGAAGGGTGACCCTTTGCTTTTGGGCAAAAGAATAAACAATAAAGAAACCTTAGTGTTTCAATAGCAGGTGGCTGAACATAAACCACAACTATGGAGTTAAAAATATTTCCTTCACTCTGTAGAAAAAATACTGATATCTCATTTGGTTGCTTTCTTTTTTTTATTGCAGTATTATGCAAGGAAAGTGGTACTTAAAAAGCCATAATCCATTGCTAGAGGCATTAGTTTCCTTTTACAGTTCAGGTGCAAATGCAATATGCTGTAAAAGACATGCTACATTCTTTAATATTTCTTCTAATACACAGGGTAGGATTTTGGTTCACATGAATTTTGAATCCTAGAAATTTTCAACTGGGACCTGCAGTGAAGATAGAGATTTAAAACCACAGCAGGAACTCAAAACCCAGAGAACACAGTCCATTATTAAAGGAGACATTTTCGTACATGAGAATAAACTTACTAAATTATTCTCTCCTTTCAGTTAGGTATTAAGAAACAGTTTAAGTGAATGAAAAAACATTTTGTGGTATCAAAAAGCACTTGAATGTTTCGCTGAGACATTTAATAGTCACCTTTTCAGAGACACTCAGGGATTTTCAGCAATTGGGTTAGAACCTGTAGGCACATATCATGTCGTTACGGGACTTTGCAGGCCTCAAGCACTACCCTCTAAATCTCAGTATTTTGTTTTTCTGCCCTTCTTTCCCTGGTCTGCTCTGTTTATGTATGTGGGAGAGGCCTGTTGAGTGTGGCTGATCTCTCCCAGCTGTGGCCTCTCCGCTCACCCTGATTTCTCCATAGCTCATTTGGACCCAAGCAGTGGTGAAATTGCTGACTGGTGAGTGTGTCCTGCCACAAAAGCCATAGGCAAGACACGGCCACAACCAAAGGAGCATGAAGGGTGGAAAACACCATCTGGACCGTGCAATTTAAATAGCATAAACCCTTCTTTTTTTTCATTTAAGAAAAATCAGCCATGCAGCCTTTTGTTGCTTTCTGCTGTGGCCAGAAACCACTTAGGTTACAATCCTCTGTTAGTAAAAGAAAAAATCCAAAGGGACTCCAGAATATGCATTGCCCTCTTTTCAAGTTTTATGCACAGTTTTTTTGGGTTCACATCTCTGTGGACCTTTCCTCTGCTCCGAGCATAGAAAGTGGCTCCTGACTGTACATCTGTCATCGATCACCCTGAGAGTGCTCACTATGCTCCTTGGGGATTTGTTTTCCAGTTGTTGGTAGACAAGGAGAGTTTCTGTTTATATACAGCCAATATCCCAGGAATGAACAGGGCGCTCCAGAGAGTCCATGTTCATGTACACTTAGGAAAAAAATACAAAAATGCCTCTTTTTGATTCTTAATCAAATTTAGTCATTCTTTGGCTTTTATTCAGTAATGAAGATCCATAGAGTTATGTTGTTATATTCGAGTAATAGTATTTTACAACAAACTGCCATCTGGTTGCTTTTATTTTAACTGACAATCAAGACTTACTCTCTAGCCGTGAGGGTAGTTAAATAGCTGTTTTCTGAGTGATCTGGGTTCATCACAAATAGTATACGTCTCTGTTAAGAAGGTCAATATAGTAAGTACAATGCCATCTACCAAGGACAATGCTGGACTAAGGGTTAGAGACCCAGATCTGGCACTAATTAGCTGTGTGACTTGAAGCAAGTCACCTAGCCCCTTCGACCTCAGTGTCCTCATCTATAAGAGGAGAATTGAGATCCTCTTTATCTCTGCAAACCTAGACTTCTTCCTGAATATTCAGAATGCAAGCCGAGGAGGAAAGTAGAAATAAAAAGCTGACATTTAATGATACCTACTAAGTGCCAGCAACATGGAAGAATACATGAAATGCTCTACATGTATTGCTGATTACAATCATTAAAGGAAGTAGGTACTACTATTATGTCCATATTATAGGTGATGAAATTGACTTGGAACATTTATGGAATTTCCAAATGCCACAAGAGATAGAGCTGGAATGAAAGCTCAGGTCTCTCTGATACCAAAGCCTGAGTCTTCATAATTTTTGAGCTCTTTTTATGTACACAGCAGTTTCTGTACATTATCCCATTTAATCTTCAAAATAACACTGTAAAGCTGTTCTCATCATTCCCACTATGCAGATAGAAGAATTGTAGCTTAAAAAATTCAGAACCTGGGGCTTCCTTGGTGGCGCAGTGGTTGGGGGTCCGCCTGCCGATGCAGGGGACGCAGGTTCGTGCCCTGGTCCGGGAGGATCCCACGCGCTGCGGAGCGGCTGGGACCGTGAGCCGTGGCCTCTGAGCCTGCGCGTCTGGAGCCTGTGCTCCGCAATGGGAGGGGCCGCGGCAGTGAGAGACCCGCGTACCGTCAAAAAAAAAAAAAAAAAATTCAGAACCCTACTAAGAGTGACAGGGGAGATGCTGAGCAGGAAAGCCAAGATTCATTCCTTAATCAGTCTTATTCTAGCAACCAAGTCCTTTTTACCACACCAGTTGGATGCCTGGGCATACCCAACTATGTTGCATAAGTAGGTAGCATTTTGTTTAAAAAATTGGATTTGACTTTAGATTGGCACATTCAAATTCATTAGGGCAAATGTTAGGTAATGACATGGAAAATATTATTTATTTTCATAATCTTTGGACAAGGCAATAGAACAAGTAGGTTAAGCTCCAAACCCCAAACAAAACCTTGGAGGACCTGTAGGATTGATGGGGGAGAGTCACTAAGATCAGACCCATGCTGTTAATTTTTATAAAGTAGCCTTTTGAAAGTCAGATAGTTTAAGAGTTCAAAAGTTCACTTTGGAAAAGATAAGTAGACACTATCTTGAAATCTGGAGAATATCATAAAACATCTGATTTCTCTTCTTTTTTTAACAACACTTTCTATAAAGGCATGAATATAAGTGGGTAGTGCATATTAGGATCTTATCAATGATCATTATCAGAGAGGTTGAAGATAAGGATATAATCCATTAGTATCAACCTCAACAAGGCTAGTTTGTCAGTAAGTGCAGTAGCACTTAACTAGTATTGTTGATGGTTTCCAAACCTGGTTGATCAGAATCATTTGGGAAGTGTTAAAAAAAATTCAGATTTCTGAGCTTCCCTCCAGTTATATTGAATAAGAATCACTAGCAGGTATGCCCAGGGCATCTGTATTTTTCAAAATCTCCCCATATAGTACTGATGTGCAGCCAGGTTTGCAGAACCACTAAGCTAGGTTAGAATCTGGCCTCTCATCACTCTTTTGAAGGAAGTCTCTGAAAAGGAGTAGTGATGCTGTTTCCAGTTGTGTTTCTAGAACTTTGGTGTCCTACGAAGGCATAAGGAGAAAATTCACCAGGAAACTCTGAGATGCCACTTGGTAAGATTGAGGCCTGAGTCACAGAAAATCTCTGAAAGTTACTTGTGATTTTTTTTGCCTTGCTCAAAAGCATAATTCTCCCATTTTTTTTTTCTTTTGAGGGAATAGACACTATAACAATTTAGTCACTGCTTTATATTTTCTGTGGTTGGAGGAGAACTGAAACAAAGAAAATGTCTTGCATTTCATTCTGAAAGTTTGAAGGACTCCTTTTATGAAGAAACTTGGGTCAGGATGCACTGTAAGAAAAATTAAACATTAGTTTTCATGAACTCTCTTGAGAAATATGTTTTAGAAATGCGTGCACCGTATATCAGGATATTTTACTTCCTTTAAACTCACACCATATATTTTGACACGCTCTCAATTTAACAAAAATGCATTAGTTCTAAAAGATAAACATTTTGGTATTATTAATTTGTTTTAGATTTATAATGTCTTTTTCCATTATGTATATGAGTTGGGTTTTCCCCCCCATATTCTTCTCTTAGTTGCAATTAAATAGTTTGCATGTGAGGTTTTGTTTTTTGTTTTTGAAATGATGGGAAGGGCAAGAATTATACTTGGGTCAGTGTGTCTAAAGAAGGAATAGGAATTTCCTGTGGATTACAAATGAATGACTAGATTTTAACAAAATGAAGGGAGAAACCAATAGTGCAGATGTTCATGGTAAAATCAGTTTCTGGGAAAAACCTTAAATCAAAGATTGTAAGTTCTGTATATTTTTAAAATAATAGTACACTTCATTTACAATAAAGCTTTTTTTTTCCTCTCTAGCTAGTTATGTTAGGGTTATTTCTTATCAATTAAATTAGTCAGTCAAGGAAGTACTAAAGGCAGCTCTAAGACAAATTTTCTTCCACCAGTTTTCTTGTGAAGAATTTGATTTAGTTCATGTGTGTGTAGTTTTCTAATAGCTACATATTCCAAGATCAGTATCTAATTTATGTGTGAGAAACATAAATTAGTTTTGTTTTTTAAGGCAAAGAGAAAATCAGGATGTTATGAGTCTATTCCATTGATTTCAGAAAAATAAACATACCTGCCGCACAAAATGCCTCCAGAAGGATGTAGGCTAATGACTGCGGGTCTGTTTGCTTTTAATCATTTAAATTCCATCAGGGAAAAGTCTACTGGAAGGAATATTAAAGTCCAAACTGAAACTGTCATTTAAAATCAAGTTCTTGGGTAAGGGGGAACAGTAGACATTGAGCTCAAAGTTGTGAATAATGTAACATTGATTTAAGATTCAACTGTATTTGATACTTTCCGTTGAGGCCATTTGAATCAGAGCATTTCTTTGAATGGATTGTACTTTGTTTCCAAGGCCTATATCTGCTCACACTTGGCTTGTGTGGCGATCACAGCACCACCTTGGGTGTTCTTCTATGTGTGGGTGAGAAATGTTGTCACAAGTCTGCTTCTGGCTTTCCAGTTCATTCACAAATGGCATCACTGCAGGGCTCTGAATCAGGAAAGGAGTTTTTACTCTGCTGGAGTGATTCTCTCCTCTATTCCTGAGCAAAGTGACCCAAAGATAATGTTCTCCTTTGGCTTGGCCGAACTATGTTCCTTTATGTTAAAAAATTTTCTTTCTCTAAACTTAATCAAAGTAATTTTTGATATGAGTTCCCATGCAGACCAATTGGCCTCATTTTGTTCTAGGGTCACATCTACATATACTATGATTAGCTTTTTTTTTTTTTTTGTGGTATGCGGGCCTCTCACTGTTGTGGCCTCTCACGTTGTGGAGCACAGGCTCCAGACGCGCAGGCTCAGCGGCCATGGCTCATGGGCCTAGCCGCTCTGCGGCATGTGGGATCTTCCCAGACCGGGGCACGAACCCGTGTCCCCTGCATTGGCAGGCGGACTCTCAACCACTGCGCCACCAGGGAAGCCCCATGAGTAGCATTTTTGAAAATATTTACCAAGGGTTTGTAAAGAGAATTATTCTAGACAGTGTGTTAGTCTAAGACAAAATTCATCTTAGCTACCAGTAAAATAACTTATTAATTTATGCTCTATTACTGCAAATAATATTTTCATACTTGGAGGACAACCTGGAAAAAGAAACAATGCTACCTAGTGAATTCTGATCAAACTTATCATGAATTATTTACTATAAGGAAGAACACTGAATGAGGTGAATTTAGGGTTACTTGAACTATTTAGGGACAATCTTTACTTTGTGTTGTCTGGATGACCAGGCACCTTCTAATCTATGTACAAATTTCAGCCACAAGTGAGCAATCAGCACTTTCTTAACTCATACCCTTTGGATATGTTCAAAGTCCCTATTGAGGAAGTTATTTCACTAATATCTCAGTGAACTAAACAAGCCTATAGATTTCTGGGAATGACAAAATCAACAAGGGCGCAATCCATTTGACCTTGAGTTGAGCTTTTTTTTATTGAGTTGTTATGCCCATGAAGAATATTCTGGACTGCAGTTATAGTAGGGGTTTTTCAGGTTTTCTAAGAATTAATATTCCCAACAAAATAAATAAAATTTCACTTTTTCTGAAAATATCACACATGTATAAGTTCAAGCCATTATATCACCAGAAGTATATATTGATAGAAGTTTACATAACTCTCTAGAGAGTTGAGTATTTATTGGAAAAAAGAAGAAAAAAGAACCTCAATGTTGTCTCTCACTTAGAACTCTAGGAAGGAGTTCAGGCAGTAACTCAGTAGAACATTTTGAATGTCAAAGATTCTCTGTTTCCTTACTTTATTTATTTTCCCGTCAGTTTCATTGAGATACAATTGACATACAGCACCGTATAAGTTTAAGGTGTGCACCACAATGATTTTGACTTACATATACTATGAAATGATTATCACAAGTTTAGTGAACATCTGTCATCTCATAGATTAAAAAGAAAAACATTTTTTCCCTGTGATAACTCTTAGGATTTATTCTCTTAACAACTTTCACATATAGCAGTCTTAATTATATTTATCATATTGTACATTACATCCCTAGTACTTATTTATCTTATAACTGGAAGTTTATACCTTTTGACTACCTGCATCCAATTCACCCTCCCCTTATCCCCAGCTCTGGTAACCTCAAATCCGATCTTTTTCTATGGGCTGGTTTATTTGTTTTTGAAGTATACTTGACCTACAACACTTAGTTCCTGGTGTACAACATAGTGATTCGAGATTTCTATGCATTACAAAATGATCACCGCCATAAATCTGTCTCTTTACTTTATAATTCCAGTATTGGTTAATTCTAAGTCATGTGTTTTTTGGTTTTGTTTTTTTTTCTGCAAGGAAAGAGCTAAAGGGAATTATTGTATGCATATATATATGCGTGTATGTGTGTTTGTGTGTGTGTGTGTCTGTGTGTCCATGCATCCCTGAGTACGTGTGTTTAATTAGTTGTATTAAGAAGGGAGTCATCAAAGATGCTCAACATCACTAATTATTAGAGACATGTAAATCAAAACTACAGTGAGGTATCACCTCACGCTGGTCAAAATGGCCATTATCAAAAAAGCTAGAAACAATAAATGCTGGAAAAGGTGTGGTGAAAAGGGAACCCTCCTACACTGTTGGTGGGAATGTAAATTGACACAGCCACTATGGAGAACAGTATGGAGGTTCCTTAGAAAACTACAATATGACCCAGCAATCCCACTACTGGGCATATACCCTGAGAAAACCATAATTCAAAAAGACACATGCACCACATTGTTCACTGAAGCACTATTTAAAATAGCCAGGTCATGGAAGCAACCTAAATCTGCATCGACAGATGAATGGATAAAGAAGATGTGGCACATGTATAAATGGAATATTGCTCAGCCATAAAAAGAAATGAAATTGAGTTATTTGTAGTGAGATGGATGAACCTAGAGTCTGTCATGCAGAGTGAAGTAAGTCAGAAAGAGAAAAACAACTACCATATGCTGACACGTATATATGGAATCTAAAAAAAAAAAAAAAAAATGGTTCTGATGAACCTAGTTGCAGGGCAGGAATAAAGAGGTAGACATAGAGAGTGGACCTGATGACATGGGGTGGGAGGGCGAATTATACTCCAATAACGATCTATTAAAAAAAAAAAGGGATTCATCCTGTACTAACTATAGAGTTATTAGGAGGTGAATGAGTCTGGGAAGAGGCTCTTAGACTTAATGATTAGAAAAAGTTTTTTCTTCTTTTTTTTTGAAAGCTGTTGTATAAAATTTTATTTATTTATTTTTAACATCTTTGAGTATAATTGCTTTACAATTATGTGTTAGTTTCTGCTTTAGAACAAAGTGAATCAGCTATACATATATATATATCCCTATATCTCCACCCTCTTGCGTCTCCCTCCTACCCTCCCTATCCCACCCCTCTAGGTGGACACAAAGCCCCAAGTTGATCTCCCTGTGCCATGTGGCTGCTTTCCACTAGCTATCTATTTTACATTTGGTAGTGTATATATGTCCATGCCACTCTCTCACTTCATCCCAGCTTACCCTTCCCACTCCCTGTGTCCTCAAGTCCATTCTCTACACCTGCATCTTTATTCCTGTCCTGCCCCTAGGTTCTTCAGAACCATTTTTTTTTTTTTTAGATTCCATATATATATGTTATATATATTCCATATAAATGTGTTAGCATATGGTATTTGTTTTTCTCTTTCTGACTTACTTCACTCTGTAAGACAGACTCTAGGTCCATCCACTTCACTACAAATAACTCAATTTCATTTCTTTTTATGTCTGAGTAATATTCCATTGTATATATGTGCCACATCTTCTTTATCCATTCATCTGTTGATGGACATTTAGATTGGTTCCATGTCCTGGCTACTGTAAATAGTGCTGCAATGAACATTGTGGTACATGTCTCTTTTTGAATTATGGTTTTCTCAGGGTATATGCCCAGTACTGGGATTGCTGGGTCATATGGTAATTTTATTTTTAGTTTAGTTTTGTTTTGCTTTTGTGGTATGCGGGCCTCTCACTGTTGTGGCCTCTCCCGTTGCGGAGCACAGGCTCCGGACGCGCAGGCTCAGCGGCCATGGCTCACGGGCCTAGCGACTCTGCGGCATGTGGGATCTTCCCGGACCGGGGCACGAACCCCTGTCCCCTGCATTGACAGGCGGACTCTCAACCACTGCGCCACCAGGGAAGCCCTATTTTTAGTTTTTGAAGGAACCTCCATACTGTTCTCCATAGTGGCTGTATCAATTTACATTCCCACCAACAGTGAAAGAGGGTTCCCTTTTCTCCACACCCTCTCCAGCATTTATTGTTTGTAGATTTTTTGATGATGGCCATTCTGACCAGTGTGAGGTGATACCTCATTGTGGTTTTGATTTGCATTTCTCTAATGAGTGGTGATATTGAGCATCCTTTCATGTGTTTGTTGGCAATCTGTATATCTTCTTTGGAGAAATGGTCTATTTAGATCTTCTGCCCATTTTTGGATTGAGTTGTTTGTTTTTGTGATATTGAGCTGCCTGAGCTGCTTGTATATTTTGGAGATTAATCCTTTGTCAGTTGCTTTGTTTGCAAATATTTTCTCCCATTCTTAGGGTTGTCTTTTCATCTTGTTTATGGTTTCCTTTGCTGTGCAAAAGCTTTTAACTTTCATTAGGTCCCATTAGTTTATTTTTGGTTTTATTTCCATTTCTCTAGGAGGTGAGTCAAAAAGGATCTTGCTATTATTTATGTCATAGAGTGTTCTGCCTATGTTTTCCTCTAAGAGTTTTATAATGTCTGGCCTTACATTTAGTCTTCAATCCATTTTGAGTTTATTTTTGTGTATGGTGTTAGGAAGTATTCTAATTTCATTCTTTTACTTATCACTTATTGAAGAGGCTGTCTTTTCTCCATTGTATATTCTTGCCTCCTTTGTCAAAGATAAGTTGACCAAATGTGCGTGGGTCTATCTCTGGGCTTTCTATCCTGTTCCATTGATCTATATTTCTGTTTTTTGTCAGTAGCATCCTGTCTTGATTACTGTAGCTTTGTAATATAGTCTGAAGTCAGGGAGCCTGATTCCTCCAGCTCCTTTTTTCTTTCTCAAGATTGTTTTGGCTATTCGGGATCTTTTGTGTTAACATACAAATTGTGAAACTTTTTGTTCTAGTTCTGTGAAAAATGCCATTGGTAATTTGACAGGGATTGTATTGAATCTGTAGTTTGCTTTGGGTATCATAGTCATTTTCACAATGTTGATTCTTCCAATCCAAGAATATGGTATATCTTTCCATCTGTTTGTATCATCTTTGATTTCTTTCATCAGTGTCTTTTGTCTCTTACGTAGGTTTATTCCTAGGTATTTTATTCTTTTTGTTGCAATGGTAAATGGGAGTGTTCCCTGGGACGAAGTGAGAGAGTAGCATTGACATATATACACTACCAAATGTAAAATAGATAGCTAGAGGGAAGCAGCTGCATAGTACAGGGAGGTCAGCTCTGTGCTTTGTGAACACCTAGAGGTGTGGGATAGGGAGGGTGGGAGGGAGGCTCAAGAGGGAGGGGATGGGGATATATGTATACATATAGCTGTTTCACTTTGTTATACAGCAGAAACTAACACAACATTGTAAAGCAATTATACTCCGTAAAAAAAGAGCATCAAGGATTGCAATCATAAGAAGCTATGAAAAAGCAAGGAAGGATTCTTCCTTAGAGCCTTCAAAGAGCATGGCCCTACTGCACCTTGACTTTGGACTTCTAGCCTTCAGAGCTGTAAGAGAATAAATTTCTGCTGTTGTACGAAAAAAAAAAAATATATATATATATATATGTTTTCCTTTTTGTTAAGCGGAAGCATTAAAAAATGATATCTGTTAAATAACAATTGATTTTATTAAACATTAGTATAATTAAATAAATTATAAATAAGACATGGCCATTTTGGTAATACAGAAATAATTCAATTTTGAATCATTGAAAAAAATGAGTGAGATTTTCAGTTTTACCCAAGACATTATGCAGAAATAAATAGCATGTTTTCCTTAAACGAACAAAAAAACAAAGACAAAAAAAACCCATTGTGGCTTTCTTGTCTGGACTACACTAATACAATCAACTTGAACTTCAGTTTCTCAAGATACTCCAGCAGTGGAGGGGGGGATGAAAAGGAAAAAAAAAAGTAACTATGTGAGGTAATGAATGCTAATTATTTTGAATATGTTGATCATTTCACAGTGTATATTTATATGAAACCATCATTTCCCCAACCAGATTTGTGAGTGAAATTTGAAGTAGGTAAGAAAGAGCAAGAGGAGCACCCAGTGATATTTATTGCTGTGTCATCAAGGCTGGTGGGGTTAACATGTACAGAGGATGTGACAGGAGGTTCCAGAGGTACAGGAGGAGATCTTGGAACCTGGGCACTGAAGTACTGGGCAATGGATCTAGAGAATGATTGGTCAAGAAGAGGGGGTGGGGAATGACTAAGCAATAGGCACTGTGGCTGACTTGATCTTGAACCTCGATCTTTGGATGTAGGCAGTTTTCACTAGTATTGGGACAAAAGGCAGGCTGGATTGAGTTCACAAGTAGGAAAAAGCCTGCAGTCTGGTAAGGGTAGAAGAGCAGTGCTAATATGGACCCCAAAGCAGGGTGAATTCTTTTCGAAAAGCACATGGATTTCTCTATGTAGTTTCTATGTATCTAAATAAATTCTTCTATATTAGTAGGCAGATTCTAGCATGATCTAAAGTCACTTACTCTATGTAAGTCTTCTAGATCACTCCTCTCTTCCTAATCAAAATTTTTAGTAATACAATGGAGAAAGATTAGTTTGAACCCCCAGTAGAATTTTGATGAATCTTTGAAGAAGATTTTTTTTGTGAATTCCTCAGAGATTTCTTCAGGGATTTGTGTTCTCAACCCCAAGACTTTGTGGCTCTTCTTTGATCTTGTTCTGGCACCAACCCAAACATAGAACTTCACCTGTTTCTTTACTTCACACGGATGCACACACAATGCACACTCAGATAGTCACAAAAATTCATCTTTGAAACAAGGCTTTGTGCTCTAGAGCTAACTTTACTGATGGTTTTGGGATATGAAAGTTTAATATATTTTAGCAATTCAATTGAAAGTAAAATGTTCAAAGGTATGTGTGATGGAGACAAATAAGGGCTGAATCTAGCCTCTTTGCTCCGTAAACCAAGCCATACACTAGGGCATTGGCCTGTGCCTGCCCACAGGAAAGGTCACCTTTTAAAACTCACACAAAGACACCACACCATCTACTTACCAACACTTACACTGTGCTTACCCAGAAGTAACATACTTCCGGACTTTATACAAGGCTTCACATAGGCTAGCAGCAGCTCTGTTCGTCACTCTGCCTAATTGCTCAGCCATTCTTCGGAAGAGTTCTGAAGACAGACTGCCTGGGTTTGAATCTTGTCTCTGCCTCACACTAGCTGTGTGATGGTGGGCAAGTTATTTAATCTATCTGTATCTCATTTTCCTCATCTGTAAAATAGGAATAATAAAGGTTCTACTTACTTTATAGGGTCACCGGAAGGACTGAATGACACAGAATCATGTAAATTGCTTAGAAACATTGTCTAGCACATAGCGCTCAATAAATGCTTGTCACTAATATTCTCCTAAATATGTCATTTTATGCAATAAATGACAATATTTTATTCATATAATAAAATTTCTAGGAGTTTCATGTTACTGACAGAGTAAAGTTCCTACACCTCAACCTGACATTTAAAGTCTGCTCGCCACATCCATTCAATTATATACCCTCTTTGACATACGATAAAGCCTCCACTTTAGCCACAGTGGTTTGCTCACAGACAGCCCCATCTTCCTCTGTTCACTCACAGCTCTAAGCCTCCTCTCATGTTGCCGAACACACCTCATAGTAAAATGCACAAGATTCATTCTCAAACGACACTTGATATGTGCATGTGAAAGTCAAAGAAAAAAATTACCTTCCTCAGTGGTGAGTGAAAAAAGGAAGGAAGAAAAGGGAAATCCAAGAGTTCTGTAGCTGGTGGTAAATGAGAATTTAAATAAAAGACTTTTGTTGGGACATTTATCACCTTTGAATACAATATGCTCACCATAGTATGTCTACTTGTAAGTGAAACTTAGATACCTCCTCCAGTTCCTTTCTCCAAACGCTTTTCACCTAAATGAAGGTACCAATGCCTTTCCCAGAGATATATGATTTTAAGTGAGGATTAAAGCCTAAAGTATAGTATGTTTCAAAGAGTGACATTTTAGGCTGTAACTGAGGTGTGGAGTGCATAATTTTTTTCCAAGTTGCCTTCAAATATCACCCTTTGGGCTGTTGCTTAATTTGCAGGAACATGAACATAGTTTGAATGTTAATTAACGAAGGAGGAAAATGAAAAAGATAAAAGGGGAAGGGCAGCCTGACCCCTAGTGTTTATTTTTCTGCTCATCTTCACTGGTGGTGGTCGCGCTGCTACTTCAGACTATTTAATTGGTCTCTTTTCCATCCTTATGACCTAGTTCTTTCTGCTTTGTGACTGTCACTTTGGTGTGAGAGAGTAGCTAAATGCCACTGGTTTCCTTCTTTAATTTTGGTGATTATTTCCACGCCCAGAGGAAAAAGATCATCTGAGAAGCAATCCTAAATGCTGCTAACAATCTGGCGAGGCACTCAAGAGAGCAGATGCAGCTATGGAGAAGGTTTTAGGTGCCCATGGGTAAATGAAATGGTTGGCTTAGCTGACCTTTTGCTTCTGAAGTTGGCATCGCAACAAAACGTCACAGAGCTAAGCATAAGGTCTTTATGTTCTGACCAGGGGAGATGCTAAGCTATGCCACTCCTTGAGAAACACTGAGCTGGAAGGAGGAGACCTGTTTTCCAACTCTGAGCTCTGTCATTAAGCCTTTATGCTGCCCTGCATCTTAGGTTTTCATCTGTAAAATGAAAGGTCATTCACTGAAATACTGAGTGCGAGACATGGTTTTAAGTGCCGGAGATATGGCAGAGAAACAAACTGACAAGCTTCCTTCTCTTGGGGTGCTGGGGTGGGAAGTATGCAGGGATTGGAGGCAGTCAAAAGACGCATAAATTGATGTGGAAGAAAATTCCAGCTACTGATAGTAGGTGTAGAGAGAATAAAACTGGGTGGAGTGATAGAAAGTGACTGGGGGTGGATTAAGGATCATCTCTCCATGGAGACTGGCATGTAAGGTGTACTTGAATGATGAGGAAGAGTCATGATATAGGGAAGCAGTTTTCAGAGAGAAGGCACAGTTGGTGCAAAGAAAGATTTGAAGGCAAAAGTTAGGTTAGTGAGGGTCTGGCAAAATACCTTCATTCTCTCCCAGTGAAGGGAATGAAGGGAGAGTGACGAGATGGGATTAAAGAGATGGGCAGGGGCCACGGAAGGCCTTGTTGACACTGTAAAGTGTTTTAATTTATTCTTATTTTATAAGCCCACTGAAGCGGCGCTGTCCAATAAAAATATAATGCAAGACACACATGTAATTTAAAATTATCTAGTAGCCACATGAAAAAAGTAAAAAGAAATAGATAAATTAGATTCAGTAAGGTATTATGTAGCAGAATACATTAAAAAGACTATCATTTAAACGTGTATTCACTATTAAAAATTATTAATGAGATATTTTACACTCTTTTTTTGGATTAAGTCTTTGAAATCCAGTGTGTATTTTACATTTATAGCACATCTCAGTTTGGATGCCAAATTTTCATTGGAGATAATTGATCTGTATTGAGATTTTACAAAACTTACAGTTGAAATAGTGGATTCACATATCCACGTTGCTCCAGACATACTTAAATGCTTTCCAATAATTGAATCAAGTACCAATTTTTAAATTTAGAATAATTGAACTTACATAAAATTAAAAATTCAGTTCTTCAGTTGCACTAGACACGAGTGATTAATAGACGCATATGGCTAGTGGCTGCCATATTGTACAGCTCAGCATTTGAGGGTTTTAAGCAGGGAGTGACAGGATTTGATTTGCTTTAAAAAAGATCACCAGTTGCTGTGTGAAGAACTGACTGTGGCAGAGGAAGCACGGGTAAAGGGACTAATTACAGAGAGGTCAGCAAACTTCTTCTGTAAAGGGCTCGATAGTAAAATGTGGCCAGATAGTAAATATTTTAGGATTTGTGGGTCACATGGTCTCTGTGAGAGATTTTGTAACTCTGCCATTGTAAAGTCAAAGCAGCCATAGGCAGTACATGAAAGAATGAGCATGACGGTGTTCCAATAAAACTTTATTGATGAACACCGGAATATGAATTTCATATAATTTCATGTCCTGAAATATTATCACTCTTTTTATTTTTATAATCATTTAAAAATGTAAAAACTATTCTTAGCTTGTAGGACGTACAGAAGGAGGCAGCAAGTGGAATGGTGAGCTGGAGTTTGCTGACCCCCAGGTCAGGGCTTTTTGGCAGAACCCAGGTGAGAGGGCTTGGTGCTTGGAAGCTGAAAGGGCAGCTGTGGGAGGAATATAGTTCCCATGGTAGAGATGGCTGGACCTGTTGATAGTCTGGCTGTTCAGGGAGAGGGAAGGGAAAAGTCTTAAGAATGAAGGCACCAGGCTTCATTTTGAGCCTGACCAGATGATTTCTAAAGTACTTTTTAGCTCCAACAACTTGTGATCTATGATTTTTAAGGAATCCATTTTTGACCAGAGTTTGGAACGATACTCTTCCTTCTCCTTGAGTGGATGCATTCCAATGTCTGGGAATTGTAAACCTGGGGATTTTCTGTGCTAAAGGAGTGTTGTATATTTTAGCTCTTCACTGACAGCCCCATTAAGCCATTTTATAATTTTTAATTTTTGTGTTGTGGAATTTCATGTATCTTAAGATAAACTTTTGTATGCACCAGTGATATGCTTCATTTCTTTATAGCTACGATCTTGTTTAAATGCATTAAACTTACTTGTTTTAAAACAGGTTCTATGGGAATTCTAGATCATTGAGGTCTTCCCTCCCCTCTTTTTGTTTCATCCTATTATAGTTACCTCCTGGTGAGCAAAGGTTTCATGGATTAAGACAGCAATTGATTTTGTTTTTAGCTTTTATTTGAATGTATCCTTTCTCCTCAAACGCATTATGCATCTCCAAAGAAACTCATAAATTATAAACTAAGCAAAAGTTAAAATTAGATCTGAGTGTGGTATAATGCCCAAAGGAATCTATTTGAAAAGGTTACAAGCCGTCGAAAAACAATTTGTATGGTTAAAAGCCACACAGTTAGATGCCCTTAATGGAGTATCTGTAATGATTATTTAGGCATTGGTTGCTTATTACGTCTCTGTGGCAACTAATCAGTGTGTTTCTTTGGAAGCCAGAGAAGCTCAGAATTCGGCACCTATAATACTAGGGAACTGTGTGGAAGAATGTGTTTTTCCACATCAAACAAACTGTACCTCTTCTTTCTCCAGATTTTAATAATTCTCCACCCTTCCCAAATTGTCATTGGTGCTGATTGCAAGAATGGAGACTAGTTCCTTCAGTGAAAGGATCATAAAGTCAATCATGTGGATAAAATTACTGAGCCATCCAGCCAGCTGGTCTCTATTTGGCTCTACTTTGGTTCATTATTTTATGGGGTGAATTCACTCCATATTTAAGGAAAGCAAAAACGGCATCAAAACTAGTTTGTAATTAATTGCAGCTTTTTAGAAAGGAATGCATTTGCAAATGGAAAATATGCACTGTCAGATCCTGATTTCTGATTATGTTATGAATCTGTCTGAAACGTCACTTTCTTCTGTGTTTATGTTAATGCTGGGTACAGGTTAGACCCTTTTTCAGACCCTTACCACTATAATCTGTATTTTAAGAGCTTCTCTGCACAACTTCAAAAACTTTAAAATAACACATTATTGGTTGGATGGAACCTGTACATTTCCAAACAATGTTAAGAGTCATTTGGTTGCCAGGCCATATAATCTTGGCACCTGTCTCATTGTATTGTCATTCAGGTGATTAGATGGGCTTGTGCAACTGTAAGCTGACATTGAAATGACTGTACATCACAAAAATGTTGTGGTTTCCATGCTTTGTTAGTGTCAAAATGGCTAATGTTAATTACTCGGGTATTTAATGGACCCAGAAGTAACAAATACATGATCCTCTTGATTTGGAAACCTTTTATAAAAGGACATAAAAGCAGTCAAGCAACTCTGGAGCTGTGCCTCTACACTTCTAACTCCTCATAATAACGGCCAAAGTAAGTGCAAAGGACACAGATGCTTTTAAACAAAGGGAACCCAGTAGGATGGAGCACTAATATTGAATGCTACCTCTCATAAACACAGAAGGGAAAAATCTGTTGGAACGAAGAAGCCAAATGTCATAAATATGCCTCCCTGTGTCAAAGACTGGAATTAGTTCTCACAGAACACAACAGGCAAAGGCAAAACAGAACTTCACTTGGCTACTTATGGTGGAAACAATCCGCCCCAGAGTAAGTCAAGACACTGACAAAAGCATTGCTTTGGAAGTGATGGGTATTCAGGATGTAAGCCCTGTGGATCAAGAGCATGAGCTCAGAATGTGTTTGGGGAGATGTCCAAGCATGCAAATTTCTACCAGATGTCATGAGACCTAAGGACCACAGAATTCACCAGGATACTTGGACCACCTTTGCAGTATCTCATTCTTTTTATCTCTCCAAGTCCTACTCCATCTGAACTTGCAAAAAACCATCCATAAGTTGGAAGTTAAAGAAGAAGTCAGCAACATGGAAACAGACCAGTGGAAAAATGAACTTGTTTTATTTACTTATTGGCTGCACCGCACGCATGTGGGATCTTAGTTCCCAACCAGGAATCAAACCCATGCCCCTGCAGTGGAAGCGTGGAGTCTTAACCACTGGACTGCCAGAAAGTCCCTGAATTTGTTTTAAACAAGGAGTTTTCAATTCCCTTATTTGGCATCAGGAGACTGAGGCCTAGAAGAATGAAAATGGTGAAGTAACTTGCTCAAATTACCTATTTATTTGGTTGGTCAGGGTCAATTGCAGAGCATTTTAAAAAATGCCTTTAATATGTGTTTTAACTAATTCTCAAAGAAATCTTACCAGGTAAGTAGGAAAGGTATTATCTTCAAAATGTTACAGGTAAAGGAACTGAAATTCTGAGAGGTAAAATAATTTGCCCAAGACCGCATAGCTAGGAAGTCATCATTCCTTAGAGCTAGCTCTTTTTGACTCTGTGAACTTTTCCATCATTCTAAATTGCCTCCAGATTTAAGTTCCTTTTTCTTCCCATGTAGTAACCAAACATAATGGAAAGCTGAAATAAAGAAAAAAAGAAAGAGATGAAATAAAGAAAGAAAAGAATAGAATTAGCTTTGTGTCTGATTCCTCAGATGATAGTTTCTTAATTAGAATTGATACGCTGAATTCCACTTGAACAGATTGGTGGAGGAGAAAAGCCTAAAACTTTGGTAACAATACTTCATAGATGGGCTAGTGTTTATACTCTTAGAACCTATTTTTCTTCTCTTAAAGTCCCTCAAAATTGCTGCCTCAAAATCACCTCAGGGCTTCCCTGGTGGTGCAGCGGTTGAGAGTCCGCCTGCCGATGCAGGGGACACGGGTTCGTGCCCCAGTCCGGGAAGATCCCACATGCCGTGGAGCGGCTGGGCCCATGAGCCATGGCCGCTGAGCCTGCGTGTCCGGAACCTGTGCTCTGCAACGGGAGAGGCCACAAGAGTGAGAGGCCCGTGTACTGCAAAAAACAAAAAACAAAACCTCAAAATTAATGCAGGCTCAAATAAAGTAAAAATGAATTGTTGCTTTAAAAAAATGACATAGGGCCCTAAGAAATGTATCACGTCAGAAATGCAATTTTAATGGCCTAAGTTATGTAAATGACACATAATAAAACATTATAATTACCTGTTATTTACATACGTGGTCTAAGAATTACTTAAAATTAATTGGGAGCAGGATTAACAATTTTAATCACTTTAAGAAATATTCATGAGCATTCATAAAACCCACAAGGCATTTCTTTAATGAATTAATGATATTTAATGTCTTTTCACAGAATTTAAGAGCAGAAAAACCTGATTAGATAATTCAATATAAGTTTTCTGAAGTCACTGTCAGTCTCCCTAAAGAAATGGCTACTATGCATTGCTTTTAGCTGTCAGATCTATCTGTAGTTACACATGTGATTCTTTTCTGCTTTTAATAATGAACCAGCTTCTCCCATCATAGTCTATTGGACATGACAACAACAATAACAAGAATATCTTTGCAGAGGGACAGCACTTACACTTTCAAAGCATCTATTCTGATATCAAGGGCAGGAAATCCACTGATTGTTTTTCACAGCCCCTGTGTAGGCCACTCTGAGCTCTAGGCTGAAGAAACACCTAGAAACCTAGGGCAAGATTTGAAATTACTTCTCTCTGTGATGGAAGTGAATAAGAAGATGAAATGGTTGGAGTTAGAAATTTGCGTGAGGAGCACACACCATGTGTCTGCTGTGGTGCTGAAGGATCTTCTTAAGTCTTAATTGTTTGTGTGTTTCACCCACCTGCCCCCAACCCCACACCTTCCCTGGAGCCCAGCAAGGAGACACTGATTGTAATGAGGACTAAAGTAAAATAAATGAGATGATTAAATTTTACATCAAGGAAGTATTACTGGGACTTCCCTGGTGGCGCAGTCACGAAGAATCCACCTGCCAATGCAGGGGACACAGGTTCGAGCCCTGGTCCTGGAAGATCCCACATGCTGTGGAGCAACTAAGCCCGTGCGGCACAACTACTGAGCCTGCAAGCCACAACTACTGAAGCCCGCGTGCCACAGCTACTGAAGCCCGTGTGCCTAGAGCCTGTACTCCGCAACAAGAGAAACCACCGCAGCGAGAAGCCCGCGCACTGCAACGAAGAGTAGCCCCTGCTCGCCGCAGCTAGAGACAGCCCGCGTGCAGCAACGAAGACCCAACGCAGCCATAAACAAATAAATTAAAAAAAAAAAGGAAGTATTACTGACAAGATGCGGGGAGGTAATAGGTGGAAAGGGGATATGAAGAATGGAGTTAAAAAAAGGAGAAGAAAAGTCTAACGCATCCAATTTAGGCACATGGGGTGCTCAACAAATACTAACCTTTATTATCATCCTTCTCAGTGTATTTACAGACCAATTCCAGGGAAAGGGTATTTGGTTCTGCTGATGGAAACGTTGGCAGTTCTATTTTTGAAAGTGCTGTTGTTTTGGATAATCTAGCCCACTCTTGCTAGACTAATAGGAATTGGCTAACTCAGAATCCTGTCAATCTTGAGTGAGCCGGGAAATTGGATTCCTGAATATATAAAGTGGAGGACAAGAACTTGGGCTGGTGGGGACTACTAAGGGCAAACATTTAGTGAAACACCTGAGTGGACAGGGCTATTCTTGGCTATTAGTACTATTACCTTTATGGCGGACAGAGACACTTTCTCTTGCTGTAGAGTTTGGGAATGGGTAAACAGGTACGTTCCTAGAGAAACTTTGTACCATTTATCCTGATTGCATGCTGTCATGACCTTCAAAGTGCAGGTCAAAGAAATTTAAAATACTAATGATTTTGCATTTTCAAAATCATGTTAGATGACTTTATCAAGGACTTAAAAATTAAATTTAGCTTATGCTTTCTGAAGAAGAAAGTATTATGCATAGGACATTTGGAAACTAACAAAATATGAAAAAGTGATATGAAAAATCATCCAGAATTTCTCCCATCCAGAAAAAAAATGACTATTAATATTTTGGTGTATTTCTGTTATGCTTTTTATGTACTGAAATATGTTAAACTTTATAAAAAATTTAAAGTAATATCTAAACTGTTGAGTAAAAATCCAACCCATTAGAAAGGTTTAGAATGAATAGGACAGATCTCTCTTCATCCTCCAAGTTAAAAGAAACTTTGAACAGTTTCCATTTTTCAGTTGTTTTGTTAGTTACCATTATAAATATTAAGTCATATATTTTGTCAAATTCTTTTTAGCTTTATCAACTTTAAAAAATGCCTGATGACTCATCAGTACATTTGACCTCTATGCTTGCTTTCTGCTAATTTGTATTGTAATATTATATTTATGACTTTATTTTGTGATTTACTAACTTTAGGCAGTGTCAAAGAAGATGTGATTTTGTGGATTTTTAGGCTATATTATTACTTTTACCTTTTCAAGGTTTATAACATTTACATTCTATTATATAATTATAATTAACTATTACTCAGACTTCATGCTTTATTTGTAAAAGTTGAGACCCAAACTTTAAAATTAATAAAACAGTCTTTATAATATTATATGAATATTACTCATTGTAAAATCAAATATTGTACATGGATGCACAGAAGAAGAAATACACTGAGTGTTAAGTCACTAAACACCTGTGAAGGAAAATATTCTTAGCATAATTCATGAATGGATAGCAAAATCTTTTTTAACGTTTTTGAGTTTTCTTCACTTCCTCTCATTCATACTCAGTTGCTCCTGTTTCTTGTTATCTTAGGTCATCCTCTAGTTTGTATTCTTTTTTATTTTCCTGGGGTATCCTTCTCAATAAATGGCTTTTGTGGGAGTGGCTTGGGCAGTAAGTTTTCCTAGTCCTTGCCAGACTGAAAAATTTTTTTTATTTTGCTTTTATACTTGAGAATAAAATTATGGGTTAAAGTGACTTCTTCTCAGACCGTTAGAGGAATTGCTCCACTGTTTTACAGCATTCAAAGACAATTCAAACTATCATTCTTTCGTGCTAATCTTTTTTTTTTAATCTGCTTCAGTTCATAGAATTTTCTCTTTCTAAAACGTTATTTCCTTTACCCCTTTGCTCTTCTCCACCTCTCAATTTCTTGCTAGATGGATGTTAGAAAGCCACATCTTTTAATATTTTCCTTACTCTTTTTTGTTTTTCTCTTAGTTCTAGAAAATTCTGTCAACTCCGTATTCCTGATCACCAGTTTGGTTATTGCAACATTTTTTTCTCTTATTTAGTTTATACACCAGATTTAATTTTGTCATTCATATTTCTAATATCTCTTTAATGTCTGTAACAATTTAATGTCTTATATTGCTCTTATTGCGGCCTATTCTAGTTTTATGGATATATTCACGTATTTAGTCTCTCTGAGGAAAGTAATCAGAATTTTTAAAAAGTATATCCCTGTTTCTGCAAAGGTCACATTTTTTTTGTTGTTGTTAGTTTTCATCCTTCTCTTTCATGCCATTGTCTTACCCCAAATGGCCAAGACTCCTGGATTGTCAGTTCATATTTGTGAATGATGGAACAATTTAATTGATGTAAATTAATTCCACTTACTCTGCAGCTGTAAACTGTAAACACACCTTAATATTATGATTTGGTTGTATTTTCTTTAATAAAGTCTAGGAGGATGCAAAGAGAAGACAGGAACAAGCTTTGGAGTTGACACATTCCTAGAACTGGAGCAGACATGGAGCCATAGCCAGAACACTGCATTTTACAAATGAGGAATAGGCAGAAGGGTAAGTGATTTGTCAAAAACAGCAATTATGAATTTTCTTTTGAAACCATAATTTTTTGTTTGTTTGTTTTGCGGTACACGAGCCTCTCACTGTTGTGGCCTCTCCTGTTGCGGAGCATAGGCTCTGGATGCGCAGGCTCAGCGGCCATGGCTCATGGGCCTAGCCGCTCCGCGGCATGTGGGATCTTCCCGGTCCAGGGCTCGAACCTGTGTCCCCTGCATCGGCAGGCGGACTCTCAACCACTGCGCCCCCAAGGAAGCCCTGAAATCATAATTATATTTCTAAAGGAAGAACATTTTAAATTTCTTTGAAGCTACACTGACTTTGCCTTGCATACTGATTAGTCTTTTTTTTTGAGGATTTTATTTATTTATTTATTGTTTTTATTATTTTTTTAACCTCTTTATTAGTGTATAATTGCTTTACAATGCTGTGTTACTTTCTGCTGTATAACAAAGTGAATCAGCTGTATGTATACATATATCCCCATATCCCCTCCCTCTTGCACCTCCCTCCTACCATCCCAATCCCATCCCACTAGGTGGTCACAAAGCACCGAACTGATCACCCTTTGCTATCCAGCTGCTTCCCACTAGGATCTGTTTTACATTTGGTAGTGTATATATGTCAGTGTTACTCTCTCACTTTGTCCCAGCTTACCCTTGCCTCTCCCACTGTCCTCAAGTTCATTCTCTACGTCTGTATCTATATTCCTGTCCTGCCCCTAGGTTCACCAGAACCATTAATTTTTAGATTCCATATATGTGTGTTAGCATACAGTATTTGTTTTTCTCTTTCTGACTTACTTCATTCTGTATGACAGACTCTAGGTCCATCCACCTCACTACAAATAACTCAATTTCATTTCTTTTGATGGCTCAGTAATATTCCATTGTATATATGTGTCATATCTTCTTTATCCATTCATCTCTCGACGGACACTTTGGTGGCTCTCATGTCCTAGATATTGTAAACAGTGCTGCAGTGAACATTGTGGTGCATGTCTCTTTTTGAATTATGGTTTTCTCAGGGTATATTCCCAGTAGTGGGTTTGCTGGGTCGTATGGTAGTTCTATTTTTAGTTTTTGAAGGAACCTCCATACCGTTCTCCATAGTGGCTGTATCAATTTACATTCCCACCAACAGTGAAAGAGGGTTCCCTTTCTCCACACCCTCTCCAGCATTTATCGTTTGTAGATTTTTTGATGATGGCCTTTCTGACCGGTGTGAGGTTATACCTCATTGTGGTGTTGATTTGCCTTTCTCTAATGTTGGTGATGTTGGCATCCTTTCATGCCTTTGTTGGCAATCTGTATATCTTCTTTGGAGAAATGTCTATTTATGTCTTCTGTCCATTTTTGGATTGGGTTGTTTGTTTTTTTGATATTGAGCTGCAAGAGCTGCTTGTATATTTTGGAGACTAATCCTTTGTCAGTTGCTTTGTTTGCAAATATTTTCTCCCATTCGGAGGGTTGTCTTTTCATCTTGTTTATGGTTTCCTTTGCTGTGCAAAAGCTTTTAACTCTCATTAGGTCCCATTAGTTTATTTTTGGTTTTATTTCCATTTCTCTAGGAGGTGGGTCAAAAAGGATCTTGCTTTGATTTATGTCTTAGAATGTTCTGCCTATGTTTTCCTCTAAGAGTTTTATAGTGTCTGGCCTTACATGTAGGTCTTCAATCCATTTTGAGTTTATTTTTGTGTATGGTGTTAGGAAGTATTCTAATTTCATTCTTTTACATGTAGCAGTCCAGATTTCCCAGCACCACTTATTGAAGAGGCTGTCTTTTCTCCGTTGTATATTCTTGCCTCCTTTATTGAAGATAAGGTGACCATAGGTGCGTGGATTTATCTCTGGGCTTTCTATCCTGTTCAATTGATGTATATTTCTGTTTTTGTGCCAGTACCATACTGTCTTGATTACTGTAGCTTTGTAGTATAGTCTGAAGTCCAGAGCCTTATTCCTCCTGCTCCATTCATTTTTCATTCTCAAGATTGCTTTGGCTATTCAGGGTCTTTTGTGTTTCCATACAAATTGTGAAATTTTTTGTTCTAGTTCTGTGAAAAATGCCACTGGTAGTTTGATAGGGATTGCACTGAATCTGTAGATTGCTTTGGGTAATATAGTCATTTTCACAATGTTGATTCTTCCAATCCAGGAACATGGTATATCTCTTCATCTGTTTATATCATCTTTAATTTCTTTCATCAGTGTCTTACAGTTTTCTGCATACAGGTCTTTTGTCTCCTTACCTAGGTTTATTCCTAGGTATTTTATTCTTTTTGCTGCCATGGTAAATGGGAGTGTTTCCTTAATTTCTCTTTCAGATTTTTTGTCATTAGTTTATAGGAATGCAAGAGATTTCTGTGCATTAATTTTGTATCCTGCTACTTTACCAAATCCATTGTTTAGCTCTAGTAGTTTTCTGGTAGCATCTTTAGGATTCTCTATGTATACTATCTTGTCATCTGCAAACAGTGACAGTTTTACTTCTTTTCCGATTTGGATTACTTTTACTTATTTTTCTTCTCTGATTGCTGTGGCTAAAACCTCCAAAACTATATTGAATATGAGTGGTGAGAGTGGGCTACCTTCTCTTGTTCCTGATCTTAGGGGAAATGGTTTCAGTTTTTCCACCATTGAGGACGATGTTGGCTGTGGTTTTGTCCTATATGGCCTTTATTATGTTGAGGTATGTTCCCTCTATGCCTACCTTCTGGAGGGTTTTTATCATATATGGGTGTTGAATATTGTCAAAAGCTTTCTCTGCATCTATTGAGATGATCATATGGTTTTTCTCCTTCAGTTTGTTAATATGGTGTATCACATTGATTGATTTGCGTATATTGAAGAATCCTAGCATTCCTGGGGTAATCCCCACTTTAACATGGTGTATGATCCTTCTAATGTGCTGTTGGATTCTGTTTGCTAGTATTTTGTTGAGAATTTTGCACTATGTTCATCAGTGATACTGGGCTGTAGTTTTCTTTTTTTGTGACACCTTTGTCTGATTTTGGTATCAGGATGATGTTGGCCTCATAGAATGAGTTGGCTAGTGTCCTTCCTCTGCCATATTTTGGAAGAGTTTGAGAAGGATACGTGTTAGCTCTTCTGTAAATATTTCATAGAATTCACCTGTGAAGCCATCTGGTCCTGGGCTTTTGTTTGTTGGAAGAGTTTTTTTTTTTTTGCGGTACGTGGGCCTCTCACTGCTGCGGCCCCTCCTGCCATGGAGCACAGGCTCCGGATGCACAGGCCCAACGGCCATGGCTCACGGGCCCAGCCACTCCGCAGCATGTGGGATCCTCACAGACCGGGGCACGAACTCATGTCCCCCGCATCGGCAGGTGGACTCCCAACCACTGCGCCACCAGGGAAGCCCTGTTGGAAGAGTTTTGATCACAGTTTCAATTTCAGTGCTTGTGATTCATCTGTTCATATTTTCTATTTCTTTCTGGTTTAGTCATGGAATGTACTTTTGTAAGAATTTGTCAATTTCTTCCAGGTTGTCCATTTTATTGGCATATAGTTGCTTGTAGTACTCTCTCATGATCTTTTGTATTTCGGCAGTGTCAGTTGTTACTTCTCCTTTTTTCATTACTAATTCTGTTGATTTGAGTCTTCTCCCTTTTTTTCTTGATTTGTCTGCCTAAGGGTTTATCAATTTTGTTCACCTTCTCAAAGAACCAGCTTTTAGTTTTATTGATCTTTGCTATTGTTTCCTTCATTTCTTTTCATTTATTTCTGATCTGATCTTTATGATTTCTTTCATTCTGCTAACTTGGAATTTTTTTTGTTCTTCTTTCTCTTGTTGCTTTAGTTGTAAGGTTAGGTTGTTTATTTGAGACTTTTTAGTTTCTTTAGGTAGGATTGTATTGCTATAAACTTCCCTCTTGGAACTGCTTTTGCTGCGGCCCATAGGTTTTGGGTCATCGTGGGTTTTTTTTGTGTGTGTGTGATATGCGGGCCTCTCACTGTTGTGGCCTCTCCCGTTGCGGAGCACAGGCTCTGGACGCGCAGGCTCAGAAGCCATGGCTCATGGGCCCAGCTGCTCCGCGGCATGTGGGATCTTCCCAGACCAGGGCACGAACCCGTGTCCCCTGCGTTGGCAGGCAGACTCTCAACCACTGCTCCACCAGGGAAGCCCAGGTCATCGTGTTTTCACTGTCATTTTTTCTAGGTATGTTTTCATTTCCACTTTGATTTCTTCAGTGATCTCTTGGTTATTTAGTAGTGTATCGTTTAGCCTCTGTGTGTGTAATTTTTACAGTATTTTTCCTGTAATTCATATCTAGTCTCATAGCATTGTGGTTGGAAAAGATACTTGATATGACTTCAGTTTTCTTATATTTACCAAGGCTTGATTTGTGACCCAAGATGTGGTCTAACCTGGAGAATATTCCATGAGCACTTGAGAAGAAAGTGTTTTCTGTTGTTTTTGGATGGAATGTCCTCTAAATATCAGTGAAGTCCATCTGGTTTAATGTGTCATTTAAAGCTTGTGTTTACTTATTTATTTTCATTTTGGATGATCTGTCCATTGGTGAAAGTGGGGTGTTGAAGTCCCCTACTATGATTGTGTTACTGTCGATTTCCCCTTTCATGGCTGTTAACATTTGCCTTATGTATTGAGGTGCTCCTATGTTGGGTGCATATACATTTATAATTGTTATATCTTCTTCTTGGATTGATCTCTTGATCATTATGTAGTGTCCTTCTTTGTCTCTTGTAATCCGTCTTTCTTTTAAAGTCTGTTTTGTCTGATATGAGAATTGCCACTCCAGCTTTCTTTTGGTTTCCATTTGCATGGAATATCTTTTTCCATCCCTTCACTTTCAGTCTGTATGTTTCCCTAGGTCTGAAGTGGGTCTCTTGTAGAAAGCATATATACAGGTCTTGTTTCTATATCCATTCAGCCAGTCTGTGTCTTTTGGCTGGAGCATTTCATCCATTTACACGTAAGGTTTATTGATATGTATGTTCCTATTACCATATTCTTACTTGGTTTTGTTGATTGGGTTTGTTTTTTTGGGTCTTTTCCTTCTCTTGTGTTTCCTGCCTAGACAAGTTCCTTTAGCATTTGTTGTAAAGCTGTTTTGGTGGAGCTGTATTCTCTTAACTTTTGCTTGTCTGTAAAGGTTTTAATTTCTCTGTCAAATCTGAATGAGATCCTTGCTGGGTAGAGTAATCTTGGTTGTAGGTTCTTCCCTTTCATCACTTTATATATATCCTGCCACTCCCTTCAGACTTGCAGAGTTTCTGCTGAAAGATCAGCTGTTAACCTTATGGGGATTCCCTTGTATATTATTTGTTGCTTTTCCCTTGTTGCTTTTAATATTTTTTCTTTGTATTTAATTTTCCATAGTTTGATTAATATGTGTCTTGGCGTGTTTCTCCTTGTATTTGTCCTGTATGGGACACTGTGCTTCCTGGATTTGTTTGACTATTTTCTTTCCCATGTTAAGGAAGTTTTCGACTATAATCTCTTCAAATATTTTCTCAGACCCTTTCTTTTTCTCTTCTACTTCTGGGACCTTTGAAATCCAAATGTTGGTTCATTTAATGTTGTCCCAGAGGTCTCTGAGACTGTCCTCAATTCTTTTCATTTTTTTTTCTTTATTCTGCTCTGTGGCAGTTATTTCCACTATTTTATCTTCCAGGTCACTTATCCACTCTTCTGCCCCAGTTATTCTGCTATTGATTCCTTCCAGAGCATGTTTAATTTCATTTATTTTGTTGTTCATCATGTTTGTTTGCCCTTTAGTTCTAGGTCTTTGTTAAACATTTCTTGTATTTTCTCCATTCTGTTTCTGAGATTTTTGGATCATCTTTCCTGTCATTACTCTGAATTCTTTTTCAGGTAGACTGCCTATTTCCTCTTCATTTGTTTGGTCTGGTGGGTTTTTTACCTTGCTCCTTCATCTGCTGCATACTTCTCTGTCTTCTCATTTTGTTTAACTTACTCTGTTTGGTGTCTCCTTTTTGCAGACTGCAGGTTCGTAGTTCCCACGGTCTTTGGTGTTTTCCCCCAGAGGTTGAGGTTGGTTCAGTGGCTTGTGTAGGCTTCCTGATGGAGGGGACTGGTGCCTGTGTTCTTGGTAGGTGGGGCTGGATCTTGTCCTTCTGGTGGGCTGGGCCATGTGCAGTGGTGTGTTTGAGGTGTCTGTGAACTTGTATGATTTTAGGCAGCCTCTCTGCTCATGGGTGCGGCTGTGTTCCTGTCTTGGTAGTTGTTTGACCTGGGGTGTCCAACACTGGAGCTTGATGGCCATTGGGTGGAGCTAGATCTTAGCGTTTAGACAGAGATCTCTGGGAGAGCTGTCACCAATTGATATTACGTGGGTCTGGGAGGTCTCTCGTGGTCCAATGTCCTGGACATGGCTCTCCCATCTCTGAGGCTTAGGCCTGAGACCTGGCCAAAGCACCAAGACCCTGCCAGCCACACGGCTTGTATGAAAAAGAAGAAAAAACAAAAACAGAAAAACAACAAATAACGCCGAACAGATAGAACCCCATACCAAATGGTAAAAGCAAAACTAAACAGACAACATCATACAAAGAAAGATACATACACACACTTGTAAAAAGGAAAACAAACAGCAACAATAACAAAAAACTAAAACAAACAAACAAAATAAATGAACAGACAGAACCCTAGGACAAATGGTAAAAGCAAACCTAGACAGACTGAATCACACAGACACATACACACTCACAAAAAGAGAAAAAAGGAAAAATAAAATAAAATAAAAAAACAGAGAGCAACCAAGCCAATAGACAAATCCACCAATGATAAGAAGCACTAAAAACTAAGATAAACCTAAAACCAAAAACAAAGCAGACACAGAAAGCAACCCCCAAGTCTCCCATTGCTTCCACAGTCCACTGCCTGAAGTTTGTGAACATTTGTTTTCTGTTCAGGTATTCCACAGATGCAGGGTTTATCAGGTTGGTTGTGGGGATTTAATCTGCTGCTCCTGAGCTGCCCAGAGAAGTTCCCTTTCTCTTCTTTGTTTGCACAGCTCCTGGGGTTCAGCTGTGGTTTTGGCCTGGCCTCTGCGAGTAGGTCGCCCTCAGGTATCTGTTCCCTGCCCAGACAGGAAGGGGTTAAAGCAGCAGCTGATTAGGGCTCTCTTGCTCACTCAGGCTGCAAAGAAGGAAGGGTACGGTAATCATAATTGGAATGCAGGGCGAGCCTGCAGTGGCAGAGTTCAGCGTGACATAGCAACAGCCTGAGGTACACTGTGTGTTCTCCCAGGGAAGTTGTCCATGGATCATGGGACCCTGGCAGTAGCATGCTGCACAGGCTCCTGGGTGGGTGTGGGTAGTGACCTGCACTTGCACACAGGATTCTTGTTGGCAGTGGTGGCAGCATTAGCAGTTCATGCCCGTCTCTGGGGTCTGAGCTGATAGCCATGGCTTGTGCCTGTCTCTGGAGCTCGCTTAGGCAGTGCTCTGCCTTCTGTGGGCACACGGAGCAGGAATCCCCTCTCTGCGCAGCCCAAAACAATGGTCTCTTGCCTCTCCGGCAGGTCCAGACTTTTTCCCAGACTCCCTCCCAGCTACCTGTGGTGCAGTAGCCCCCTTCAGGCTGTCTTTACGCAGCCAACCCCAGTCCTCTCCCTGGGATCTGATCTCTGAAGCCCGAGCCTCAGCTCACATCCCCCATCTGCCCCGGTGGGTGAGCAGACAAGCCTCTCAGGCTGGTGAGTGCTGGTCGGTACTGATCCTCTTTGCGGAAATCTCTCTGCTTTGCCCTCTGCACCCCTATTGCTATGCTCTCCTCTGTGGCTCTGAAGTTCCCCCCATCCCATCTCCGCCAGTGAAGGGGCTTCCTAGTGTGTGGAAACTTTTCCTCCTATACAGCTCCCTCCCAGAGGTGCAGGTCCTCTCCCTATTCTTTTGTCTCTGTTTTTTCTTTTGCCCTACCCAGGTATGTGGGGATTTTCTTTCCTTTTGGGAAGTCTGAGGTCTTCTGCCAGCATTCAGTAGGTGTTCCGTAGGAGTTGTTCCACATGTAGATGTATTTCTGATGTATTTGTGGGGAGGAAGGTGATCTCCACGTCTTATTCCTCCGCATCTTGAAGGTCTCCTGGATTAGTCTTTATGGAAGGTAATACTGAGATGGCAAAGTACTCTGCCTGTTGAAGTGACTCTCTCAACTGGCCATTGAGATTCTCACATTGTTTCATTGCCTTTCTCAGAATCTATGGTCTCAGTTTTTATTCTCATGATTGTCTCTGCCACATTTTCCACTGTTTTTGTAAGAATGCATTTCCAAAATAAAATTTAAGCGACATCAGTGTTTAAGAGAGAACACACTCAGAGATGGACAGAGCCTGACTGATGACAATCTATGTCCCAATTTCTAAAACTTAAAAATAAGTTGCTTATGGCAAAAGGCCAAGTGTTTTCGAACTTACTTTGCATACTCTTGTATGTTTTCAGGTCTTACCCTTAGAAGCAGCAATTAGGCATTTTATTTACAAATTATGTGAATATTTCTCTTATCATTGGACAGCCAAAAAAAAAGAATCTCAGAGGCTTTGAGTGAGGGACAGACACGCTGATTTGAGTCCTGGCTCTGTCACGCATTGACTGCTTTATTTTGCATATATTTTTAACCATTCTGAGCTTCAGTTTCCTTACCTGTGAAATGATTATTTAATAGCACTTACCTTATAGGGTTGTTTAAAGATTAGAATATTGGAATTCATTAAACAAAATACTATATTCATATTAGAATAGTTGGGCAGTCCTCAAATGTTTATTGAGTTTATTGTAAGACTAGCACTTAATCCTTTAATTGAAATACATAACCAGCAGAGTTATTGGAAACTGAATCAGTTAAGAGAGTAATGCGGCCTATGAAATATATGTACCATTCTGCAAAGTCTTGGTTGTGACGTGAAAGCTGAAGAAATCAATGATAAATACTGCACATTCTAAGGAAAGGTGTGAAGCTCGTCTGTACAGGACTAACCTTTCTCTTCTAGTGTGTAGAACAGAATTCTAGACTTTTGAAGAAAGAGAGTGAGGATATGTTTATTAACATAGCTCTATGATTGAGATATAATTCACATAATATACAATTCATCAGAGTAAAGTGTACAATCCAGTGTCTTTTAATGTATTCACAGAGTTGAGAAACCATTACAAGAATCAATGTTAAAACATTTTCATTACCTACAAAAGAAACTCTTCACCCCTTAGCCATCACCTCCTTCTCACCTCCCAGTCCTAGGCAACCACTAATCTAGTTTTTGTCTCTATAGATTTGCCTGTTTTGGATGTTTCATACAAATGGAATCATACAATTTGTTTGTCATTTGTGACTACCTTCTTTCACTTAGCATAATGTTTTCAAGTTTCATCCACATTGTAGCATGTATCAGTACCTCTTTTTATTGCCTAATAATACTCCAATATATAGATATACTGTATTTTATTTAGCCATTCATTAGTTGATGGATCTTTGGGTTAGTTTTACTTTTTGCTATTATGACTAGTGGTGCTATAAATATTTGCATACAAATTTTTGTGTGCACATATGTTTTTATTTCTCTGACGTGTATACCTAGGAGTGCAATTGCTGCTTAGTATAGTAACTCTGTATTTAATCTTTTGAGGAACTGCCAGACTGTTTTCAACAGTGTCTGAACCATTTTTCACTTTCACTAGCAATGTATGAGGGTTCCAATTCTTCCATACCCCAGCCAACACTTGTTATTAGCTACCCTATGGTAGCCATCCTAGTAGGTGTGAAGTGGTATCTCATTTTAGTTTTGATATACATTTCCAAGATGGCTAACGATGTTGAGTATCTTTCCATGTGCTTAGGAGTCATTTATATATCTTCTTTGGAGAGCTGTCTATTCAGATTTCTTGCCCATTTTTAAAATCAGTTTTCATTTGTAGTAAAAGAAAGTTTGCATTGTTCTTAGTTTCCCCCAGCCGTGTGAAAGTTTCAAAAGAATGATACACAGAGATTGAAGGTGTCTGCCAGAAGAAAAGACTGACATATCATTCCCCCACTTCTGAAACTTCCAGGTCCAGAACCAACATTGAGTTGGAAAAGAGCCTGGAGCGAGAGCTATGTTAAGAGTAACTTTTACTTTCAGAGTTTGAGGGGCATTGTGGCTGAGTTTTCCTACGGGCCACCTGGATACCTGAACTGTTGATGGCTAGAGCCACTTAGAAAGGACCCTGCACTTGAGTGTTGCCTTCCAGGGTGTTATGGTCTGAAGATTTGTATCCACCCAAAATTCATATGTTGAAATCCTAATGCCCAGTGTAAGAGTATTAGGAGGGCCTTTGGGAGCTGATAAGGTCATGAGGGTAGAGCCTTCATCAATGAGATTAGTGCCCCTATAAAAGAGGTCAGGAGAGTTCCCTTGCCCCTTCCATTGTGTAAGGATAAAATGAGAAGTCTGCAACCCAGAAGAGGGCTCTCGCCCAACCATGTTGTTACCCTGATCTTAGACTTCTTAGCTTCCAGAACTGTGAGAAATAAATTTCTGTTGTTTATAAGCCATGGATCCTAAGATACTTTGTTTCAGCAGCCTGAATGACTAAGATACAGGGGCAGGAGTCATAGGATGTAGAACCAGATTAAGAGCTGAGGCAGAATCAGAAGCAGTTAGCCCGAACATGAATTGCCTGTGCAGTGATGGGGTATTACTTACGTCCCTGTCTGGGGATCTCCAGAGTCCCCAAAGCAGTCCATGTATAGAGTCTGAAGAGAAAGGACCACATTACATACACACTGATCAAGAAAATCTTTGTCCCTCCCATCTGTCCCCCTCCTCAGACTGCTCCCTACCCTCGTTTTCCCATTTGTTGTACTCAAGTTGCAAGTCCTGCATGGGCTGGGGAGGGGAGAAAGCTTTGAAATGATTCAAGTTTTGATTTAGATTGGATTGGATATTTTCACACCTGAAAATAATACTGTTCTGATAACCCAAAGTGACCACAAAACCACAGGGGACTGCCCAAGATATTTTCCAAGAGAGCAGAAAGGAGATCTAACAGAGAATTTCTTAAAATAGTAGCAGAGAAGAAGAAAACTAATTTTTGATTGTACCCCATCAAGTCTAGCCTGTTTAATATATACACACATGCACACACATATATGTATCTACATATTTTCTCAGTGATGCATTCTTTCTAGGTTGATGAAATATGTCTAAGCCCTTTGGTCTATACATCCTGGTAAATAGGGAAATGGAGTTGTACGGAATTCCCAATCATAGAGCACAGGGCAGTGATGGAGTCAAAGAATAGCATCCAGGTCTATGACTGGCAACTTATAACTGGAGAATGCAACCCTATGGCTTGGAACTCTTTCTAGGGCTGTCAATATTGTCAATGACTCTAAAAATTGATTGTTTAGTTCATATTACGTGATTAAAGATCTGCATTTTCCTGAGAGATCTTTTAGTAACAGTTAATCTAGTAAGTGAAAACATTTAGCATACAAAACGCTTCCTTGAAATAATAGGATATTCAGAAACAATATTCCAAATCCATATTTTAAAATAAACGACATGTTAATTGCAGGAAGCCAACTGTTTGGGTAGCAGACTCCTGGATGCCGGATTGGAGTGACAAGGTGGGTCAGTCCTGGAGAGCCTGAGCCCTGGGTTTTGGTCATGTCAGGCCCAAGATCAAGAGAGAGTGCATGTGCTAAAAAGCTTGGTATAACATTTTAGAGACCCAGAGCACGGAGGCCCTTCACACAAACAGAACAAATCCTTTTCAGTACTTTTAGACCTTAACGAACATGGGGTGATGTATAAAACTCCACCCCCACCATACAGCAAGCCCCCACCCTGCAAACCCCTGAACTCTTTTTCAGCATTTCTTAAATCTGCCCCATTGAACAATCTGCATTCATTGTAACAAATACAATCTCATTGAATTAGATTCTGAAGAGACTTTACAGTAAGAAAAAAAGAGGACTGATCCTGTATTTTCTTTAGTTTAAACAAGGGACAGAGCATAGAAAATGAGAAATCTTGCGCTAGTTAAGTTCACTGAAATGGGTGGGGAGGGATGGAGAAGGGGTGGAAATTGGATAGACTTGTACTGGGTAAGGAATCAATTTCTAGGTGTTCTAGGGATAGAAAACCAGTGTTCATGTCGGTCCTTTAATTGTGTGACTGTTCGGTGTTACTGGGTACATTTTTATTTCCCTGTCACAGTGTGATACATTTTCTTTTAATTTAAATTTCCTTGAATGTAAGATAGGGCTTGGAGTCAGAATCATCAAAATTATAAAGTGGGAGAGGAAAAACACGCCAGTGGCTGTTTACAGATGTAATAAAGATTTGACTAATCTGCGTATTTATAGTTTGTATTAGCTTACTGGCCATCACAGTCTGAGAAAACCTGCCCTATCACCCGGGCGCACACAGTTCATTGCCTAGTATCGTTATGATTATCTATGGTCCCCTCATTACTCACCCATTGTTTCAGTTGTATCAGGAGTAAAAATAATAAGCCATAAGCTTCCCTGCTGCTTAACATAACAACAAATCATTCCCAATTCCAAGCCTGATGTCAGTTACATAAAGCAAATTAGGATCTCACAGACAGATTTTTTCTTCTTTCACCGGGCAGCTGACCTCTCTCCCATGAAGCTGTCGACCCATCAGGTGTTAAATTTAGGAACTTGTTCTTGATTTTCAGGAGATACAAATCCCTAATAACTTAACAAGCAAAACATAGAGTCAGCCTTGAAATACGTCAGCACACAAATTAGCTAGACAAATAAAAATGATTAAAAAAATCTTCAAAATAGCACTTATCATCAGTCTCCCATTCAGAAATAATGAAGGAAGATGGTTTATACAGATTTAATAATAAGACATGACATAAATGTAAATATAACATGTTATGACCTTTCTTGTAAACAATAAGCATTTTGTTCATTATTCAGAGCCTCTTTGTTTACAATGAATGTGGTGATGAATCGAAGTTATGACATAAATTAAATCACAAGTTTATATTATTTTCAAACATAAAATGCAGATATTCTAAGGCAGGTAGCAAAAATGATGAGTTATCCTTGGTCTTTAAATGAGTTATACATATTCAAAAAAAGAACAGTAAAGATTCTGTGCAAAGCCAGGATCATATATTACTTTTTCTCTGAACAAAGATAACATTTGTAGAATCCCATTAGCAATAAATCTTTTAGTTTTTTTTTCACTTAAAGTCTTATGATCCCAAAGGGAAGAAGAATAATCAGTAAATAGAACTCTGATATCTGTCCAGAATTTAACTGAATTAGAGCTGAATTGACTTGACAGAGAGATCGAGGAAAAAAAATTATCTTTCGAATTCTGATGAATATGTTTCAATTTTTCTTTAAAGATATCACTCAAATGGAAACAAAAATACCTTGTCATATTTGAAAAACACAGGATGTATAATACATAATCACCAATAATATAAAGTAAATATCCTTGGGCAAATGGTATTCACAGACCATAGAATAGTTTTAAAGAATGTTGAACTATAATATGTTTTTAGAAGTATTATATAAAAAGTACAAATAGTTTAGTATTATGTATTTTTCCTTTCAGTAATTTCAACATCAGAAATTAGATAAAATATTATTTTATAGATTCTCTCTTTTTCTTACTCAACCAATGGTTATACCAGGAAAGAAAAAGCAAAGCAAAACAAGGTGGGAGAGGATTAAAAACATTCTGGAATATTGTACATAATGTATTCAGCAACACATGGTCATTATTGACTGTTTGGAGCACTGCAGTGTCTGGCAGTGAATGTGATTTGGTTATGAGGCCCCTGTGGATTAAGTACCCATTTCCTAGTGCAGTAGAGCTAGGATCTTTCCATCACCTTATTTCTCTGGAACAAAGAGTTTCTGCAAAATGGGCACTACTCCGTGAAAAGGGACTTTTCTTGAGGTGAGAGTTGCCTCATACGATCTCTGCAGAACTCCATTTGTTTTCCCTTTAAAAAGTGCATTGTCTGTGAACTTGAATTGAAGAATGCCCCACATTAGCATCCTAGGCTCCCCTGGAAGTTATTAGAAGATGGTGGGATGCGGAAACAAGAGTACTGCTGGTTGCAACATCAAAGAACAATTCTTTCTCTCAAACCAGTGTCTAGATGGTACCAGAAAAGACAACTTGTGAATTTACTTAAAATTGAAACCAATATTTTATAGACAGTGGTGGGAAATGTTTGGTTAGGACTTTATCTAGATATATAAAATTAAAAATAATGAAAACATTTTAAAAACAAAATTTAGGTTATATAAAAACTATTCTGTAATCTTTAGAACAAATGAAGAATTAACCAAGTCTTAGATCTTTGAATAATCTTTTCCCACAAAAAAGGATCAATTTTGCAAAAATATGCTATGGCTTTATTAAGTTTCAAATGGGTTTTCCGAAATCATTTGGTTTTCAAATTGGTCTTTTTTGAATCTCATCTGCTTTATTTTCCTTTTTTCAGTTTAACCTTGATATGTCCACAGTCTTTGCCTGTGACTTGAGCACGTCTCCAATATCACTTTAATAAACTTTATGAAATCCTGCATTTTGAAAAGATATTCAGTTTAACTTTAAAATTTTTATTCTATTTGCATAGGAAATTGTAGACATCATATTTTCAGCAGGATCAAGATGTTGATTCTATGGATTAGAATAGGTGGGATGTTAAATGTAGAGGGAGTTTGACTTAATCTTAAAAGTCGTCAGTTCACTGCTGATAATTTTCATGTAATGACAACTTTTGATTTCCAGTGGAGAATATTTTAACTGTTGAGACTCACAAAATGAATAGTCAGATTAGGAATTAGATACCTGTGTCTATTTCACAAGTTATTGGAGATCCAGAGAAAACAATGTAGGTGTTAATAACAGCTAGGTAACTAATATTTTTTAAAAATGTGAACTATGATATAAGCACTTAGCATGTATGGATTTGTGCCTCAGAATTCTTACTGCCCTCTGTAAGAAGGAGGGGTAATTTGACTTCTGTTTGCTTATTTTACTCTTAAATCCCTTAGATTCTTTTACTGAAGATTTGTTGCTCTCTCCATCTATTACACAAGCATATATAATGCTTACTGTCTGTCAGACACTGTGCCGGGCTTTGGAGCTACAAAGATGGATCATGTGTCTCTTTACACAAGGAGCTCAGGATCTAGTAGGAGAAACTTCTGAAGAGACAAGTATAGTACAGTATGATTTAAAAAAATATCTAATGGTTATGATACATTTACGATGTGTCAGGCACTGCACCAGATGCTTTACTTAGACCATTTCATTTGATCCTAACAACCTAGTTGGTGGCTGAATCTAGACCTTCTCAGGCCAAAGCCATGTTCTGTACCATGCTGCTTCCTCACAGTAAGTGAGAAGACAAAGGTTTATGCCCAAGTGCTGTGAGAGCATCCAGGGAGGCCTCTAACCTAGACTGGGGTGCCAGAGGAAAGCTGTCTCAGGGTGTTGTGTGAGCTAGAATGCTGGCGGACAAGCTCACAGACCTTGGCAAGGCAGAGTCAAATGGAGATGTGGTGAAGGGATGAGTTGCATTCTGGAAATTACTCTTTGTTTTCTTCAGTAGTATAAGCATAGTTATAGACCATTTTACAGTATATTCCCTGGAATATAACAACATAATTTCATTTACAATCATGCTTAGTGTTCCTAACACCAGAAAATTCCAAATAAAATCCTATGTCTAATCACTGTCCCCATTTTTGTATAAAAGATTTCAAAAGCCCGCTACCTCAGGCAGTGTACTTAGGAGGGATTGTTACTCAGCTGATGACTGCAGCTTCTGATTCCTTCTATAATGTATATTTACCCAGAAATGTCACATGGGATTTTGCATCTCTATAATGCTTTTTAGGGCAATGAAAACCCAATAAAATCGGTCAGCTTATTTAATGTTCAAAGTATTTAATAAGGTTTTTTTTTGAATGACCATTTAAATGAGTTTTTTTTTCTTTTTTCATTAATTAAGTCACCAGTGCACCAAATAGGTATCAGATAAATGAGTTGATAGGGTCCCCAGTTTAGTTGAAGATGCAATACGGAAAGCACTAATTAGGCAAGCAAGAACTCCAGATAATTAAATAGTGATTAATAGATTTTTGTGCTACCAAAATTAAAAGTAACTAATTGGTTGAAAAAAATATTTAAAATAGTGTGCTTGGAACTTACATGTTGAATGTGATTCTGAGGGATACTAAGGTTATGTTGGTTTTGTTAAGAGTGAAAGTTTTATTTTTTTTCTTTACTCGTTTTTCTCTCCCTTCTGACATCTTGTGTCAAAGTGTTCCCCTGTTAATAGTAGAATATAATGGAAGTTTATGCAATTAAATACAGCAAGAGAGTTTATAGACCATTTATCATTGGATATGGGTCATATACTGTGAATTTCAGAAAATAAAAGGGAATTCCATTTGTAGCTCACTCTTGCCTGAAGCTCACCTAATGAAATCTTTCTCACTCATAGAATTAACAGTGTATCCAGCTCCAGCTGAAAAGTGTTTAACATTCTCTGTGCATACTAAGCATGCAAAAGTAGAATAAAACCTTGCATACTTACAGGGGATTTTTGTTGCTTTTTCTTCAGCCCAAATTAGGCAGCTCTTATTCATTTAGTGCATTTGAAAGGAGCTGAACTTTTAAAATTCTGAACTGTCAGTCCCCATCATTTCGTTTGACAGCTGACACTTTGAGAGTGAAGAACACACAAATCATGGGAGTGGAGTGAAATACTGCTAATAAATGCTATTGTTTTTCCTGATGGAAAAGGTGCACCTTAAACAACTGTTTGCAGATCCAACAGGTTTGTTATGATGCAAAATGCATGTTTGGCTGTCACCATTTTTGTTTACTACCTGCAGAGCATAAAATTGCTGATAAAAAAATTGAAGAAACATAAGGCGAGATTCATTAAGAAAAGAACCATGCTTTTCTCCTCCCCAGCCACATTTATCACCCCACCCTCTCATTTTAATGTGATAAACCCTGAGTCTTCCTTCATTAAGGCATGAAACTAGATAAATAATGTATGGTTCTTGAGATAATTACAAGATTTCTGTATTTATGGAAAACAGGAACTCTGAAACATTTGCTTGTCTGCTTGCTAAGCTAGGGAACTTGTGAATATTGGCTCTGCCATTTTGGAATTTCATTTAAGAAGGTCCACGGTAGTTTTAGAAACTTTCTAGCTTTGTTTTCCACCACCAAGCTTCTGAGGCTGAAGTGTTTGTGGGTAAGTTGGAAGCAGCCACCTTCCTGATACAGAAAATCTCAGACCTATTGACCTGACCACACTATACAGAATAACACATCATATTTTATTGAAACCTTCCTTTGTTAACATTAAGATCCATTCAGCAAGAGGATCATTCCTATTTTGTTTTATATGCATTACTATAGAGAAATAAATAAATGGCTTGGGAAATAAAGTGTTTTGCCTACTTCATAGTATATTAACTCTCAAAGCACTTTTACCTCTTAAATATTTAAAAAATATTGCTATTAAACTTAGTGAATATCTTTGACTAACTTACTAAGCCTCAGTAAGATGTCAAGTAGAGTAAAATTAGGTCTGATCCAAGTAGTGAACTAGAAAGGTTATAGTATGGGGTGTGACAGTTAATTTTAGATGTCAACTTGATGGGGCCACAGGGTGCCCAGATTTTTCAAACATTATTCTGGGTGTGTTTGTAAGGTTGTTTTTGGATGAGATTAACATTTGAATCAGTAGACTGAGTAAAGCAGATTTCTCTTCCTAATATGGGTGGGCCTCATCTAATCCGTCGAAGGCCTGAATGGAACAAGAAGTCTGACCCTCCCTTAAGTAAGAGAGAACTCCTCCTGCCTGACTGCTTGATATGGGATTTTGGTCTTTTTCTGACTTCAGACTCAAACTGAAACGTCGACTCTTATACTATCACCTCTCCTGGTTCTCAGGCCTTTGAACTCAGACTGGAACTATACCATTGGCCACCCTGGCTCTTCAGCTTTCAAATGCAGATCCTGGAACTTCTCAGCTTCCATAATCACATGAGCCAATTCCTTATAATAAATCTCTTTCTATATATGTACATCCTGTTGGTTCTGTTTCTCTGAAGAATGCTGATTAATTCATGGGGTTTAAATTGAGAAAAAAAAAGTACATTAGTATGAAAAAATCAGGAGTGACTGGTATTTCTTTTATCTTTCTACCCAATGACTTTTAGTTTTCAATGCAAATAATAGGAAAAGGAAATTATTTTCAATATTGTTTCTTACTGATGAACTGACAGAGATAACTCACTTAACTGTCTCGACAAGAAACATACGTACATACATATGAAAACATTAAAAAGCTCATTACCACGTGGCCTTGAACAATGTTAACATCTTATACACACATTTATGCATGTATATACAAAATACAGTTGATTGAGAAAGGGGAGAATCCAATAAATTAATTCTAGAGGTATCCTATACATAATTTTTTAGTGCCTCAGTATATCTTGAAACAAGAAAATGCTTTGGACTTTTATGGAAAAGTACCCTTTAAATTCAAGGAAATGTTCACACAAATATTAAGTATGTAATTTACATGGTTTCATAGGAGATATGGAAAGTCTGTGTGCCCCACTGGGAAACTGAAAGTTCCTTCTGGAGAAGCCATTGCTCTGCTTTCTAGTTTCACTGCTGTGACCTCTCCTTCAGGTTTCCCTTGAAATATGTTTAACTTTGAGTCACAGTCTCTACTGTTTGCTTACTCACCTTCTCAAAATCAACAGGTCAGAAGTCAATGGGTACTTTTTAAAATTCATGACTGTCATAGGATGTATGATTCCCAAGACAGCTGTGGCAAATAACCAGTCTTACAGATGGGTAATATCCAGAATGCTATTTGTGGCTAAGGTTTTACTGGAGTTGCCCCTCATGCCCACAAATAGGCAGTTTGCTTGGTTTGTCATTCCCTTCCAGAGGTACTTAGGAGGAGCAGAAGCCCAGAGTGAGCGGTTATGTTCTTCCATGTGAGAGCACAAGTGAATTAAAGTTCCAGTGACTCAAGTCTCAGAGGCAATTACAGAGGTTTTCAGTAGTTAAACCAAGGTAACTTGCAAAGAGCCCAGTTCCACTGCTGACTTGATCTTTAAATCAATATGTTTCCACAGACATTATATATGATGGCATATGTAGGCTGGGAAACAAGGAATTGAGGCCCTGGAACAGATTTAAAGAAGAGAAAGCAACTCTTTATATGTGGCTGGATTTTCAAGTATTATCTAGGGTAAAAGTTTTTTAAAATCTTAAATAACCTGTCACTCTGTAGCAGAGAATGGTTCCAGAGACTTGATTTTGCTCTTACATAGTCACTCCACATAATGTCAGAGACCCCTGAAAGGGTACTTGGGAAGATACATTGCAAATTGTTATGCAATTCCCTATTCCTCTGGCCGGGGAAATTAGGAATTTGGGAGGATTTTATGTTGGGTAGAGGAAAGAGGGGGTAAAAATTGACATGGAAATTTATTTTTTTTTAAATTTATTTACTTTATTTTTTATTTTTGGCTTCGTTGGGTCTCCGTTGCAGTGCACGGGCTCTAGGTCCACGGGCTTCAGTAGTTGTGACACGTGGGCTCAGTAGTTGTGGCACGTGGGTTCTAGGGCGCAGGCTCAGTAGTTGTGGTGCACAGACTTAGTGTCTCTGTGGCAAGTGGGACCTTCCCGGATCAGGGATTGAACCCGTATCCCCTGCATTGGCAGGGGGATTCTTAACCACTGCACCACCAGGGAAGTCCAGGAAATTTATTTTTAAGCATACTAAAACCTGGGCAGTTTTTACTGCATAACCCACATACTGGCTAAAGTAATTTGAAGAAAGGCAGTAGAGAGACTGAACTGATGGCAACAGAGAATAGGTTCTGGAAAATCCCTTTCAATACAATTTGGAGGAGAACATCACTGATCTCCGTTTCTTTCCAATTACAATGGAAGGCCTGAGGAGCAAGAAGGTCAGACACAGCTGTTGCTAAATGGCCAGTGTAGTTGGTGTGACTATTACATGGATTGTGCACAAGGAAAAACCAGTCAGTAGTGCCCACTGAACCCTGACTGGGACAGAATGCTCATCTTATATATTGAGTCAGCATCTTTGCAATTAGTTCATGTGGTTAAAAGCTTGGGCTTTGGAGGCAGACACACCTAGGTTCAAATCCTAGCTCCACAGTTACTAGCTGGGTGCCTGAAAAATTTACTAAATCTCTTTATGTTCAATTTCTTCTCCTGTAAAATGAATTCAATAATGGTAAACCTCTCCTACAAATGAGATTCTGTGGGGGAATCTGCTTAGCAGAGAGGTCCTGGCACTTAGCACGTGCACGATACAGTTTCGATAATTAGTCACAAGAGAAGCTAATACATGGAAGCTGATATGATCATGGTAAACATGCAGTCCAGAAAATCAGAGTTGGCTTCATATAACTGAAACACCCTAGTGGTAGCACATTGGGTTAAAAAAAATAGCTTGGATTCATTCTTATTTTCATCACCTGTGAAAACATTGCAGCGGGGAGACATTTTAAATGCTTTCTAAGAGTGGAAGCTGAAACGTTATTATTAAAAGTGGACAAATATAAAATACTGACTATTCTGGGACAAGAGTGATTCACTGAGTGTTCCTCTTACGTGAGCATGGATTGCAATCTTTATAAATTTGACAGAATTGATAACAATACTTGAAAATAAGGCGTCATGAAGACTCATTCTCAAACGCCTTTAGGTTGTGTGAATGAACCCTTTGTCAGTGAAAGAACAAGAAGGATGTCATATCTCTCTTCCACTCACAAAGCCTAAGGGGGGAAAACCTCAAATATCAGAAACATATGATTTTAAAGTTCTGTGTCTGAGCCTGCAACATTGCTGGAGTTTTATGTAAAGAGATAAAAATCTGCACGTGGAACTGTCACAAGCTGTTCGGGAGAACAGCGTCCCTGTTGCTAAACCACTGTTGATGCACTTAAACGGGTTGCAATGAGAACCACCTGTAAGCCAGACAGGTTTGGGAGTGGTGAAAATCATCAGGGATCCAGGTCAAAATAATGTAAATAAGATGGGTAAAATAACAATGAGTCACATGGTGATGAAAACATAAGAACAAAGAATGCAGAAACAGGTGTGACTTCGTCAGAAGCATGGCAGGAGTGTGTTTCCAAGGGATGAGATTATGACTCACTGCATGGCAGTCTGGAAGATTGGGATTCCTGGATTCATTCACTGTTCATATTACACCAAGCTGGGCATTAAGTGGTCAGGAGACTCCACAGCTTCAGAAAATCTATACGGTATTGAGAAAGAGAGTACCCAACTTTTGAGGTGAAGAGCATCTTGGAACAGATACTTGACTCTTGTTGGAGCATGACATGTTGCAGGGGTTCGGGGTGCACAGATTTGTCAGCTGTTTCATACTTGCCTAGGAATTCCCAAACCTTACCTCATTTTACCCTCATTTGGCAGGCATGGTAAAAGAAGGTTTACCAGCAAAATGTTTTCATGAAGTGTTTCGTCCAAGGTGAATTGTTGAGCCACCATGAAAATAAAGGTAACTAGAGATCGAATGAAATTAAATTGAATCTCTTCTGAGTATTTGGTTCTCAAAAATTCTCGTCTCATCTTTGGCAGACTCACATTAACAAGTTTTCTAGATAGTTATTAAATGTTTGAAGCACCATGGTGGTGGGATGTGATGAGAGAAGTTTCCTAAACCCAAAGAGTTTGAGAGTGGAGAGAAGAAAGGTATGTTAATAATTAACCTTAAAGCAAGCAAAACAAAGTAATAGCCAGGTAGAGAGGGAGGATTGCATAAGGGTTGAGCACATGAGCTCTGTAATCAATGGCCTGGCTCTTCCACTTATTAGCTGCAAGTTTTTTCAGCTCTCTACACCTATCTCCACCTTGGTAAAGCAGCCCCTAAGCTGCTCTGCTGTAATATATCTGCAGCCCTTATCATAATGCGGGGCATATATAGAGTATTCAAAATGGTGGCTATCATGATTAATCATTATAAGTACTATGATTAGGGATATTATGTAAGATTTAATGGCATGTCATTGGATCTGATTTTTGAAAAATTAAGATTTCAACCTTGGGAAGTAGTGCGGTATAGTTAATTAAAATAAAGTGAAAAATATAAAAAAATTGGACTTTGTTAAGATGCTTGGTTCAGTCTCCTATTTCTGGTCAGTTTTTATTGACTTTCTCCTATATGTGAAACACTGGGTATGTCATTTACCCTGTGTGAGCCTCAGTCTCTGGATCAGAAAGTTGAGATGAAAAGCCTATTTTTCATGGTTGCTGCTGTGAGGAAGAAATGTAACAGTGTTTGAGGAAAGCATAATGTGATCTGAAAATTGTTATTTCTCTTACAATTACTACTTTGAGGTGGACAGAAAGGATGGGAGGGCCATTTAGGCTGAGAGACAAGCATGAATTAAAGGCATGGAAGTATAATGACACAGAGTGTTCGGGAAATGACCAGAACACTGGTGTGACTGGAATAAAAGGTGTGGAAAGAAGTACTTGGAATCCTTCAAGGAGGGCCTGAATGCTGGGCTACAGATTTGGGCTTTATTTTACACCCAGTAGGGAGTCAGGGAAGGTTTTGAAAGAGTTTTACGTATTCTGGAAAGATTATCCTACACCCTATTACAGTGGGTTGGAAAAGTGTCCATTGGTACATGATCAGTGATGAGATCATGATCTTAATTTTGTTTTCTCCCTTTTCCTGGTCCTGGCCTGTGTCATTCTTTATGTAGTTCTCAGTCTGAGGTGTACATTGATAATCTTCTATGAAACTTTAGAAATATATTAATGTCTAAGTTTTTCTCCAGACTATAAAGTTAGCATCTGGTTGGTAAGGCTCAGGCCATGCATTCAAAAAATCATTCCTGGTGATTCTGATGTCCAGACAGGATTGAAAACTTCCTTTTGAACTTGCTCTTTACCCAATAGCTCCTTATGATTTAGTGAGGAGGCTATTTAAGTTGCAAGAAATTTCCGTACATTATGGTGGTTTACTGTTAAGATATAAGTGGAAATAAGAATGAGAGGAATCATGACACTGGTTGTGGCTCAGGGAAACCAACGACAGCTGGGCAGTAGGCAGTATGGGACAGAGAGCATGCTTGGTTGCTCGGGTGACTGGATTGAAGTTCACAGATAGGAAGGTGATTCAGGGTTAAGCTGTGTAGCCGAGTGATCAGCAGGGGTCCAGGGATCCCTTCTCATTTTGTGCTGTGAATACGACTCAGCTACTTTCCCAATCCCTGCTATTTCTCTGTGTGAATTTTCACTCTAGCTCTTACTACCAACTCACTGACTCTCTCCTATATCCTCAATGGAAATTCCAGAGAGGGTCAATCAGATTGGTCCAGTTACTCATAGTGGATCATCAGCCTTTGGCCAGGTGCTTTCTCTGTAGTCAAGCCAGTCATGACTGGCTGGCAGGTATCATGGTGAAATGTATGTAGGAATTCCCGCAGAAGGGGCCTGGGCTTCCCAGAAGGGGATTGTTGTATTTATAGCTAACGTTTAGTTAGAACATGCGGCACAGATCTGAGCATTTTACATATGTACTAACTTGTTTAATGTTCATAACTTACATAATTTGTTTTTATTTATATAAATAAAAACAAATATAAGAAACTTTATATAAATATAAATTTATGTAAACATTTATAAGTATTATATGTAGCAGTTACTCTGTACCAGGCACTGTTCTAAGTACTTTACAACAATTGATTCATTTAATGAGAACTTATGAGGTAGTTACTATTATTATCTCATTTTATGGGCAAAGAGTCATGGAGTGTTTTTGAGGTCATATGGCTAAAAGCTGCAAAATTGAGACTTGAACCCAGGTACTCTGGGCACATGCTTACCTGTTGTGCCATTTATGGAATCTGTTTCTTTACATGGTCAGATAGCCCGAGGTAATGAACGTATATTTGTTCTTATTATGCATGCCAGGATGATCTGCAGAGTGGTGTGAGGATGGTCAGGTAACCTGGTACCTGCTTCTCAGTGAACTCTGATCTTCTAAGTCTAGATCCAGCGTTCTTTTCTCCCCAGTCCCCACTCTTTTTCCTTTGAAGTTCTGAGTCTGGCCCCAGGGTCCCACTAAATATCTATCAAATAACTGTGGAATGAATAAATGAATTGATGAATACATAAGGGAGTGAGATTTCAGGAATAAAATCAAGAACAATCGAATTGGAGTTTGAAGGAAGATGGGAAGAATCATTGTTGGAGTGGAAAAATCACAGATGATCATTTGAGAATTCCAGAATTAAGAAAGAATGGTACCACTTGATTTGCCTGCTATCCCAAGAGACTCTGCTGAGACCTGATGAAGTGTTTTAAAGATTTTGTTCCTAATCTTCTTAGTTTGTACAGTTTGAGCAATCTGACACCCCAGAATTTAGAAGCTCATTGCTGTTTTTCCAGAGAGACCATTATGAGAATTAGTCAACATTTAGTATTTTGTTGGGAGTCTTGGGCCATAGCAAAAAAAAGAACTAAAGGAGAAAAAGTTAAGTAAAAAAACTCATTAAATTTGCAACACGAGACATACTGGCATTTGATTTGGTTTTTCTTTCATTCATTAAAAAGAAATCTCAGATACTCTCTTCGAACATGTTATTCAAAAATATATTATGAAGAAAATATTTTTCAGTTACTCTGCAGAGCAAGGATAAGGTCATCAGTGAAAATGGGGCACACACACTGAAGGGGAAAACCAAGAGGAGTAACAGCCCACAGGTTGTGGAGGAAAGCAGCAGACAGGGGAGGAAAAAGAGTAACAGCTGCAGATGTGCAATAAACAAGCACAAGGGACTAAGTGGGAGCTCTGTGCCAAATGAAACCTGTGCATGAACCTTATTTGTTTCCTTGCAGTTAAGGGAAGACACCACCATTCAAACAGACAAGCTACATAAGGCAGGCTATGTACAAACTGGAACCAGGGTTTCCCATCAGAAAGGGTTTTTGTGTCGTTTCCAATTAAGAACTTGGTAGATAGCTTTACTGCATTAAAGACATGGGCTCTAATCAGTTAGAGAGGGAGAGCCTAGGAAATGGTCAGACAGAATATTCTGATAATGTTGCAGGATGCCTGAAGATTATACCCTCATTTTAAATGAGAGAAAGAGGACACTTCCTCATTCAAGAGCTGCTTCTGATTATCCTATGAAATGTGCAATCTTATGAATACAATATATGGGTAATAAGATACTCATGTAACAGGCTTATGTTATATAATACCCCATATTGTTTATATTCTTACTCTTTTTCAGTAAATCAAGTTTTACTTTTAATTCTGTGAAATGGTGTCATTTCAGTTTATTTACACACATTCCCTGTAAGGAAATGAATTCATCCTGGATATCCCTTTAATGTCCTATAAAACCCATCCCCATTCCTTTGCTTCTCTCAATTTCCTTTTATTCCCAACCCAGTGCCCAACTGTGGTCAAGATGTAGAATATAACAAAATAAAAATATGCAATAAATCTGGTTTGTAATGGAGATTCTAAAAAGATGAATGTACTCAGAACTCTTAGCAAGATCATAATAACAAAATGCACATAAGTATAGGAAAAGACTAGAGAAATAGGTATCTTCAAGTAAAATTCCTCAAAACCTATCTTTAGAAATTAATTGATATAGAAAGTTATTAGCTTGACTGATTTACTGTCACATTTTATAAAGATACCTTGCTTGTTATCTAATGTTTTTTTTAGTCTTCTGTAGCATGGTGAAGACCACTAGTTTTTCTAACCACTTTATAATATGGGGAATGGAGGCAGAAATAAGTTAAATGATATGCTTAATTTATGAGTCAAAAGAAATAAATTATTTTGGCTAATTCAGTATTTTAGTGGTTCCCGTAAGCCAGTATCTTACGTATCAGAATCAAGTCTCCTTTCTCTGATAAATCTGTTAATTGAAAACCATTATCTGTTGTAGGTAAATACAGAACAAGAATGATTTTCTTGGTGAAGATTTATCAACAATTTTGTAAGATGAAGCTAGTTTTAATTTTTCAGTGGTCATCTTTCTATTATCACTGAAGTGGTTGGATGTAGTGTTGGCAGTTAAGTCCCCAAATTTGGAGGTGATATTAATAAAACGTGAAGTGAGGAAGACATTTGTATGAGTCTCAGTTATAGTGGGAGTGCTTATTCTCTTACTTTTGGAAACTTGGAGAACTTCAGAGAATGAGATTTGTTAGCAGTGCTTTGCAAATGAAACATACGTTGAGCAGGCTTGGACCCTACTGGTAGATCCCAACCTACTTTGGTTTGGTAATGTGTCCCTCACCACATTTACAGGTATTTTGGCACTTGATTTACACAGAAAATATCCTTATGGCATAACCAAGTAACCCAGTCAGGTTAATAAAGCAGAATACAATAGTAGAAGAGAAATGGTGTTGGTGAATTTTGCTTTTAATTCTCAGTGGAGAGTCAAGAGTAAAAATCAAACTAAACCAAGCAAATTATAACAATAGCCACAACAACATACTCCAAAAAAAAAAAAAGATAGGCTTTTGACTGTCATTGGAAACAAACTGAAATTTCAAACTTTGAAACTCTAGGATAATTTTACAAAGCTAGAAAAACTACTAAAGTTTGTCATTGGCATCTGTTTGTTTATTCATTTGAAAAGCTAGCTGTGTGTGTGCATGTTTAGAAATGGTAGTGATAAAAAACCTTTGAGCTGTTGGATCCTCCAAAACCTCACATTCATTGTTGATAGGGTCAAAGAAAAATATAAAAAGGATTTTTCTGCCCCATCTGGCAGCTTCAGTTCAGCAGAAATGAGAGAAGAAAGCTAAGCATAGTTGTGAAGACAGAAGGCTGAGTGAGGAGCAGCATCCTGTTAATAACTTTGGACAACTCTTAGCCACTGCTCACTATGACCGTGGGGCACCATAATTCTTAAAGTCTTTCGCATGGAAAGAGCATCACCAACCCTCAATGATTTCTGAGTTTTAAATGAACAAACAAAACACTCTGTCAGGTTTGGCAAAATAGAGGGGAAAATATTAACCTTCTTTGGTGTTGGGGAGAGAGAGAGAGACAGAGACAGAGACAGAAAAGTGGTAACCACCAAGTGGGAGATTTCTAAAGCCAAAGCCATGTTAATTCTCACATAGCTTTTTCTTTCTTCCTTTCAATTACTGTATTTAGCAAGGCTCTCTTCTCACCTTTACTAATTCTGGCATTTAAAATGACTGGCCCTTTTGATGTTCCTGAATTACAACTTGTAGGTTGTGGAGGGGTATTTTTCCTCTCTTATTTAATATGATGAAAAATGATGTTTTGAACGTATGAGAAAAAAATTATGTTACAAAAAGGTGGTCCCTGTAATTCACTTCACCCCTGGTTTGCCTGCTTTTCTCCTTCCTTTCCTCCCTCCCCCTCTTTTTTTCCTTCCTTCTTTCTTTTCACTCTTCTTTCTTTCTGTCGTCTTATCCCAAAATGTTTTATTAAATGTACAAAGCATGCAAGGCATAAATCAATGCTTTATTAATAAATAACGTTTCAACAGTTGATATGTAAGTCTTAAGTTGGTCATTTGCCTTTAATTTGTTCACCTTTTCAATGGAGAATTGTTTCTTAATGTATAATTTTAATCACATTTTAGTTTTGAAATATATTAAATGCTCTGCTACCCAGCCTTTTACCAATATGCACACTTTAGCTGGGATTCTTATGTAGCTTCAGTATAATTTATGATCATACTGATATGGCAAGATTATGCATAAAGTTTGGAATTGTGAAAGAATAACTTCTATCCAGTGTGGGTTATAGTGTTATAATTTTTTTATTATATTGCAATCATTTGAGAAGTGGAAATCCAGGTGTGGCGTATATAATGACTATGTGAAAGTTGACTAGAATGCTTCATTCTCCATCCATGCCAGGGTAGTATTTTTATATAAATATTTTGAAGCACTTTGCATTCTCTTGTTGCTGATGGATTCACCAGGATACCAAGTCAGATGCCTAAACTAGGTGACATTTTGAGAACAGAGAAGATTTTTTTTTTTCCTTTTCTCCTATCACCTTAACTTTGATTATATTCATGATTGTTTTCCTCCCATGATGTTCACTCTAGATAACAGGTTGTTTTGAATGATATTATCTTGTTGATGTTTTGCCTTAGTGAAATAAGGAGATTTTCAGACATAAGAAATGATATGTCTCACGTGCAGTAGTTTAATTTGGGATCTCACTAACAATAATTATAGTCAATATATATGGAAAGTAGTCTGATAATGTAAGGGAGAAATATTAAAATTTGTATCTTTAAGGCTACTAATGATAAATTAATGTATTTCTTTGACAAAATAATTTAAAAATCACTTTATTACTGCAGGCTACACATTTTTGTTATTACAATAATTCTATGAGTTTTCATATGTGTATGCTGCTTCAGTAGCCCTGCATATTTCCTTGTTTTATGCCTGAAACTAAATTAATTACTTTGTTTAATTTCATGAACACGCCAAGCTGCAGTTATGAGTAGCTAGTAATATCAATTGTTTACATGGAGAGTATGAGATGTTACAGTAAATATCTACCCAATTACCAAATGACTGAGGGCAATATTGTTTCCAGGTAAGCTGGACAAATTATAAATTCCATACATTTCATAGGAAATAGTTGCAAAGTCAGCACTGAAGTTTTGTTAAAATCTTATGATACCCCACAGGATCTTGTCTATTTATCTCCTCTTTTGGGTTCAGTTCTCTAAATCCTTGTTTTACTGCTAAGGGTAAATAGCTTTGACTGTTTGCAGTCACTTTACTTTCCTGTTCTACTGATTCCTTCCTAGAAAGACCAAAATAGAGACCAAAAATGCTAAGACCCTGGTAACTATTTCTGCTGTCATCCTGGAGTCTTAGGAGGGGGCTCCTATTCTTGAAACTTTTCTGAGTTGCCTACTTATTCTTTTGCTATATATACGTTTCTAAAATTTAGGGTTATTATTAAGGTTTTTTCAAAAACTTTTAATTTTATATTGTAGTATCGCCGATTAACAATGTTATGATAGTTTCAGGTGCATAGCAAAGCGACTCAGCCATACATATACATGTATCCATTCTCCCCCAAACTCCTCTCCCATCCAGGCTGCCACATAACATTGAGCAGAGTTGTTTTGTAAGTAAGTTCATTTGTATCATTTCTTTTTAGATTCCACATATAAGGGATATCATAAGTTATTTCTCTTTCTCTGTCTGACTTACTTCACTCAGTATGACTACCTCTAAGTCCATCCAGGTTGCTGCAAATGGCATTATTTCATTCTTCTTAATGGCTGAGTAATATTCCATTGTATATATGTACAATTCTTTATCCATTCCTCTGCTGATGGACATTTAGGTTGCTTCCATGTCTTGGCTATTGTAAACAGTGCTTCAGTGAACACTGGGGTGCAAGTATTCTTTTGGACCATGTTTTTGTCCAGATATATGCCCAGGAGTGGGATTGCAGGGTCATATGGCAGCTCTATTTTTAGTTTTTTAAGGAACCTCCATACTGTTCTCCATAGTGGCTGTACCAGTTTACCTTCCCACCACAGTGTAGGAGGGTTCGCTTTTCACCACACCCTCTCTGACATTTATTGTTTGTAGAGTTTTTGATGATGGCATTCTGACTGGTGTGAGATGATATCTGATTGTAGTTTTGATTTGCATTTCTCTAATAATTAGCGGTGTTGAACATCTTTTCATGTGTCTCTTGGCCATCTGTATGTCTTCTTTGGAGAAATGTCTATTTAGGTCTTCTGCCCGTTTTTTGATTGGTTTGTTTATTTTAATAATATTACACCTCATGAGCTGTTTGTAAATTTTGGAGACTAATCCCTTGTTGGGCACATCATTTGCAAATATTTTCTCCCAATCTGTGGGTTGCCTTTTCATTTTGTTTATGGTTTCCTTTGCTGTGCAAAAGCTTTTGAGTTTATCTAGGCCCCATTTGTTTATTTTTGTTTTCATTCCATTATTCTGGAAGAAGGTTGAAAAAGATATTGCTGCGATTTAAGTCAGAGAGTGTTCTGCCTATGTTTTCCTCTGGGAGTTTTATAGTGTCTGGCCTCACATTTAGGCCTTTAATCCATTTTGAGCTTATTTTTGTGTATGGTGTTAAGGAATGATCTAATTTCATTTTTTTTTACATGTAGCTGTCCAGTTTTACCAGCACTATTTGTTGAAGAGACGGTCTCTCCACCATTGTGTAGTCTTGCCTTCTTTGTTGTAGATTAATTGACCATAGGTGCGTGGTTTTATTTCTGGGCTTTCTATCCTGTTCCGTTGATCTATATTTCTATTTTTGTGCCAGTACCATACTGTTTTGATGACTATAGCTTTGTCTGAATTCAGGAAGCCTGATTCCTTCAGCTCCATTTTTCTTTCTCAAGATTCCTTTGGCTATTTGGGGTCTTTTGAGTCTCCATACAAATTTTAAGATTTTCTTATTCTAGTTCTGTGAAAAATGCCATTGGTAATTTGATTGGGATTGCATTGAATCTGTAGATTGCCTTGGGTAGTATAGTCATTTGACAATATTGATTGTTCCAATCCATGAACCTGGTATATCTTTCCATCTTTTTGTATCTTCTTCGATTTCTTTCATTGGCATCTTGTAGTTTTTGGAGTAGAGGTCTTTCGTCTCCTTAGGTACGTTTCTTCATAGGTATTTTATTCTTTCTGATGCAGTGGTAAATGGGATTGTATCTTGAATTTCTCTTTCTGATCTTTTGTTGTTAGTGTATAGAAATGCAACAGATTTCTGTGTATTAATTTTGTATCCTGCAACTTTACCAATTTCATTGATGAGCTCTACTAGTTTTCTGGTGTTGTCTTTAGAAGTTTCTATGTATAGTATCATGTCATCTGCAAACAATGTGAGTTTAACTTCTTCTTTTCCAGTTTGGATTCCTTTTATATCTTTTTCTTCTCTGATTGCTGTGGCTAAAACTTCCAAAACTATGTTGAATAAAATTGGTGAGAGCGGACATCTTTGTCTTGTTCCTGATCTTAGAAGAAATGCTTTCAGCATTTTGCCATTGAGTATGATGTTAGCTGTAGCTTTGCTGTATATGGCCTTTATTATGTTGCGGTATGTTCCCTCTATGCCCACTTTCTGGAGACTTTTTATCATAAATGTGTGTTGAATTTTGTCAAAAGCTTTTTCTGCATCTATTGAGATGATCGTATATTTTTTATCCTTCAATTTGTTGATGTGATGTATCACACTGATTGATCTGTGGATACTGAAAAATCCTTGCATCCCTGGGATAAAGCCAACTTGATCATGGTGTATGATCCTTTTAATGTATTGTGGGATTTGGAGTGCTAGTATTTTGTTGAGGATTTTTGCGTCTATGTTCATCTGTGATATTAGCCTGTAATTTTCTTTTTATTGTGGTACCTTTGTCTGGTTTTGGTATCAGGGTGATGATGGCCTCATAGAATGAGTTAGGGAGTTTTCCTTCCTCTGAAATTTCTTGGAACAGTTTCAGAAGGATAGGTGTTAGCTCTTCTCTAAAGGTTTGATAGAATTCAACTGTGAAGCCATCAGGTCCTGGACTTTTGTTTGTTGGGAGTTTTTTTTTTTTTTTTACATCTTTATTGGAGTATAATTGCTTTACAATGGTGTGTTAGTTTCTGCTTCATAACAAAGTGAATCAGTTATACATATACATATGTTCCCATATCTCTTCCCTCTTGCATCTCCCTCCCTCCCGCCCTCCCTATCCCACCCCTCCAGGCGGTCACAAAGCACCAAGCTGATCTCCCTGTGCTATGCGGCTGCTTCCCACTAGCTATCTTCCTTACGTTTGGTAGTGTATATATGTCCATGACTCTGTCTCGCTTTGTCACAGCTTACCCTTCCCACTCCCCATAGCCTCAAGTCCATTCTCTATTAGGTCTGTGTCTTTATTCCTGTCTTACCCCTAGGTTCTTCATGACATTTTTTTTTCCTTAAATTCCATATATATGTTTTAGCATATGGTATTTGTCTCTCTCTTTCTGACTTACTTCACTCTGTATGACAGACTCTAGGTCTATCCACCTCATTACAAGGAGCTCAATTTCATTTCTTTTTATGGCTGAGTAATATTCCATTGTATATATATATATACCACATCTTCTTTATCTATTCATCCAATGATAGACACTTAGGTTGTTTTCATCTCTGGGCTATTGTAAATAGAGCTGCAATGAATATTTTGGGAGTTTTTTAATCACAGTTTCAATTTCAGTGCTTGTGATTGGTCTGTTCATATTTTCTATTTCTTCCTGGTTCAGTCTTGGGAGACTGTACCTTTCTAAGAATTTGTCCATTTTTTCCAGGTTGTCCATTTTATTGGCATACAGTTGCTTGTAGTATTCTCTTATGATCCTTTGTATTTCTGTGGTGTTAGTTGTAACTTCTCCCTCTTCATTTGTAATTTTATTGATTTGAGTCCTCTCCCTTTTTTTCTTGATGAGTCTGGCTAAAGATTTATCAATTTTGTTTATCTTTTCAAAGAACCAGCTTTGATCTTTATGATTTCTTTCCTTCTAGTAACTTTAGGTTTTATTTGTTCTTCTTTCCCTAGTTGCTTTAGGTGTAAGTTTAGGTTGTTTATTTGAGATTTTTCTTATTCCCTGAGGTAAGATTGTATTGCTATAAACTTCCCTCTTAGAACTGCTTTTTTGCATCCCATAGATTTTGGATCATTGTGCTTTCATTATCATTTGTCTCTAGGTATTTTCTGATTTCCTCTTTGATTTCTTCAGTGATCCATTGGTTGTTTAGTAGCATATTGTTTAGCCTCCCCATATATATATATATTTTTTTTTGCCGTACACGGGCCTCTCACTGCCGCGGCCTCTCCCGCTGTGGAGCACAAGCTCTGGACACTCAGGCCCAGCAGCCGTGGCTCACGGGCCCAGCCGCTCCGTGGCATGCGGGATCCTCCCGGACTGGGGCACAAACCCCTGTGTCCCCTGCATCGGCAGGCGGACTCCCAACCACTGTGCCACCAGGGAAGCCCACCCATATTTGTGTTTTTATAGTTGTTTTTCTTGTAATTGATTTCTAATCTCATAGTGTTGTGGTTGGAAAAGATGCTTGATATGATTTCAATTTTCTTAAATTCACCTAGGCTCTCCTTGTGGACCAGCATGTGGTCAGTCGTGGAGAATGTTCTGTGTGCACTTGAGAAGAATGTGTATTCTGCTGCTTTTGGATGGAATGTTTTCTAGATATCAATTAAGTCCATCTAGTATAATGTGTCATTTAAGGCCTATGGTTCCTTATTGATTTTCTGTCTGGATGATATGTCCATTGATGAAAGTGGGGTGTTAAAGTCCCCCACTATTATTGTGTTACTGTTGATTTCTCCCATTATGGCTGTTAGTATTTGCCTTATATATTGAGGTGCTCCTATGTTGGGTGCATATATATTTTCAATTGTTAGATCTTCTTCTTGGATTGATCCCTTGATCATTATGCGGTGTCATTTTCTCTTATAACAGTCTTTATTTTAAAGTCTATTTTATCTGATATGAGTATTGCTACTCCAGCTTTCTTCTGAGTTCCATTTTCATGGAATACCTTTTTCCATCCCCTCACTCTCAGTCTGTATGTGTCCCTAGTTCTGAGGTGGTCTCTTGTAGAAAACATATGTACGGGTCTTGTTTTTGTATCCATTCAGCCAGGCTATGTCTTTTGGTTGGCACATTTAATCCATTTATTTTGAAGGTAATTATCGATTTGTGTATTCCTATTGCCATTTTCTTAATTGTTTTGGGTTTGTTTTTGTAGGTCTTTTTTCTTCCCTTCCTCTTTTGTTCTCTTCTATTGTGGTTTGATGACCATCTTTAATGTTGTGTTTGGGTTTCCTTTTCTTTTGTGTGGGTGTATCTATTGTAGTTTTTGGGTTTGCTGTTTCCATGAGGTTTTGATATAGCAGTCTGTATATATACAAGGTTTTTATTAAGTTGCTAGTCTCCTTCCCGCCTAGAGGATTTCCTCTAGCTTTTGTTGCAAAGCTCGTCTGGTGGTGCTGAATTCTCTTGGCTTTTGCTTGTGTGTAAAGCATTTGATTTCTCCATCAAATCTGAAGGAGAGCCTTGGTGGGTAGAGTATTCTTGGTTTTAGGTTCTTTCCTTTTATAATTTTAAATATATCGTACCACTCCATTCTGGCTTGCAAAGTTTCTACTGAGAAATCAGCTGATAACCTTATGGGAGTTCCCTTGTATGTTATTTGTCGTTTTTCCCTTGTTGCTTTTAATATTTTTTTCTTTGTCTTTAATTTTTGTCAATTTGATTACTATGTGTCTCGGTGTGTTCCTCCTTGGGTTTATCCTGCCTAGGACTCCCTGTGCTTCTTGGACTTGGTTGACTATTTCCTTTCCCACATTAGCCAAGTTTTCAGCTATTATCTCTTCAAATATTTTCTCAGGTACTTTCTCTCTTCTCCTTCTGGGACCCATATAATTCAAAGATTGGTGCATTTAATGTTGTCCCAGAAGTCTCTTCGGCTGTCTTCATTTCTTTTCATTCTTTGTTCTGTATTCTTTATTCTGTTCCATGGCAGTGATTTCCACAATTGTGTCTTCCAGGTCACTTATCCATTCTTCTGCCTCAGTTATTCTGCTATTGATTCCTTCTAGTCTATTTTTCATTTTAGTTATTATATTGTTCATCTCTGTTTGTTTGTTCTTTAGTTCTTCTAGGTCTTTGTTAAAAATTTACTGCACCCTCTTGATCTTTGCCTCCATTCTTTTTCCGAGATCCTGGATCATCTCATTATCATTATTCTGAGTCCTTTTTCTGAAAGGTTGCCTATCTCCACTTCATTTAGTTGTATCTCTGGGGTTTTATCCTGTTCCTTCATCTGGAACACAATTCTTTGCCTTTTCATTTTGTCTTTCTTTGAATGTGGTTTTCATTCTGCAGGCTGCAGAATTGTAGTTCTTCTTGCTTCTGCTGTCTGCCCTCCGGTGGATGAGGCTATCTAAGAGGGTTGTGCAAGCTTCTTGATGGGAGGGACTGGTGGTGGGTAAAACTGGGTCTTGCTCTTGTGGGCAGGACTATGTTCAGTAAAACTTTAATCTGCTTGTCTGCTGATGGGTGGGGTTGTGTTCCCTACCTGTTGGCCTGAGGAAACCCAGCACTGGAGCCTACAGGTTGTTTGGTAGGGCTAATGGTGGCCTCTGGGAGGGTTCATGCCAATGAGTACTTCCCAGAACTGCTGCTACCAGTGCCCTTGTCCCTGTGCTGAGATACAGCCACTCCACACCTCTGTAGGAAACCCTCCAACACTAGCAGGTAGGTCTGGTTCAGTCTTCTATGGGGTCACTGCTCCTTCCCCTGGGTCCTGATGAACACAAGACTTTGTGTGTCCCTCCAAGCGTGGAGTCTCTGTTTCCCCCAGTCCTGTCAAAGTCCTGCAGTCAAATCCCACTAGGCTTCAAAGTCTGATTCTCTGGGGATTCTTGCTCCCATTGCTGGACCCCCAGACTGGGAAGCCTGATGTGGGGTTCAGAACCTTCACTCCACTGGGAGAACTTCTGTGGTATAATTGTTCTCTAGCTTGTGAGTCGCCCACCCGGCAGTTATGGGATTTGATTTTATCGTGCTTGTGCCCCTCCTGTGTCTCGTTGTGGCTTTTCCTTTGTCTTTGGATGTGGGGTGTGCTTTCTGGTGGGTTTTAGCATCTTCCTGTTGATGGCTGTTCAGCAGTTAGTTGTGATTTCAGTGCTCGTGCAAGAAGAGGTGAGCGCATGTCATTCTACTCCACCATCTAGAACCAATCGGGGCTATTAGTGAGGTTTTGTTGACTCACCTTCTTTTTCTGGTATTACCTCCAGGATGGGCATTTGGGTTGGGAATGGCAGCAACCCCACTGAAAAGATTTTTAGTGATTTTTTTTTTAACATCTTTATTGGAGTATAATTGCTTTACAATGTTGTGTTAGTTTCTGCTTTATAACAAAGTGAATCAGCTACACATACACATATATCCCCATATCTCTTCCCTCTTGCATCTCCCTCCCTCCCACCCTCCGTATGCCACCCCTCTAAGTGGTCACAAAGCATCGAGCTGATCTCCCTGTGCTATGCGGCTGCTTCCCACTAGCTATGAACTCTACATTTGGTAGTGTATATATGTCCATGCCAGTCTCTCACGTTCCCCCTCCCCATGTCCTCAGGTCCATTCTCTAGTAGGTCTGTGTCTTTATTCCCGTCCTACCCCTAGGTTTTATGACCTTTTTTTTTTTTTAGATGCCATATATATGTGCTAGCATACAGTATTTGTTTTTCTCTTTCTGACTTACTTCACTCTGTATGCAGACTCTAGTTCCATCCACTTCACTACAGATTACTCAATTTCATTTCTTTATATGGATGAGTATGATTCCATTGTATATATGTGCCACGTCTTTATCCATTCATCTGTCAATGGACACTTAGGTTGCTTCCACGTCCTGGTTATTGTAAATAGAGCTGCAATAATCATTGTGGTACATGACTCTTTTTGAATTACTGTTTTTGCAGGGTATATGCCCAAGAATGGGACTGCTGGGTTGTATGGTAGTACTATTTTTAGTTTTATAAGGAACCTCAATACTGTTCTCCATAGTGGCTGTATCAATTTACATTCCCACCAGCAGTGCAAGAGTGTTCCCTTTTCTCCATACCCTCTCCAGCACTTATTGTTTGTAGATTTTTTGATGATGGACATTCTGACTGGTGTGAGGTGATAACTCATTGTAGTTTTGATTTGTATTTCTCTAATGATTAAGGATGTTGAGCATTCTTTCATATGTTTGTTGGCAATCTGTATATCTTCTTTAGAGAAATGTCTATTTAGGTCTTCTGCCCATTTTTTAATTGGGTTGTTGGTTTTTTTGATATTGAGCTGCTTGTAGATTTTGGAGAGTAATTCTTTGTCAGTTGCTTCATTTGCAGAGATTTTCACCCATTCTGAGGGTTGTCTTTTAGTCTTGTTTCTGGTTTCCTTTGCTGTGCAAAAGCTTTTGAGTTTCATTAGGTGCCATTAGTTTATTTTTGTTTTTATTTCCATTTCTCTACGAGGAGGGTCAAAAAGGATCTTGCTGTGATTTGTCATAGAATGTTCTGTCTGTGTTTTCCTCTAAGAGTTTTATAGTGTCTGGCCTTACATTTTAGGTCTTTAATCCATTTTGAGTTTATTTTTGTGTATGGTGTTAGGAGTGTTCTAATTTCATTCTTTTATATATAGCTGTCCAGTTTTCCCAGCACCACTTATTGTAGAGGCTGTCTTTTCTCCATTGTATATTCTTGCTTCCTTTATCAAAAATAAGGTGACCATATGTGAGTGGGTTTATCTCTGGGCTTTCTATCCTGTTCCATTGATATATATTTTCTGTTTTTGTGCCAGTACCATACTGTCTTGATTACTGTAGCTTTGTAGTATAGTCTGAAGTCATGGAGCCTGATTCTTCCAACTCTGTTTTTCTTTCTCAAGATTGCTTTGGCTATTCAGGGTCTTTTGTGTTTCTATACAAATTGTGAAATTTTTTGTTCTAGTTCTGTGAAAAATGCCAGTGGTAGTTTGATAGGGATTGCATTGATCTGTAGATTGCTTTAGGTAATACAGTCATTTTCACAATGTTGATTCTTCCAATCCCAGAACATGGTATATCTCTCCATCTGTTGGTATCATCTTTAATATCTTTCATTAGTGTCTTATAGTTTTCTGTATAGAGGTCTTTTGTCTCCTTAGGTAGGTTTATTCCTAGGTATTTTATTCTTTTTGTTGCAATGGTAAATGGGAGTGTTCCTTAATTTCTCTTTTAGATTTTTCATCATTAGTATATAGGAATGCAAGAGACTTCTGTGTATTAAGTTTGTATCCTGCTACTTTACCAAATTCATTGATTAGCTCTAGTAATTTTCTAGTAGCATCTTTAGGATTGTCTATGTATAGTATCATGTCATCTGAAAACAGTGGCAGCTTTACTTCTTTTCTGGTTTGGATTCCTTTTATTTCTTTTTCTTCTCTGATTGCTGTGGCTAAAACTTCCAAAACAATGTTGAATAATAGTGGTGAGAGTGGGCAACCTTGTCTTCTTCCTGATCTTAGTGGAAATGGTTTCAGTTTTTCACCATTGAGGATGATGTTGGCTGTGGGTTTGTCATATACGGCCTTTATTAGGTTTAGGTACGTTTCCTCTATACCTCCTTTCTGGAGGGTTTTTATCATAAATGGTTGTTGAATTTTGTCAAAAGATTTTTGTGCATTATTGAGATGATCATATGGTTTTTATTCTTCAGTTTGTTAATATGGTGTATCACATTGATTGAGTTGCGTATATTGAAGAATCCTTGCATTCGTGGAATAAACCCCACTTGATCATGGTGTATGATCCTTTTAATTTGCTGTTGGATTCTGTTTGCTTGTATTTTGTTGAGGATTTTTGCATTTGTGTTCATCAGTGATACTGGCCTGTAGTTTTCTTTCTTGTGACATCTTTGTCTGGTTTTGGTGTCAGGGTGATGATGTCCTCGTAGAATGAGTTTGGGAGTGTTCCTCCCTCTGCTATATTTTGGAAGAGTTTGAGAAGTATAGGTGTTAGCTCTTCTCTAAATGTTCAATGGAATTCGCCTGTGAAGCCATCTGGTTCTGGGTTTTTTTTGTTGTTGGAAGATTTTTAATAACAATTTCAATTTCAGTGCTTGTGATTGGTCTGTTTATATTTCTATTCCTTCCTGGTTCAGTCTCAGAAGGTTGTGCTTTTCTAAGAATTTGTCCATTTCTTCCAGGTTGTCCATTTTATTGGCATATAGTTGCTTGTAGTAGTAATCTCTCATGATCCTTTTTATGTCTGCAGTGTCAGTTGTTACTTCTTTTTCATTTCTAATTCTATTGATTTGAGTCTTCACCCTTTTTTTCTTGATGAGTCTGGCTAATGGTTTATCAATATTGTTTATCTTCTCAAAGAACCAGCTTGTAGTTTTATTGATCTTTGTTATTGTTTCCTTCATTTCTTTTTCATTTATTTCTCATCTGATCCTTATGATTTCTTTCCTTCTGCTAACTTTGTGGGGGGTTTTTTTGTTGTTGTTTTGTGGTACATGGGCCTCTCACAGCTGTGGCCTCTCCCGTTGTGGAGCACAGGCTCCGGACTTGCAGTCTCCGCAGCCATGGCTCACGGGCCCAGCCGCTCCGTGGCATGTGGGATCCTCCAGGACCGGGGCACAAACCCATGTCCCTGCATCGGCAGGTGGATTCTCAACCACTGCGTCACCAGGGAAGCCCCAACTTTGTGGGGTTTTTGTTCTTCTTTCTCTAATTGCTCTAGGTATAGGGTTAGGTTGTTTATTTGAGATGTTTCTTGTTTCTTAAGGTATGACTCTATTGCCATAAACTTCCCTCTTAGAACTGCTTCTGCTGCATCCCATAGGTTTTGGGTCATTGTGTTTTCATTGTCATTTGTTTCTAGGTATTTTTTCATTTCCTCTTTGATTTCTTTAGTGATCTCTTGGTTATTAAGTAGTGTATTGTTTAGCTTCCACGTGTTTGTATGTTTTACACATTTTTTCCTGTAATTGATAATCTAGTCTCATAGCGCTGTGGTGGGAAAAGATACGTGGTACGATTTCAATTTTCCTAAATTTCTCAAGGCTTGATTTGTGACCGAAATATGATCTATCCTGGAGAATGTTGCATGAGCACTTGAGAAGAACGTTTATTATATTATTTTGTGGATGGAATGTCCTATAAATATCAGTTAAGTCCATCTTGTCTAATGTGTCATTTAAAGCTTGTTTTTCCTTATTTATTTTCATTTTGGATGATCAGTCTATTGGTGAAAGTGGGGTGTTGAAGTCCCCTACTATGATTGTATTACTGTCGATTTCCCCCTTTTATGGCTGTTAGCATTTGCCTTATGTATTAAAGTGCTCCCATGTTGGGTGCATAAATATTTACAATTGTTATATCTTCTTCTTGCATTGATCCCTTGATCATTATGTAGTGTGCTTCTTTGTTTCTTGTAATAGTCTTTTTTTTAAAGTCTATTTTGTCTGATATGGGAATTGCTACTCCAGCTTTCTTTTGATTTCCATTTACCTGGAATATCTTTTTCCTTCCCCTCACTTTCAGTCTGTATGTGTCCCTATGTCTGAAGTGGGTCCCTTGTAGACAACATATATACAGGTCTTGTTTTTGTATCCATTCAGCCAGTCTGTATCTTTGGGTTGGAGCATTTAATACATTTACATTTAACGTAGTTATAGATATGTATGTTCCTATTACCATTTTCTCAATTGTTATTGTAGATTTTTTCCTTCTCTTGTTTATCCTGCCTTGAGAAGTTCCGTTAGCATTTGTTGTAAAGCTGGTTTGGTGGTGCTGAATTCTCTTAGCTTTTGCTTGTCTGTAAAGGTTTTAATTTCTCTGTCGAATCTGAATGAGATCCTTGCTGGGTATGGTAATCTTGGTTGTAGGTTTTTCCCTTTCATCACTTTAAATATGTTCTGCCACTCCCTTCTGGCTTGCAGATTTTCTGCTGAAAGATCAGCCTTTATCCTTCTGGGGATTCCCTTGTATGTTAGTTTTTGCTCTTCCTTTGCTGCTTTTAATATTTTTTCTTTGTATTTAATTTTTGATAGCTTGATTAATATGTGTCTTGGGGTGTTTCTCCTTGGATTTATCCTGTATGGGACTCTCTATGCTTCCTTGAGTAACTTTTTCCTTTCCCATATTAGGGAAATTTTCAATTATAATCTCTTCAAATATTTTCTCAGCCCCTTTCTTTTTCTCTTCTTCTTCTGGGACCCCTATAGTTCAAATGTTGTTGTGTTTAATGTTGTCCCGGAGGTCTCTGAGGCAGTCCTCAATTCTTTTCATTCTTTTATCTTTATTCTGCTCTGCAGTAGTTATTTCCATTATTTTATCTTCCAGGTCACTTATCCATTCTTCTGCCTCAGTTATTCTGCTATTGTTTCCTTCTAGAGAATTTTTAATTTCATTTATTGTGTTGTTCATCACTGTTTGTTTGCTCTTTAGTTCTTCTAGTTCCTTGATAAACGTTTCTTGTCTTTTCTCCATTCTATTTCCATGATTTTCAATCATGTTTACTATTATTACTCTGAGTTCTTTTTCAAGTAGACTGCCTATTTCCTCTTCATTTGTTTGGTCCAGTGGGTTTTTACCTTGCTCCTTCATCTGCTGTATGTTTCTTTGTCTTCTCATTTTGCTTACCTTTCTGTGTTTGGAGTCTACTTTTTGCTGGCTGCATGTTCGTAGTTCTCGTTGTTTTTGGTGTCTGCCTCTAGTGGCTAAGGTTGGTTCAGTGGGTTTTGTCTGCTTCCTGTTGGAGGAGACTAGTGCCTGTGTTACGGTGGATGAGGCTGGATCTTGTCTTTCTGGTGAGCAGGTCCTCGTCCTGTGGTGTGTTGTGGGGTGTCTGTGACCTTCGTATGATTTTAGGTAGCCTTTCTGCTAATGGGTGGGTTTGTGTTCCTGTCTTGCTAGTTGTTTGGCATAGGCTGTCCAGCACTGTAGCTTGCTGGTCGTTGAGTGGAGCTGGGTCTTGACATTGAGATGGAGATATCTGGGAGATTTTCGCCATTTGATATTACGTGGAGCTGGGAGGTCTCCGGTGGACCAATGTCCTGAACTCGGCTCTCCCACCTCAGTGGCACAGGCCTGACACCTGGCTGGGGCACCAAGACCCTGTTGTCCACACGGCTCAGAATAAAAGGGAGAAATAAAGAAAGAAAAAATGTAAGTAAATATAATAAAATAAAGTTATTAAAATAAAAAATAATTATTAAGAATAAAAAAAATTTTAAAGTAAGAAAAAAAAGAAAGAGGAGAGCAACCAAACCAAGAAACACATCTACCACTGATAACAAGCGCTAAAAACTATACTAAACAAACAAACAAAAAAACGGACAGACAGAACCCTAGGAGAAATGTTAAAAGCAAAGCTATACAGACAAAATCACACACGGAAGCATACACATACAAACTCACAAAAAGAGAAAAAGGAAAAAAATATGTATATCGTTGCTCCCAATGTCCACCCCCTTAATTTGGGATGATTCGTTGTGTATTCCGGTAATCCACAGATGCCCGAAACATCAAGTTGATTGTGGAGATTTAAACGTCTGCTCCTGAGGCTGCTGGGAGAGATTTCCCTTTCTCTTCTTTGTTCACACAGCTCCCGGGGCTCAGCTTTGGATTTGGCCCTGCCTCTGTGTGTAGGTTGGTGGACGGCATCTGTTCTTCGCTCAGACAGGACGGGGTTAAAGGAGCAGCTGCTTTGGGGGCTCTGGCTCACTCAGGTGGGGGGCAGGAAACGGTACGTAATGTGAGGCGAGCCTGCGGCGGCAGAGGCCAGCGTGCATTCTCCTGGGGAAGTTGTCTACGGATCACGGGACCCTGGCAGAGGTGGGCTGCATAGGCTTCCGGGAGGGGAGGTGTGGATAGTGACCTGTGCTTGCACACAGGCTTCTTGGTGGCTGCAGCAGCAGCCTTAGCGTTTCATGCCTGTCTCTGGTGTCTGCACTGATAGCTGCAGCTCATGCCCGTCTCTGGAGCTCATTTAGGTGGTGCTCTGAATTCCTTCTCCTCGCGCACCGCGAAACAATGGTCTCTTGCCTCTCAGGCAGTTCCAGACTATTTCCCCAACTCCCTCCCAGCTAGCTGTGGTGCACTAGCCCCCTTCAGGCTGTGTTCATGCAGCCAACACCAGTCCTCTCCTTGGGATCTGACCTTCGAAGCCTGGAGCCTCAGTTCCCAGCTGCAACCCGCCCCTGTGGGTGAGCAGAGAAGCCTCTTGGGCTAGTGATTGCTGGTCGGTACCAATCCTCTGTGCGGGAATCTCTCCTCTTTGCCCTCTGCACCCCTGTTGCTGCACTCTCCTCTGTGGCTCTGAAGTTTCCTCCCAGCCACCCGCCATCTCCGCCAGTGAAGGGCTTTCCTAGTGTGTGGAAACTTTTCCTCCTTCACAGCTCCCTCCCAGTGGTTCAGGTCCTGTCCCTATTCTTTTGTCTCTGTTTTTTCTTTTTTCTTTTGCTCTACCCAGTTACGTGGGGGAGTTTCTTGCCTTTGGGGAGGTCTGAGGTCTTCTGCCAGCGTTCAGTAGGTGTTGTTCCATGTGTAGATGTATTTCTGATGTGTTTTTGGGGAGTAAGGTGATCTCCATGTCTTACTCTTCTGCCATCTTGAAGGTCTCCTTTTAGTGATTTTATAACTGTACCCCTTTTATATTTAGTTGCTGCTGCTGGTCAATGCCCCCACACACCTTTAAACTACGATTTGTAACTTTTTTGGATACTTAGGAAAAGAGATTCTGAGTTCTAATTTCACACTTTTACTTAAAAATCATCTCTAACCTTTCCAGTTAATGTATCTAAAACACTAAATGTGCAATTATACAGTGTATTTGTAGTGTTAATATTAGAAAGTAGTTTTCTATGAATAATATCCTTATGTTAATGGCTTTTGATGACTGAATGTCTCCGTTATGGGCAAGTGGCTGACCCTTTTTGGACATTGGTTTATAAGCCCGTATTTCATTGTGGGTGGCATTTTACACTATTGACCATGTCCTCTATAAAACTGTATTCTTTTGCTCCTACTAAATATTTCTGAGTCAATTCCAATCTTTCTTGCTCTTCTTGCTTGGTTTCTTCATGAGAACTTCTTCCTCTGACTGCTTTTAAAACCACTGTGTTTCTTGACCCATTGGCCTTTTCAGAGAATATGCGTTCTTGTCATAATCTTATATATTACATACAAGAATGGAAAGAGAGCAGGGGAAGAGGGGGATATTAGATGTTCAGGTGGGGTCATGTTGAGTTTAATTTAAGGTAGCTATGAAATTCCTTAAGTGACTTACTTTAGGCATTTAGATATATGAGGCAGAATTAAGCAAGAAATGCATGCTAGAAATTTAGATAAATAGCTTAGAGCCCAACAAATATCAAATATTATCTACTCTATTTCTTCCATTCGTTTAATGTTTGAGCTCTAGGACTATAACCCACCACATACTATGCAGTCAACTGAATGTCCCAGAGAAACACAAATGTTAACGTGTCCCAACATGTCCCACATTTTATTAATTCGTCCCCACTCTCCTGCCATCTTTACTTTTTCTGTATTTCCATTCCTCTATTTTGTAAATCATATTACCCTAAGCCCTTCAACCTAGATTTCCTGGGAGTCATCCTATAACTTCTTTCTTTTCCTCATCATCTATAATCTGTCATTGATCAAGTACTGTAGATCCCACCTACTGAATATTGTGTTTAATCCATACACTCTGTTGTGTTTATAATAACAGCAACCTGACTAAAAGTTGTTTAAACATCAAGGACTTTGGAATTTCACATGACAAAGATACTGGAGTTAAGCTATCTCCAGCTCTAGTTCAGCAGTCTAGGTAGTCTAGAGCTATCAGAGCTCTAGGATATCTTTTCTGCAATGTCTTTGGCCTTCCTCTCTGGGCTGCATATAGTAGGGCAGCAGTAAGCATCACTCTTCCACATAATATTATCCAGAGGCCAAAAGGATAAAGTTATTTCTTGAAATCCTCAATATCTTTATCGGGGTGGAAAAATCTTTCCTAGGAGTTTCCCTCTACCCGCCACCCAATACATACATACGTACACACACACATCCACCATTAGCTCTCCCTCAGGTCCCTTGGGCAGAATTGGGTTACAGCACCCAGGCTCTTTGTCTATCTGGCCCTCTGGGCCTCTGCAGTTAGAAGTGGGCTGAGGCAGGAAGGAAGGAATGTAAGAAAGTAGCTATTGGGTGTCTGTCATATTCTCCATCTTCTCCTACCTCCCCTCAGTTTCTCAGCTCTTGCTGGAGTTCAGGATTTTATCATGTCTGGCATGAGCTATTTTAACAGACTCCTGAATTATCTCCCTATTGCCTATGTCACCAACATCAAGTCTACTGGAGTGAGCTTTCTAAAATTCATTGCAAATATTAAGAAAAAATGTTATTTCTTTTAATTTTCCATTTTAACATTTTTCATATTTAGTGAAAAAAGTTTGAAAGAATTAAAACTACATTAATTCATTAGGAAAGAGATATTTAGAAGTTGGATCCACAGTTAAGGTTGCCATCTAAAAATTCTGCATAAGATATTACAACTTTTGAGATCTGAGGGATGATGGAGGAGGCATTGCCTTGAATAACATTCCTTTTCCTCCATCAGTAGAAAAAGCACAGGTGGACTTTCACTCTTAGGGCATTGGGGAAATGACCTCCTCCCAAATTATTGTACATAAATCTAGTCACTATATTTTACAAGCAAATAATATGGACACCTAATATAATTTATATTATCAGAACATCTGATGAGTTGAAACATAATTTTAATAAAGTAAATTTACACAGGAATTCGTGTTTTAAAAGAACATTTCTCTTTTTTTTTGTTAAAAAGAAGAGCCTCTTTTAATGGAAATAAGTTCAGATTTAAGAAAAATTGTTTTTTGAAATCAAGGAACATCTGGATTACATATATTTTTAATAGAAGTTCAATAGAATGTTGAAATATGACATAGCAAGCTTTTATGCAGATAAAGAAGCTTTCAAAATATGATGAACATTTTTGTCCTGAAGTCTTTTGGAAAAATTATGATAGACTTGTTTTTGGTCATTTTATATCATGGAAAGGTCATTTCAGTATCATACTTTATTTAAAGAACTTAAAATTATTCTTGAATTATTATTAAAAATGATGTTAATGGTATAGTTGTAATATGTATGCTTGGCTGATAATATTTTGGTATGAATATACTGACTATATCTGTATACAATATTAATAGAAAATAATAATTTTTGCAGAAACAGGATCATAATGTTCATATTATTTTATATCTTGCTTTTTTCACTTATATCATAAATATTAGAATACATTTTCTACTATATCATAGCATATATTAATTTTTTACAAGAAATTAATTTTTTAGTTGTGTTTGTAAGTTAATTTTTAAATTAATATTTCTTCTTAAAGTATCCACACTAATATCTATGCAAGAACCAATAGCAGGGGGTAACTGTTGGGCTTTTATGTCTACTTTGTAGTACCCTTAATATATAACGTATATAATTTATGTTACAAATCCATCCAGTATGGAAAAGGGGCAAGTGTGGGCAGTTTGGGAAACAAAGTCAAGGAGTAGGCTGGTTCTTCATTCAGTGAACAGTCTCTTCATCTCTTCTCCCATGCCCCCAGTTTAAACTTTTCAGCCACGAACTGTGATAGCTAGGAAAGCTCCACAAAGGAGACTAGACTCTCAGGCCCACGTATGAAATGTGGATTGTGAGTTTTACTTTCTCCTCTTGGAACTCCTGGCTCCAAGCTTTAATGGACCAAATTCCTGAGAACACCTTGTGAAATAGCGCACCTCACCAGCTTAATCTTGATTGGGCTCATTCATGAAGAAGGTCACATTTATGACTACTTATAGAACTACATCACATGCATCACCCCATTTCCTGTGTGTAAGTAAAGTGATTAAGGAAGAGCCTGACACATAATTAGCACTCAAAGAATAACTATTCTCATTCTTATTATTTTAAAGGATGTTCTGGCTTTAGAGCCCTACCAAATACAAAACCTTGGGCCCTACTCCCAAAATCTAATTTCATTGGTCTGGGTAGGGGTGCAGGCATCAGTGTTTTTAAATAGCTCCCTTGTAACTTTGAATGTGCATCCAACATTGAGAACCAGTTCATTAACTAACTTTAATTGCATACATATTTTGTTGGCAGGCAGTGTTCTACATGATTCACACACTCATTTAATTCTCACAGCAATCTATAACAGGGATTACCTCTGCTATGAAGATGAGAAAACTGAAGCTCAGAGAGTTCTTAAGTAACTTGGCCGATGCCACACAGCTGGAAAATTGCAGAGCTAGGATTTGAACCCATAATTGGAGCATGTGGTAAAATAGAATGTCTAGTTGTGGGAGACGGATGCTGAAAGCTTCGTCACATTTCCCCCTACAGAAAAATAATATCTTAGCAATACCAGAACTTGGATTTTAGTACTGTAGGGCTAGTTAATAGGTCAGTATGGAAATTGGGGATCAAAGGGAAATATGGTAGATGTTGCTGGATGTCATAACCTTGTTAGCTTATGAGACAAAGCTTAAGCCTTCTCTCTATTACTGGGTTGTAAGTTAAAGTAAGTTCTAATAAATTTCTAAAATAAATAATAAATAAGAAATATTAAGAAATCTCTGGTAAACCTGTAGTTTAGGATTTTAGAGTCTGCTAAATATCTGAGTAAAAGAGTGTGTTTAACAATGTGCTTAGAAGTTCAAAGTTCTTATTATTTTAAATTTGCCCAAGTAAATTTTTCTTGAGTTGATTGTAGCTTATAATTTTTATTTTTCTCACAGTTCTTATTAAAAATTTTTGTTAAACAGAAAGTCCTTAAATTTTAGTTGATGACTAAGCTAAGTCTTGACAATGATATGAAATAATATATGAAGTTGCCTCAAATTGCAGTTCTTGTCTATAGAATGTGTCATATAAGTCATAGATATTTTAATTTTCACAGCCAGTGACTCAGAGTCACATTTATATTTTGACATTACCCCATCGTATTAACCTAGACAATAGACGTGGGTTTTGGGGCAAAGAGGTAGCAAACTTTTTGAGGGATAGTAAGAAGGATCAAGTTTTAGGGGACAACGTCCTTTCAGGAGAGGTAAGGCTGAGAAAGAACCTTGCAGGACGAGAGGGGAAGAGACTCCCATAGCTTGAAAACATCACCAAGTGCTTGAGTGCTGGCAAAAGAAGGCTGTGATAGGGAGATATGATGACCAACATCTTTTGCTTAAACATCCTCTGTTAAGTCTGTGTGCTTAACCTGTAAGTGTGGTTGTGGGTTTTGCATGCTATGCCATGAATAAAAGCTTACAGATGATTGAACTATATAAACACTAATGGCTCAATAAATTTGGAAGACTCAAGTGATTAGAAACAAAATTAAAACCAACTGACTCTGGTTATTTTATTTTTCTCTATTGATGATTTAAGGCCATACAATGTAATGCCCATTGTTCAATCTTCTAAAATTTAGGAATTCTCTGGTCTGGTATGAACTAGTCAAACATTCCAGTTATTAGGAGTACATTTGTAACCACAACTGGATATAGATTTCATAATATAAATCTCAGATATGTTAAATGCCTTCAAAAGTCTGTGCAAATGAAGACTGGATATTCTGAATGTTTAAAGAAATTTGTTATTAACACTTCAAATGTGTTTGAATGTTGAAAATCTTTCAGATATCTTAATTAGAAATATTTTGAAAGCTGAATTTCTCAATTTACATCATTTTCCTAGGGATTACTCTTGTTTTTCAAGGTGAAATGTCCATTTGAGAAAATAAAAATCATAAATAATTTGAAGAATAAAGTTCATGGACAAAAATGAGGTTTATTCTTTTAAGACAAGGCCATTGAGGAATATTACTCAGCCATAAAAAGAAACAAAATTGAGATATTTGTAGTGAGGTGGATGGACCTAGAGTCTGTCATACAGAGTGAAGTCAGTCAGAAAGAGAAAAACAAATACCATATGCCAATACATATATACAGAATCTAAAAACAAAACAAAACAAAAATGGTTCTGAAGAACCTCGGGGCAGGACAGGAATAAAGACACAGATGTAGAGAATAGACTTGAGGACACGGGGAGTGGGAAGGGTGAGCTGTGACAAAGAGAGGGGCATGGACATATATACACTACCAAAAGTAAAATAGATAGCTAGTGAGAAGCAGCCACATAGCACAGGGAGATCAGCTCGGTGCTTTGTAACCACCTAGAGGGGTGGGATAGGGAGGGTGGGAGGAAGATGCAAGAGGGAGGAGATATGGGGATATATGTGTATGTATAGCTGATTCAGTTTGTTATAAAGCAGAAACTAACACACCATTGTAAAGCAATTATACTCCAATAAAGATGTTAAAAAAAAAAAAAAAGACAAGGCCATTGAGAAGAAGCTGCTCTGACATCCCTTGCCTCTTTATTCCCTTATGCTGGTGGTACCTAAGTTAATAGGTTGGGTAATGTCAAAATTCAGTTGTGACTCTGAGTCACTGAATGTGAAAATAAAAATATCTATCGCCAAACCTCCTAGAGGAGATTGACCAGAACAGAGCCTCCATCCCCATGGCAGCACTGTCCAACTGAAAAATAAAGTGAGCCATGTTACGAGTCATATATATAATGTAAAACTTTCTAGTAATCACGTTAAAAAAAAAAGGAAAAAGAAATTAATTTTAATAACACATTTAACTCATATGCAAAATGTTATCATTTCAACATGTAACCAATGTAAAAATATTAATAAGATATTTTATCTTTTTTGTACTAATCTTTCAAAACTTACTCATGTTTTACACTTATGGGGCATCTCAATTCAGTCTAGCCATATTTCAAGTGCTTGATAGTCACATGTAGTCAGTGGCTACCATATTGGTTAGTGAGAATTGCTGGCATCACTGAGAAAACACTTGGGACCAGTGTAGGAAGTGAGGGCTTGCCTTTGTTCAGGATCTAGGGTAAGAGCCTACATTTCAAGGTTCCTCAGAAAGGGGCACACCTATTGGCTCACTGCGTTTGGCCAGAAGGGGTGGCTAGATCTGTTAACTGGGGACCCTTGAAGGAGGATAACAGCAGTGTGTTGAAGCATCTCCAGGTCTTGCAGCTATATGATGCCTCCAAGAGGGACTTGGGAGAGGTGGGGAGTATGCCTTCTGCCAAGTATCAGCAGAAGGATGTCATTTTGCCAGTTTATGCTGCTCTGATGCTAGCTCATAAAAACAGAAACTTCTGTGCCTTCTACCATGAGTCTGATTGCCACTCCCCGAGAGAGACAAAGAGGCTGACCTGCAGTAACATTGAGAGAAAACACAATCCTGTAGAAACGAAGAAGGAGCACAACTAATTTGGGGAGACTAAGTCACTTGAGGAAAGAAGACCAAATTGAATAGCTAGGATAGAAAGGGTTCTATCAAATCAGAAGTAATGAAAAGTTGGAAGAGAAATTAAGCAAAAAGTAATGACTCTCAAAGAGATACATTTAGAGTATAAAAAGGATTTTTGAGAACTGACTAAATCAGCTTGGGCTGCTATAACAAAATACCAGAGTATGGGTAACTTAAATAACAGACATTTAGTTCTCACAGTTCTGGAGTCTGGGAAATCTAAGATCAGGGTGTCAGCAGATTCAGTTCTTGTTCAGGGCCCTGTTCCTGTCTTGCAGACAGCTGCCTTCTCTTGTGTTCTCACATGGTGGAGAGAAGAAGGTCTGGTGTCTCTTCTTATAAGGGCACTAATCCCATCCTGGAGGCTCCACCCTTATGACTTCATTTAAACCTAATTACCTCCCAAAGGCCTCTCTTGCTACTACCACCACATTGGGGTTATGGCTTCAACATGTAAATTTGTGGGGAACATTAACATTCAATCCATAACTGATTTCCAAATGAAAAAATTTTAATAGTTGAACTGAAAAAGAGTATAATGTTTGCTGAGAATAGAATTAGTGTTCGGGGAGATCAAGGGAAAGAAATAACTTATACAACACAGCAAAAACACAGGGGAACATGACTGCAGGGATCAGGCAATATTCAGGAAATATAAAGTGAATAACAGGACTTCTAGAAAGAGAAAATAGAATATGTGAAAAAGCAATAGGTGGAAGATTAGGTTATTGTTCAAAAAGACTCTTCACTTCACCCCTTCATGGCAGAATGTATTTCCTGCCCCACTGACTCTGGTCTTGGCCACATGGACAGTATGTCAGTTTCTGAGCTGAGACCTGCAGAAGTCAGCCAAATTTCTGCCAGCTCTCTGAAGTGTCTACTTTTCTCCACCATGAGAAGTACATGCCCTAGAGCTCTGGTTCCTTAAGATACTGTCCTGGGCAAAGACATGTGGAATTGATCTGAGCCCTACACAAGGTTGAGGGTCTGGACCAACCAGCCCAGCTGAGCCCAGTCAAGACCAGCTGACCTGTAGCCAAACTACGGACCTGGGAGCAGGCTTGTTGTAACTCAGTACAATTTTGGGGTTATAGGTTAGGCAGCCTAATCACAGTAAAAATATGACAAAAATACAACACAATTCAACACATAATTGAAGAAAATGTCCTTGAGCTAAAAAAAGACCTGAATCTTTAGATTGAAAGGGCTCATTCAGTCCCAAAGAGAATTAAGGAAAACAAACAAATTTACAACTAAATATATCCTGGTGAATTTTTTTTTTAATCCTGGTGAATTTTTAAGAATAAATTATAAAGGAAAAAAATGAGAATCAGTCTAGAATAAACATCTTATCATTCTTTATAAAGAAAAGGCAGGTTTTTGTTGTTTTTGTTTTTGTTTTTTTAAAGAAAACAGAAAAAAGAACTGCTAACCAGAGACTCTTTACCTATCCAAGATCATTTATCTGGCAGGGCAAGACAAAGTTAAAGCATTTGAGAATATACCACTCAGGCACCTATTTGAAGAAAATCCTTGAGGAAGGATTCCAGTATTTTGCCAGAGGTCAGATCATCTGTCTCAAGACAGTGGGAGATAAGGAGGGGAGGAAAGAGTGATAAGAAATCTTACAATAATTAAGCCTCAATAGGTGATTAAAAATTAAGTGATAATTTATTATATAAAGTGAGGATTAGTTAAACAAAAGAGAAACACTGAAAAGGATAACATAACCATAGCTTGAAATTAAAAATTATAGACTAAGTAAAATTCTGTGGCACGGAGAAACATTCTAATGGTCCCTGAGAATGGGGGAAAGGTGGAAAATTGGGGAATAAGAGATCCTGATAATCTCTTTCGATGGCAGGGAAAAGAGGAGAGGAAGCAGTGATTAAGCAAGCCTATTGGTGGGAAGCACAAATATTATTTAATGTTGATACATTAATAGCATATATATTATAAATTATCTTTATTTGTGATGGGACTATAATCACTAGAGATATCAATGAACAGAATTTTATTTCCAAAATACCTGGGAAGGAGGGTGAGAGGGAGAATGAAGAGAAATGTGGACAAGCCAGTAAAATGTAAGAAAGGGAAACAGAAGAAACAATATTAAATTAAGGTAAACACTAAAAAGAAAATAAGATTAAAGGAATAAAGCCAGCCATCTCAGTAAATCAAATGGGCTGGGTACTTGGCCATATGTTAGGTGCTGGTAAAGAATGCTATGTCTTCTACTCTCTTTTGTGTAATACTTTTAATTTTCTGGCATAAGATGTAATTTAAAACTTCAAAATTAATTTGATTTTTATGCATTTAGTTATGAAAATAGCATTTATATTTTAGATTCTATTATTTTCTTATTGCATTTTTCCTGAGGAAATCAGGTATAGTTTTCTTTCTATAAATGTTTAGCTATTATGTTGGGTTTAGGGATATTGAGCAAAACGATAATTTAAATTCTGTTTTGCTCAAACATTAAAAATACGAGATTGTTTTCTCAAAGTTCTACCAAAAACTGGCTTTTTAGTCAGTTTTCATAATGACTGACTACCCAGTTATACCTTTTCCCATCCTATACAGAGTTATTATGTGTTTTTTTTTTTTTTTTTTTGGTGGTACGCGGGCCTCTCACTGTTGTGGCCTCTCCCGTTGTGGAGCATAGGCTCTGGACGCGCAGGCTCAGCGGCCATGGCTCACGGGCCCAGCCGCTCCACGGCATGTGGGATCTTCCCGGACTGGGGCACGAACCTGTGTCCCCTGCATCGGCAGGCGGACTCTCAACCACTGCGCCGCCAGGGAAGCCCTATTATGTGGTTTTCATAATAATGTCCTTATTTATATTTTTAACATGTTCATGGCTTGTTAGATACACTACTAGAAAATTATTTACTTTATCCTTGCATTAATTGAAGAGGAATTTCAGTTTTTCAAAGGGATGGGGGATTGTTAAGGAAGAAGGGATATTTTCTTAAAGTCTCAATGAGATATATTATAATGTATTATGAGATTCTACAAACATTGATAAAATTAAATGTTTAAAGTCCAGTTACAGTTTCTGATTTCTCCTCATTATTGAACCTTACAAAGAAATTTCAGTGAGAAAGGAGAGAATAGGTAACCAATAAGCAGTGACAGTGACCAAGTTCATATGAGTATTTACATTTCAGCTCATCTTTTACAGGTCTGAGCCTGAATCAGTCTTGTCTTTTCATTGCATTTGACACACACTTCCACTTTTAAAACCAGTCTTTTCTTTCTCTTCCTTTTTTTTTTTTTTTAAATCTTAAAGAAAAGTTTCTGACAATTTTCAAAACTGATGCCCAGGTTTATAACTTGCTCATGATGAAGCATTGTCAAAGTCAGAATCCAAACCAAGCTAATGTCTTTCCAGTAGCTCAAAACCATTGTTTCCCGGGTCTCCAAAATTTATTTTTTTTATACAATCAAAAAAGGTCAAAATCTATTTTCACATTCTCACTTCTCTTCGATTTCCAGAACACAACACGCGAGTCTTTGATTTTTCTTCCCTTGCTGGTTGCCATACAAAGAATTATACAGTTCAGTAAAATGAAAGACTCAGCACTGTGTGGTTCATACAAGTGGCTGAAGGGATTTTGAGATAGGTTAATGGTTCTGATTGTTTTCTTATATTGATTTTTAAGGTGATTATATTTTATTTATGTGGGGAAAACTTGGAGTTGCATGTGAACTGTCTTGAGGGCAAACTAGGCCTCTCACATGTTGAAAAATCTTACGTGAATTTGTAATGACTTGAAATAAAGAGAGGGGAACATGCTGATAAATACTCCTTCCATTTTAAGAAAGGGTTATGACTTTAGAGAATCTAACTGGACAAAGTGGTTGAAGTAGATTAATTGAATAGATCATTTTTAGTAGCCAGCAAAAGCAGAAACAAAAGGTGGTCTTTATGACTCTATTCCAAAGATAGGTCAAAACTGTGGATCATCTAAGGTGAGGTGCTATGGGGGTGGGGAAAATACTGTATCTTGGGCAGTGGGAGAGCTGGTCAACTCCTCGTTGCTCAGCTTTTGAGATTACTAACAGCCTTTCAAAAGGTTGCTGCAGATGACCCTCACATTGCTCTAGTTCTAGATTCTTGAGATGAATGCATTTCTCTTTGCAGTACTGGCTTTAAGTTTTTGGATCTATTTCAAGTGGAGCAGATGACTAATCACCCCCTTCTGCTAGTTGATAATGGGTTGTCTATAAAACCTTGTTTTTGTATAGTTACCTTATTGTGAAGTTCACGTATTTTGAGGAACATTCACAGCTGAAAGGAAAGGAAAATGTCCACTCCAGGGTGTAGTAAAGCTGACAGGGGAAAGAAAAAAAAAAACACTAAATGACTTGGCTCTGTTTTTTTTAGTTTCCTGAGAGAAAGTGGCCTTGACCCCCATGCATTACTGCTTTTGAGATTGTAACAGCAGATGGTATGAAATGACAGTTGGTGAAGACAACTAAAGGTGTTTATAACATTGCAGGGTTGTGCAGGTGACTTTAAAAACAAAGGATTTGGAAGTGATAAAAAGTGGAGACTGGCAGTAGAGATGGTAATAAAGCCACTAGCTGCTTGAGGCAATGTCCTTATTTTATTTTATTTTTTTCTTTTATTGCATCTAATTGCAAATTAAAGTGGAAAAAAAATTAACCGCAGGCAGAAAAGAATATTCAGCCCCTGCCTCAGTGGTTTCCAGAACAAAAAACTGTAGTCTTTGCTTTTTAGATATGATATTTTTTCTTTTGCCTGCTGGTTGCCATATAAAGAGATATAGCTCAATAAAATGAAAAATCCACAGCACTGTGATTCATAGCAAGGGCCTAGAGGGATTCTGAGCCAGGTTAATGGATATGATGGTTTTCCCTTCATTGATTTTTAAGATGATTATATTTTATTTATAGGTGAGAAAATAATAGTTAATCTTAGATTTATTGAAAACTTATTTCAAGGCTGTATGAATTGATAACAATAACAGTACATTTAGGGCAACAAAACTAGAATTGTCTTTTAATCCCTTAAGGGCTGATGTGCAGGGAATCTATTGACTTGAAATTAAATGTGCTCTAACTCACAACTGAATCCAGGTGGGGAAGTTATATTTTTTTGGCTGCTCTGAAAGATTTCATTACACAAAGCTTTGATACACCTTTTGTAAAAACTATGTGAAAAATCCAGGAGCTGGAAGCTCAGGGATATGAGCATGTTGCTCTCTGGAGGCTTTCAGAACGGATTTCCAAGTCAGCCAGTCATTTGTCAGCTAAAAAACCTACTGGTCAACCATAATTATTGGTCTGAATCTTAAACCAGGATGTGTACATTCTAAGATGCAGAAAAACTCAAAACATTACTTTATCCTAACTCGAAATTCCACTGCCTTAAAACTATTATAATTTGTTTTTATGTCCTGAATGAGTTCAGAGACCTTTTGGCTTTGGGACAAATGAATTCCCATCAGCTGAACATGGACAGTAATTTTGCCCAATAAGGATAGAACACTGGGTCTTTGTCTCTCTAAGGATTGAATAATTGTCAATATGGCCATTTCATATCTGTGGTTCAGAAATTTCAGCTCCAGACCTTTGATATGCAGTGCTTATCGGGTGGAGGGGCAAAAACCGACTCCCCAGCAATTTAACTACTCAAAGTGTTCCAGATAATTGAGTGTTTATGTGGAGAAAAGAGAGGAAATATGCAAAATGTGCTCTGGAGAAAGGAAACTTTAACCACTGAGTCACTCAAAATAATAAAGTAGCATTATTTTAAAGTATTTCAAAGTTCACTTTTATTAAAAGTGCCAATATTGAGCTTGCTTTGGCAACACATATACTAAATTTGGACTGATACACAAATTAGTATGACCCTAAGATAAGATGACATGCAAATTGGTGACGCATTTCACTTTTTTTGGCATTGTCAGCCAGAAGTACAACATGTATGTGTGAAAGATAAAACGGCTTAACATCATGCTACACTTTATACTAAAAATGTGAGTGGCCCTTAATTGAGCCCAATGAGAGACCTAGGGTATCCATCTCCATATCAATGAGCAGATATAGTTTGCTTATTTATAGTGGTTTATTTTTGAAAAACTATTGGTGGACACATTTGAATCACATTTATACAGTTATAAAAATAAAGATTTGATTGTGTTCATCCTTCCAAAAAATTCCATATTAATTCATGTTGTAGTCAATATGAATGTTTAAAGTTGACTTTCACCTGTTTTAAATGATAAACTGAGGCATATTTTAAAAATTAAGAGTTTAAGCAAAAATTGATTCCAAGTGCCAGCACCAAACTCAAGTGTTTAGGAGTGTGCCGCTGCTGGAAAAGGTGGAAGCAAAGTGTGGAAATTATTTGATGGCTGTGACTTAATCATTTGCCTTATATGAAAAAGCTGAGTTGGCTTTTGTGATTGGTTACCCTTAGGTTTTGATTTTTTAACCGTGAGGAATTTAGGCTTAGGTTTTGGTTTGCTTAAGCAGACTGCTAAGGTATTAGAACCACCGCAGTCTAATGACCGCCTTGTTTAATTAATTTAACACGTGTAAGGCTAATGTTTCTTTTTCTTAATTTTAATTTTTTTATACAGCATGTTCTTATTAGTTATCTATTTTATACATATTAGTGTATATATGTCAATCCCAATCTCCCAATTCATCCCACCACCACCACCAACTCCCCACGCCCCCTCTTTCCCCCCTTGGTGTCCATACGTTTGTTCTTGGCATCCGTGTCTCTGTTTTTGCCTTGCGAACCAGTTCATCTGTACCATTTTACTGGATTCCACTATATGTGTTACTATACGATATTTATTTTTCTCTTTCTGACTCACTTCACTCTGTATGACAGTCTCTAAATCCATCCATGTCTCTAAAAATGACCCAATTTCGTTCCTTTTTATGGCTGAGAAATATTCCTCGTATATATGTACCACATATTCTTTATCCATTCATCTGTCAATGGGCATTTAGGTTGCTTCCATGACCTGGCTATTGTAAATAGTGCTGCAATGAACAATGGGGTGCAGGTGTCTATTTGAATTATGGTTTTCTCTGGGTATATGCCCAGCAGTGGGATTGCTCGGTCATATGGTAATTCTATTTTTAGTTTTTTAAGGAACCGCCATAGTGTTCTCCATAGTGGCTGTACCAATTTACATTCCCACCAACAGTACAAGGGGGTTCCCTTTTCTCCATACCCTCTCCAGCATTTGTTGTTTGTAGATTTTCTGATGATGCCCATTCTAACCAGTGTGAGGTGATACCTCACTGTAGTTTTGATTTGCATTTCTCTAATAGTTAGAGATGTTGAGCAGCTTTTCATGTGTTTCTTGGCCATCTGTATGTCTTCTTTGGAGAAATGTCTATTTAGGTCTTCTGCCCATTTTTTGATAGGGTTGTTTCTTCTTTTAATATTGAGCTGCATGAGCTGTTTATATATTTTGGAAATTAATCCTTTGTCGGCTGATTCATTTGCAAATATTTTCTCCCATTCTGAGGGCTGTCTTTTCATCTTGTTTATAGTTTCCTTTTCTGTACAAAAGCTTTTACGTTTCATTAGGTAACATTTGTTTATTTTTGTTTTTATTTCCATTACTCTAGGAGGTGGGTCAAAAAAGATCTTGCTGTGATTTATGTCAAAGAGTGTTCTTCCTATGTTTTCCTCTAAGAGTTTTATAGTGTCTGGTCTTACATTTAAGTCTTTAATCTATTTTGAGTTTATGTTTGTGTATGGTGTTAAGGAGTGTTCTAATTTCATTCTTTTACATGTAGCTGTCCAGTTTTCCCAGCACCCCTTATTGAAGAGACTGTCTTTCCTCCATTGTATGTGTTTTACTCCTTTGTCATAGATTAGTTGACCATAGGTGAGGGGGGTTTACCTCTGGGGTTTCTATCTAGTTCCATTGATCTATATATTTGTTTTTGTGCAAGTACATACAGTCTTGATTACTGTAGCTTTGTAGTATAGTCAGAAGTCAGGGAGCCTGATTCCTCCAGCTCCATTTTTCTTTCTCAATATTGCTTTGGCTATTCAGGGTCTTTTGTGTTTCCATACAAATTTAAAGATTTTTTTGTTCTAATTCTGTAAAAAATGCCATTGGTAATTTGATAGAGATTGCATTGAATCTGTAGATTGCTTTGGGTAGTATAGTCATTTTCACAGTATTCATTCTTCCAATCCAGGAACATTGTATATCTCTTCATCTGTTTGTGTCATCTTTGATTTCTTTAATCAGTGTCTTATTGTTTTCCGAGTACAGGTCTTTTACCTCCTTATGTAGATTTATTCCTAGGTATTTTATTCTTTTTGTTGCAAAGGTGAATGGGATTGTTTCCTTAATTTCTTTCTGATCTTTTGTTGTTAGTGTATAGGAATGCAAGAGATTTCTGTGCATTAATTTTGTATCCTGCAACTTTAGAAAATTCATTGATTACTCTAATAGTTTTCTGGTGGCAGCTTTAGGATTATCTATGTATAGTATCATGTCATCTGCAAACAGTGACAGTTTTACTTCTTTTCTAATTTGTATTCCTTTTATTTTTTTTTCTTCTTTGATTGCTGCAGCTATGACTTCCAAAACTATTTTGAATAATAGTGGTGAGAGTGGACGTGCTTGTCTTGTTCCTGGTCTTAGAGGAAATGCTTCAGTTTTTCACCATTGAGAATGATGTTTGCTGTGGGTTTGTCAAATATGGCCTTTATTATGTTGAGGTAGGTTCCTTCTATACCCACGTTCTGGAGAGTTTTTATCATAAATGGGTGTTGAATTTTTTCAAAAGCTTTTTCTGCATCTATTGAGATTGCATTTTGGTTTTTATTCTTCAATTTGTTAATGTGGTGTATCACATTGATTGATTTGCATATACTGAAGAATCCTTGCATCCCTGGGATAAATCCCACTTGATCATGGTGTATGACCCTTTCAATGTGTTGTTAGATTCTGTTTTCTAGTATTTTGTTGAGGATTTTTGCATCTATATTCATCAGCATAAAAATTCATCATAAGAAAATTTTCTTTTTTTGTAGTATCTTTGTCTGGTTTTGGTATCAGTGTGATGTTGGCCTCATAGAATGAGTTTGGGAATGTTCCTTCCTCTGCAATTTTTTGGAAGAGTTTGAGAAGGATGGGTGTTAGCTCTTCTCTAAATGATTGATAGAATTTACCTGTGAAGCTGTCTGGTCCTGAACTTTTGTTTTCTGGAAGATTTTAAATCACAGTTTCAATTACATTACTTGTGATTTGTCTGTTCATATTTTCTATTTCTTCCTGGTTCAGTCTTGGGAGACTGTGCCTTTCTAAGGATTTGTCCATTTCTTCCAGGTTGTCCATTTTATTGGCATAGAGTTGCTTGTAGTGGTCTCTTAGGATGCTTTGTATTTCTGCATTGTCTGTTGTAACTTCTCCTTTTTCATTTCTAATTTTATTGATTTGAGTTCTCTCACTCTTTTTCTTGATGAGTCTGGCTAAAGGTTTATCAATTTTGTTTTTCTTCTCAAAGAACCAGCTTTTAGTTTTATTGATCTTTACTATTTTTTTTTTTTTTGGTTTCTATTTCATTTATATCTGCTCTGATCTTTATGATTTCTTTCCTTCTACTAACTTTGGGTTTTGTTTGTTCTTCTTTTTCTAGTTCCTTTAGGTGTAAGGTTAGATTGTTTATTTGAGATTTTTCTTGTTTTTTGAGGTAGGATTCTATTGCTATAAACTTCCATCTTAGAACTGCTTTTGCTGCATCCCATAGGTTTTGGATCATCGTGTTTTCATAGTCATTTTTCTCTAGGTATTTTTTGATTTCCTCTTTGATTTCTTCAGTGATTTCTTGGTTATTTAGTAATGTATTGTTTAGCCTCCATTTGTTTGTGTTTTCTATGTTTTTTTCCTGTAATTTATTTCTAATCTCATAGCATTGTGGTCGGAAAAGATGCTTGATACGATTTCAAATTTCTTAATTTTTACCAAGGCTTGATTTGTGATCCAAGATGTGATCTATCCTGGAGAATGTTCTGTGTGCACTTGAGAAGAAAATGTAATCTGCTGTTTTCAGATGGAATGTCCTAAAAATATTAAATAAATATATCTGGTCTATTTTGTCATTTAAAGCTTTTGTGTCCTTATTAATTTTCTCTCTGGTTGATCTGTCCACTGGTGTAAGTGTGGTATTAAAGTCCCCCACAACTTTTGTTACTGTTGATTTCCTCTTTTTTAGCTCTTAAGAATTTGCCTTATGTATTGAGGTGATCCTGTGTTGGGTGCATATATATTTATAATTGTTATATCTTCTTCTTGGGTTGATCCCTTGATCATTATGTAGTGTCCTTCCTTGTCTCTTGTAGCATTCTTTATTTTAACGTCTATTTTATCTCATATGAGTATTGCTACTCCAGATTTCTTTTGATTTCCATTTGCATGGAATATCTCTTTCCATCCCCTCACTTTCAGTCTGTATGTGTCCCTAGGTCTGAAGTGGGTCTCTTGTAGACAGCATATTTATGGATCTTGTTTTTGTATCCATCCAGTGAGTTTGTGTCTTTTGGTTGGAGCATTTAATCCATTCACATTTAAGGTAATTATCGATATGTATGTTCTTATTACCATTTTCTTAATTGTTTTGGGTTTGTTTTTGTGGGTCCTTTTTTCTCTTGTGTTTCCCACTTAGAGAAGTTCCTTTAGCCTTTGTTGGAGGGCTGGTTTGGTGGTGCTGAATCCTCTTAGCTTTTGCTTGTCTGTAAAGCTTTTCATTTCTCCGTCAAATCTGAATGAAATCCTTGCTGGGTAGAGTAATCTGGGTTGTAGCTTCTTCCCTTTCATCACTTTAAATATATCATGTGACTCCCTTCTGGCTTGTAGAGTTTCTGCTGAGAAATCAGCTGTTAACCTTATGGGAGTTCCCTTGTATATTTTTTGTTGTTTTTCCCTTGTTGCTTTTAATTTTTCTTTGTCTTTAATTTTTGTCAATTTGATTACTATGTGTATCATTGTGTTTCTCCTTAGGTTAACCCTATGTGCGACTCTCTGAGCTTCCTGGACTTGGGTGGCTATTTCCTTTCCCATGTTAGGGAAGTTTTCAGCTATAATCTCTTCAAATATTTTCTCGGGTTCTTTCTCTCTCTCTTCCCCTTCTGGGACCCCTAAAATGCAAATGTTGGTGCGTTTAATATTGTCCCAGAGGTCTCTTAGACTGTCTTCATTTCTTTTCATTCTTTTTTCTTTATTCTGTTTCATGGCAGTGCATTCCACCATTCTGTCTTCCAAATCACTTATCCATTCTTCTGCCTCAGTTATTCTGCTCTTGATTCCTTCTGGTGTATTTTTCATTTCAGTTATTGTATTGTTCATCTCTGTTTGTTTGTTCTTTAATTCTTCTAGGTCTTTGTTAAACATTTCTTGCATCTTGTCGATCTTTGCTTCCCTTCTTTTTCCGAGGTCCTGGATCATTTTCACTATCATTATTGTGAATTCTTTTTCTGAAAGGTTGCCTGTCTCCACTTCATTTAATTGTTTTTCTGGGGTTTTACCCTGTTCCTTTGTCTGGGACATAATCCTCTTTCTTTTTATTTTGTCTGACTTTCTATGATTGTGGTTTTCATTCTGAAGCCTGCAGGATTGTACTTCTTGCTTCTGCTGTCTGCCCTCTGGTGGATGAGGCTATCTAAGGGGCTTGTGCAAGCTTTCTGGTGGGAGGGACTGGTGGTGGATAGAGCTGGGTTTTGCTGTGGTGGGCAGAGCTCAGTAAAAGTTCAATTTGCTTGCCTGCTAATGGGTGGCGCTGAATTCCCTCCCTGTTGGTTGTTTAGCCTGAGGTGACCCAGCACTGGAAGCTACAGGCTCTTTTGTGGGGCTAATAGTGGACGGAGTCTGGGAGGGCTCATGCCAAGGAGTACTTCCCAGAACTTTTGCAGCCAGTGTCTCTGTCTCCACAGTGAGCCACAGCCACCCCCTGCCTCTGCAGGAGACCCTCCAACACTAGCAGGTAGGTCGGGTTCAGTCTCCTATGGGGTCACTGCTCCTTCCCCCTGGGTCCTGATGTGCACACTATTTTGTGTGTGCCCTCCAAGAGTGGAGTCTCTATTTCCCCCAATCCTGTTGAAGTCCTGCAATCAAATCCCACTAGCCTTCAAAGTCTGATTTTTCTGGGAAGTCCTCCTCTCATTGCTGGACCCCCAGGTTGGGAAGCCTGACATGGGGCTCAGAGCCTTCACTCCAGTGAGTGGAGTTCTGTGGTATAATTGTTCTTCAGTTTGTGAGTCACCCACACAGCGATTATGGTATTTGATTTTATTGTGATTGCACCCCTCCTACCATCTCATTGCAGCTTCTCCTTTGTCTTTGGATGTGGGGTATCTTTTTTTGGTGAGTTCCAGTGTCTTCCTGCCAATGACTGTTCAGCAGTTTTGATTCTAGTGGTCTTGCAAGAGGGAGCGAGCACACATCCTTCTACTCCGCCATCTTGAACCAATCTCCTAATGTTTATTTTCAAATTACACTACGGTCTTGTTTTCCACAAAATTTGAGTTCAATGCTCAGTCCCTTTCAGTTCAATGCAGTGACTGTATATGAAAATAACTTACCACCACAATTGCACATACAAATATCCCCTGCACAAGCAAACCAACCTTCTAAAATAGATGCCAGAAGGCATTGACTTTCTATGTCTGAATCCAGGATGTTACCAAAGTTAGGGGCAGATAAACAAAGTAGTAATGTGTGTACGGCCCCGGGCGTCCCCGGGAGTCCCGACCAGCAGGACAAATCCTTGTGAGTCCGAGGAGGAACCTGTGGGGGTTGAAAAAAGGGGGAAGGGCAGGAGACGCGAAAGAATGGAGGCAAGACAGAATCCTGATCAAGCCTCAAACTTTTATTGCTGCGGTAGCTGTATTTATACACTGCAGAGAAAGGGGGGCGGGATTCAGAATGAGGGAAGTACTTGGCTAATCATCATTGGTGCTGCGTGCGCGGGCTTTCATTTTAGGCGCGAACTTCTATCTCATAAATCAGGAAGAGAAGCAGGGTGTCGGCCATCTTCTAATGGCGAAAACTTCTTGGCTCCCAACATTTCCTCCCTTTTTATTTCTTTTAAGGAGGTGGGCATTAACCGAGTGAGGGAGTAGTGACCTGAATCCTCCCGTGGACAAGGTATGTGTGTCCACACTCATCGGCTCTTGGTATCTTTTGGGGAGGAGAGGCAGAGCCAAAGATAATCTTAGCTACTAAAAGCCAAAAACAATGTTTAGATACCAACCTCTATCATAATTCAGGTATACTCACAGGGAATAACAGAGATTACCTTGTATATACATATATACACGTTTTCCCTTGTGCATGCTTTGCTGCCACACTCAACTCGGTACCCATACCCTCCATCAAAGAGGGGGGTAGGCATGTCTCTGTTTCATGCCGCTCCAGTGGAGGGGCAGCCAAAATCATCCTTTGGTTCTGCTTCTGTAATGGCGAGGCGATGGTAATGTATCAGGTTAAATTTTCAGGCAAGTGGGGAGTGCTTTCAGCCTGTCCAACAACCAGCAAAGATGACAGGATCAGGGTCACAACGGATAGCTCATGTCGTCTCTGCCGCTCTTTCAATATTAGGAGGGTCTCCATCTTTTTCTGAAAAACAAAAAGAAATACAATCTCAGGGAAAAGGGCCCTGGATAAAATTTATTACTTTATAGAACTTATAGGTTTAATAAGGCGCTCAGGCAACCAGCGTGCTCCACCTTCTTTGGTATTATATACACATGCGGATCCCCTCCCCCAGATGAGGAGTGGATCGGGTCCATGCCATTTAAAGGTCAAAGGGTCTTTCCACATAACTTGTGCATATTGATTTTTAGTTTCTTGATGCCAAAGGCGATCAGCGGCAGATCTACCATTATTATCTAATTGTAAAAAATTAATTACAAACAGGGCATGACTAAGAATATTTTTTGGGGAATTTTTTGTAGCAGTTAAATCATTATTTTTAAGCTTGGAAATGGTATTTTTAAGGGTTTGATGGGCTCTTTCTACTATGCCTTGACCCTGGGGGTTATATGGAATTCCCGTAAGATGTTTTATTTGAAGCCGGGTGCAAAAATCTTGGAAAGCCTGGGAGGTATACCCAGGCCCATTATCTGTTTTAATTATTTGAGGCTTGCCTAAAACTGTAAAACATTGGAGCACATGTGAAATAATGTTTTTTGTGGCTTCTCCTCCCTGAAGGGAGGCATATATAAAGCCGCTAAAGGTATCAATGGACACATGAATAAATTTTAATTTTCCAAATTTAGCAAGATGGGTAACATCCATCTGCCAGATTTCATTAGGTAATAGACCTCTTGGGTTTACCCCAATATGTGGAAGAGGTAAAAATGTAACGCACCCTGGACAATTTTTTACAATTTGTCTTGATTGTTCTCGAGTAAGCTTAAACATTAAGCGAAGAGTATGTGCATTAACATGATGTAGCTGATGAAACTGAGTAGCTTGAGAAACAGAATCAGAGGTTACGGTGCACATCAGGCGGGCATTTTTATCAGCTAAATCATTGCCCTGAGAGAGGGGTCCAGGAAGATCTGTATGAGCCCTAAGATGATCAATAAAAAAAGGCGCTTGTCTTCGAAGTGTAAGACTTTGAAGTTGTTGAAAAAGGGGAACAGCATTGGAAGAGGGTTTAATATATGGAACAGTTTCTAAAAGGGGGACGGACAAAGCTATATATGAGCTGTCCGTATATAAATTAAAGGGGATATTCTGTAACATCTCAAAAACCTGAAGAATGGCAAAAAGCTCAACAAGTTGTGCTGATAAAAAGGGGGACTGTACCCTATAGGGCTGATTATTTATAACAAATACAGCAACACCGGATGATGATCCATCAGTGAATACTAGGGCAGCATCTCCCAGAGGAACAGCAGAAGTGATTTTGGGAAATATAAACAGATGTTTTCTAGCAAACTGAAGGAGCTTATCAGGTGGATAATGATTATCAATATTACCCTGAAAGGAGGATAAGGAAACAAGCCATTTATCATCAGTTTGTAATAACCAACTAAGCTCTTCTTTGGTATAGGGGAGAATCAAATGATCAGGATCTCTGCCAAAAAATTGACGGCTTTTTTCTCTGCCCAAAGTAAGAACCTGTGCTACTAAGGAAGGGTAGGTCTTAAGCACTTTATTAGGAGATACGGACAAATGTATCCACAAGAGGGGATGATCTTGCCATAGGACTCCAGTGGGTGTATGTGCAGTGGCACAAATAATCAAACTAAAGGGACGACCATAATCTAAAAAGGTAATCTGTTGACATCTAATGGCCTTTTCTACTAATTGAAGAGAATTTTTAGCCTCCTTAGTCAGCCTACGGGGTGACAAGGGATCTGATGGCCCTTGTAAAATTTCGAATAAGGGTTTTAACTCTCCCGTAGTAAGTTTAAGATACGGTCGTAGCCAATTAATATCTCCCAAAAATTTTTGAAAATCATTGAGGGTTTGCAAATGTGATACTTGTATGTGTATCTTTTGAGTGGTAATTATTTTTTTTGTTTAATTCGAAACCAAGATAATAGTATGGATCTTTTAATTGTACCTTATTTGAAGCAATTTGAAGGCCAGAGGAAGCAAGATTATCTTTTAAATCTTGATAACACTTAAGGAGTTCATCAGTTGATTTTCCAGCCAAAAGAATATCATCCATATAATGAATGATATAGATACCAGGCCAACGAGCCCTAAGAGGGTCTACAGCTTGTGCAACAAATTTTTGACATAAGGTGGGGCTATTGGCCATACCCTGCGGGAGGACCTTCCATTGAAAACGTGGCATTGGGCCTTTAAAATTAATTACTGGGAGACTAAATGCAAAACGCTCTCTATCCTGAGGATGGAGAGGGATAGTAAAAAAGCAATCTTTAAGATCAATAATGATTTTAAAATAGCCAGCTGGAATGGCAATAGGAGAAGGCAAGCCAGGCTGTAAAGCTCCCATAGTAAACATTGTTTTATTAATTTCCCTAAGATCTTGGAGAAGTCGCCATGAGCCAGATCTCTTTTTTATCACAAATATAGGGGTATTCCATGGCGAAGTAGTGGCTTCTAAATGTCCAGCGGCCAATTGTTCCTGCACTAACTTTGTGGCAGCTGTAAGTTTTTCTTCTGTTAGAGGCCATTGGTCCACCCAAACGGGATCATTAGTTTTCCATCGTATTTTGTCCGCATGGGGCACAGGAAGGTCAATGGCCGCTAAGAAAAAGGCGAACTGCCTAGGCCCTGGCGATTTATGTTAGATGCCAGGGAAATAGGTCGTGTAATACCCTGATTATTTTTTCCTAAGCCTAAGCCTGGTAGAAACCCTTGGTTTAGCATTTGTTGGGTCACCACCTCATTGGGGCTGGCCATGATTAACTTTAATTGTGACAGGATGTCACGTCCCCAAAGATTCAACGGGATATGTGGCAAAATATAAGGTTGTACCTGTCCAGTATTACCTTCAGTATCTATCCATGTAAGAACTTTAGAACTCCGTTTAGGATTGGTAGAATGTCCTATGCCTTGTAAATGAGTTATAGACACTGTACAAGGCCAAGAGGAGGGCCAATATTTTTCCGAAATAACTGTTGCATCGGCTCCTGTATCGACTAAACCCTCAAATTTCTTTCCATCTAACCACAGGGTTAGGAGTGGCCTTTCAGGAGTAATTTGTTGGACCCAATAAACATCTGAGGAGCCAAAAGCAGCATCTGCTCTAGGACAATTAGTATGGCTCTTATTTAAAGAATTTAGGGGCAACAATACTAACTGTGCTATCCTTTGACCTTTAGGGATTGATATAGGGCCTTGTAAAGCAGATGCCAAAAGGGTAATTTGACCTGAATAATCATTATCAATAACACCAGGTATAATTTGGAGGCCAGCCAAAGCGCAACTACCTCTTCCTAAAATTAAACCAAAAGTATTTGGGGGCAGGGGGCCATAAACTTCTGTGGGAATTGGTTGTACTCCTTGTTCTGGGACTAATATTGAGTCGGTGGAGGCACAGAGGTCCAATCCTGCGCTTCCGGGTGTGGCTTGACAGAGGGAGCCAACATCTGGGTGCAGGGAACTTGTCCAGATTTTTGAGGAACAAACCGAATTGCCCCTTGGTTTGGTTCCAAGGAAGGGGCCAGGGGCTGGCCCCGTGAAAAGTTTCCCTGTTTTTTGGGGAGCAATTGGCCATTTATATCCGTTTTTGAAAAACATTCTGAAGACCAATGTTTGCCTCTTTTACAACGAGGGCAAACGGTGGTGGGAGGAGCCCGGGATTGATATTGGGGTTGTTGTGGGTTAGCCTTTAATGACTGTCCTTGTCTATGTAATGAACAATCCCGGGCAAAATGTCCAGGTTGTTTGCAATTATAGCAAGTTTTTTGTTGTTTATCTAGGACGGATGTATCTTTAATAAAATCTTTTAGAGCAGCTCCAATCGCAAGACCAACAGAATGGGAGGGACCAATTCCGGAGCACAACTTAATGTAATCAGCCAGGCTACCACCACGATGAGCCCGAAGGGCAGCTTGGCAGGCCGGATTGGCATTTTCATAAGCTAAATGTTTAACAAAGGCATTATCAGTTTCACTATCACCCACTACACGCTCGGCGGCGTCCGTGAGGCGGCTAATAAACTCACAATAAGGCTCTTCTGGTCCCTGGCGAATTTTTGCCAAGGAAGTTGTGGGCGAACCCTTAGGCGGAAGACGGCGCCAGGCCTTAAGGCCAGCATGTTGTATTTGAGCCAACAAACCAGGGGGAAAAGCAGCCTGAGACTCATTGGATTCATAGGGGGGACGGCCAAGTAATTTATCTCGGGTCCATGATCGGGAAGTTCTGTTTTCAGCATTTCTTTGGGCAGTTTCTCTACAATTTTCTGCAAATTCAGTGCGCCATAAAACAAAATCTCCCCCAGAAAGGGTGGCCCGAGCCAGGGTAAGCCAATCATTTGGGGTCAGCCAGCGATCGCTTAATCCCTCCAAGATTGCCAATGTATAAGGGGCTGTGGGCCCATAATTATTGACAGCAGATTTTAAATCTTTTATATGTTTTAAATTGAGGCGGCGATATTTATGTTCAAAAGGGCCGCCCCCAGAAGAATTATGAATATCTGGTCCCTCATCAGGTTCAGGAGATTCTTCTCCCTCTTCCTCTTCCCCTTCCTCACTATCTTCAGCTTGAATTTCACCTTGAGTGGGTAAATTTTGACTGCGAGTAACAGGGAAGGCTAACTTAATGGATCCTGGTTTTTGTCGAAGCGGGGGTTTATTGGGACCGTTCGAGACATTAAAAGAAGTAAGCTCCACCTCAAGGGCCTTAAGCTCCTTTAGGAGATCCAAGCGTTCCCGTTTTTGTTGTAAAACATCTCTCAAAGAGGAAATTTCCTGGGTTAAGGCCATCTTAGCCTGTCGAAGGGGATCAATCAGGGGGGCAATGGGAGCAGGGGCGCTAAAGGCAGGCATCTGATGAGGAGTATTATAAGATGGTGGAGGCTTCAAAAGGGGGAATCCCCAGGGATCATCATTGCGATGATAACGAGCAGCCTGCTCATCGAGAGTTTCCTGATCTTGGGGGGAAAGCTGGTCATCATTGGGATCACCCTTAATAGCAGTAAGGGAAGGATAAATCTTTGGGATAACTTTATCATCTGTGGGATAATGATGACCGGTTTCTGGAATTTTTGGGAACTCTTCATTTGAACCCATATCAATGGTAACGGATGGACAAGCTGAATGGAGACGAGAGGCTGCTTTAAGAATTGTTTCCCTGGTCTCTACAACCTTTTGGACATCGGGGTCAAAAAAATGACCAATGAGAATCACCCTAATTAAATTCCAATACGAAAATGCAGTCACAGGCACTTTAGAAGGCCCAAAGGTTTGATAATAATCATTTAAACAATTTCCTACACGATTCCAGCATTTTTTATCTATTGTCCCTTCCTGTGGGAACCATGGGCAAACATCAGACAAGAACATAAAAAATTCACGCAAATCTTTTTTTCTAGCCTTAATCTTCCGCATCTTGAGGGAATCCTCGATCCCCTGAAGAAAGAGTTCATGGGAACTCAATTCCTGTCCCATATTTATAGCTCCGCTTACCTTATCCTCAGGTCACGACTGCCGAAGGGCGGCCAGTCCTCCGGGGACCTAATCAAGCTGCACTTTCGAGTAAGTCTCGCGGCGGCTCAGTGGGTGCCTGGCCAGGCGTTCGTAAGCGTGCTACCTCCGTCAGGATCCGTTCCTCGAGCCCCACGTTGGGCGCCAATTGTGTACGGCCCCGGGCGTCCCCGGGAGTCCCGACCAGCAGGACAAATCCTTGTGAGTCCGAGGAGGAACCTGTGGGGGTTGGAAAAAGGGGGAAGGGCAGGAGACGCGAAAGAATGGAGGCAAGACAGAATCCTGATCAAGCCTCAAACTTTTATTGCTGCGGTAGCTGTATTTATACACTGCAGAGAAAGGGGGGCGGGATTCAGAATGAGGGAAGTACTTGGCTAATCATCATTGGTGCTGCGTGCGCGGGCTTTCATTTTAGGCGCGAACTTCTATCTCATAAATCAGGAAGAGAAGCAGGGTGTCGGCCATCTTCTAATGGCGAAAACTTCTTGGCTCCCAACAGTAATGGAATTAATGAGGTTTCCTCCTTTATTTGATTTTTCGTCTTTTGTTTGATTAACCCATATAATTTGAAATTCTATATTTTAAAACAAAGAGACTAGAATGAGAATGTTCTAGAAGTTGTATCTCAGGTTCATGAAATGATGGATAAAGAGAGAAAAGTTATTTTAAAAAAATACTTGGATAACTGAGTATCAATAAGTAAAGTTTTATATTTACTTTGAAGTCATGTACCACTTTCCTGCTAGGAAAATGGAGACACTCAAACAAATCTTTAAGCTGTATACAAAAATACAGGCACAGAGCCAGAATATTGGAGATATTCTTAAATAAAATCCCAAGAAGGAATTTAATTTAGATAAGAAACAGATTTGAAATGAAGCAAAAGATGACCCACACCTGAACACACAGACACACAGACACACACACACATAATGTCTGTTATTCTCTTCATTTAACTCCATTCTTCTTGGTCCCATCTTGAACTGTCAATAAATTGTCCAGAAAACTGCAAGAAAAGCAACTCTGGTGAACATTTTGTCTGAGCCAGGGCAATAAAGAACACGAAGATTTTCTCATGAGGAATCCCATTTTCTCAAGTTTTTTGACTCATTTATTTATTTTTTTAATTTTTAAAAATTTTTAATTTTTTTGTTGGAGTATAATTGCTTTACAATGGTGTGTTAGTTTCTGCTTTATAACAAAGTGAATCAGTTATACATATGTTCCCATATCTCTTCCCTCTTGCGTCTCCCTCCCTCCCATCCTCCCTATCCCACCCCTCCAGGCGGTCACAAAGCACCGAGCTGATCTCCCTGTGCTATGCGGCTGCTTCCCACTAGCTATCTACCTTACGTTTGGTAGTGTATATATGTCCGTGCCTCTCTCTCGCTTTGTCACAGCCTACCCTTCACCCTCCCCATATCCTCAAGTCCATTCTCTAGTAGGTCTGTGTCTTTATTCCTGTCTTACCCCTAGGTTCTTCATGACATTTTTTTTCTTAAATTCCATATATATGTGTTAGCATACGGTATTTGCCTTTCTCTTTCTGACTTACTTTGCTCTGTATGACAGACTCTGGGTCTATCCACCTCATTACAAATAGCTCAATTTCGTTTCTTTTTATGGCTGAGTAATATTCCATTGTATATATGTGCCACATCTTCTTTATCCATTCATCTGTCGATGGACACTTAGGTTGCTTCCATGTCCTGGCTATTGTAAATAGAGCTGCAATGAACATTTTGGTACATGACTCTTTTTGAATTATGGTTTTCTCAGGGTATATGCCCAGTAGTGGGATTGCTGGGTCATATGGTAGTTCTATTTGTAGTTTTTTAAGGAACCTCCATACTGTTCTCCACAGTGGCTGTATCAATTTACATTCCCACCAACAGTTCAAGAGGGTTCCCTTTTCTCCACACCCTCTCCAGCATTTATTGTTTCTAGATTTTTTTGATGATGGCCTTTTTGACTCATTTAAAAGTATTTATGCAATTGTAATAATGATGTTCATGTTTTATCAAAATGTGTGGCGCTTCTCTGATAAGAAATTCTCACCTAGATGGTCTAACATACATTAAATCTATCCAAAATTCTTTCTGTAATATGGATTTATAGAAAGTGAAATGGGGCATCATGGTTGGTTTCCTTTTGTTAAAAAGAAAATAGTGTTACTTGTGCTAAAAGCCCACGATACCAAACCCAGATTTAATACCTGACCTAACTGCAGTTTTAACCTCTCCCAGAAATGTAATCACAGTGGAATGGTCTGGAATTTTCTGATCAAGTACCAGAAAAGTAATCTGTCATGTGGGTCCTCTCAATCCCCTAGAGGAAGAAGAAGCAATCTGTTTAATAAAACTGTTGCATTTCCTTCCCCCCAAAGGATGTCCTGTTTTGCTAAGCGCTCCCTTGCCCTACCCTTCTTCCTCTAAGAACCTTCCGTCTGTATAACCCCTCAGAGCACCCTCGTAGTTGCTGGATAGGATGCTGCCCAATTCATGAATCTCTTGCCCAATAAAACCAATACAGTCTTCAAATTTACTCAGTTGAATTTTGCTTTTTAACACTTTCAGTTTATTTGTCTGATGTCAAAAGCTGTAGATATTTATTGTCAAAAGTTTGAAAAAGTTAAATGAACAAAAGAAAAGAAAGCCCATTACCTGTGAATCTCTAATCTAGAGATAACCTCTGTTAACATATAAACACATGCTTAGAATTGCACATATTGCTTAGTTTTCTGTCTTTTTTCCTTATTAAGAAAAGTCCTTTAAAACAAACAAAATAATGAATAGAGACAGTTCTTTCAAATAATTTAAGTATTTTTAATCACAACGTGTCAATGTCTACATATTCTTATTCTTTTTGGCCAAATCATATTTCTGATAAATTTTGCTCTTTTCCTGTTTTTATTTCCCTCTTTCTAGGGGTGGGAATTCTGTTGGGTCAGAACAATGCATATTGCTTAAGGCTCAACTTATCTTTACATTTCATTCCTGTAATATTGTGATATGTGAAGAAATATATATTTGGTCTTGATCCTGGGCTCTCAGCCAGAGCTCTTAAAATCTTTGTAATTTCCTAAGTGATAAGAGCAATAGGAGCATCTTTCCTTATAATATTTAGTTTTTGTCCCTGGCTCCTGAAACTGCCTTTGGAGCCTAAAACTGAAAGGAGCTGCTTCTGTTATTCATATCAAGCCCCTTTCAACTGCACCTGTGTGTATGTTAATGAGGTAACTTTTGGAACACCTCTAAGGATGATGCTGGTTGCCAGGGGGGAACAAACCATGTGATTAGAGGGTTGAAACTTTCAACCCCCAGCCCCACCTCCAGAGAGGAGAGAGGGGCTGGAGGTTGGGTTAATTACTAGTATCCAGAGATTTAATTAATTATGCCTATGTAATGAAGATGCCATAAAAACCATAACTGAAGAGGTTCAGAGAGCTCTGAGTTTGTGAACATATAGAGATGCCAGAAGGTTCTGTGCCCAGAGAAGGTATGGAAACTCCATTCCCTTCCCATACACCTTGCCCTATGCATCTCTTCCATTTGACTCTCCCTGTGTTATATTCTTTATAATAAGTGAGTAATAGTAAGTCAAGTGCTTTCCTGAGTTCTCTGAGCCATTCTATCAAATTATCAAACCCAAGGAGGAGCTCAGGAGATCTCCAAGTTTAGAGCTGGTCAGTCAGAAGTACATGTGATAACCTGGGATTGTGTTTATCATCTGAAGTGGGGGAAAGTCTTGTAAACTGAGCCTATGCTAACTCTGTGCAGTTAGTATCAGAATTGTTTAATATAAGGGAAAAAAACCCTTACACATTTGACATCAGAAGTGTTGTGAGTAGGGAAAGTTGTTTTTCCTTTAATTCCTGAGTTTGGTATCTTAGCCTCACCAAACAACTTTTTAAATCTGCATACATTTTACTCTTTTTAAAAAATTGAACTATAGTTGATTTACAATGTTGTGTTAGTTTCAAGTGTATGGCAAAGTGATTCAGTTGTATATACGTATCTATGTATATTCTTTTTCATATTCTTTTCCATTATAGTTTACTTCAAGATATTGAATATATTTTCCTGTGTATAACAGTAGGTCCTTGTTGTTTATCTATTTTATATATAGTAGTTTGTATCTGCTAATCCCAAACTCCTGATTGATCCCTCCCCTGTTTCCCCTTTGGTAGCCATAAATTTCTTTGTCTGTGAGTCTGTCTCCGTTTTGTAAATAAGTTCATTGGTACCATTTTTTTAGATTCTACATGTAAGTGATATCATATGATATTTGTCTTTGATCAACTTACTTCACTTAGTATGATAATCTCTAGGTCGATCTATGTTGCTGCAAATGGTACTATTTCATTCTTTTTTATGGCTGAATAATATTCTGTTGTGTATATCTACATGTTTTTTATCCATTCATCTGTCAGTGGACATTTAGATTGCTTCCATATTTTGGCTATTGTAAATAGTGCTGCTGTGAACATTAGGGAGCATGTATCTTTTTGAATTATAGTTTTCACTGGCTATAGGCCCAGGAGTGGGATTGCTGAATCATATGGTAACTCTATTTTCAGTTTTTTAAGGAACCTCCGTATTGTTTTCCATAGTGGCTGCACCAATTTACATTCCCACCAACAGTTCCCTTTTCTCCTCACCCTCTCCAGCATTTATTATGTGTAGACTTTTTGGTGATGGCCATTCTGACTGGTGTGAGGTGATACTTCATTGTAGTTTTGACTTGCATTTCTTTAATAATTCGTGATGTTGAGCATTTTTCATGTGCCTGTTGGCCATCTGTATGTCTTATTTGGAGAAATGTCTATTTAGGTCTTCTGTCCATTTTTGATTCGGTTGTTTGTTTTTTTGTTATTGAGTTATATGAGCTGTTTGTATATTTTGGAAATTAAACCCTTGTTGGTTGCATCATTTGCAAACATTTTCTCCCAGTCCATATGTTGTCTTTTCATTTTGTCTATGGTTTCCTTTGCTGTGCAAAAACATATAAGTTTGATTAGGTCCTATTTATTTATCTTTGCTTTATTTCTATTGCCTTGGGAGAGTGACCTAAGAAAATATTGCTATGATTTATGTCAGAGAATGTTTTCACTATGTTCTCTTCTAGGAGTTTTATGGTGTCATGTCTTACCTTTAAGTCTTTAGGTCATTTTGAGTTTAATTTTGTGTATGGTGTGAGAGAGAGAGTGTTCTAACTTCATTGATTTACATGCAGCTGTCCAGCTTTTCCAACACCACCTGCTGAAGAGACTTTTTCTCCATTGTATATTCTGACTTCCTTTATCGAAGATTAATTGACCGTAGGTGTGTGGGTTTACTTCTGGGCTCTCTATTCTGTTCCATTGATCCATATGTCTGTTTTTGTGCCAATACCACACTGTTTTGATTACTGTAGCTTTGTAGTATTGTCTTAAGCCTGGAAGGGTTATGCCTCCCCTGCTTTGTTCTTTTTCCTCAGGATTGCTTTGGCAATTCTTGGTCTTTTGTGGTTCCATATAAATTTTAGGATTATTTGTTCTAGTTCTGTGAAAAATGTCATGGGTAATTTGATAGGGATTGCATTAAATCTGTAAATTGCTTTGGGTAGTATGGCCATTTTAACAGTATTAATTCTTCAAATCCAAGGGCATGGGACATCTTTCCATTTCTTTGAATTATCTTTAACTTCCATTATCAATGTTTTATAGTTCTTAGCATATAAGTCTTTCACTTCCTTGGTCAAGTTTATTCCTAAGTATTTTACTTTATTTTAGATGTGATTTTGAAGGGGAGATATATATATATATATATATATATATATATATATATATATATTTTTTTTTTTTACTTTCCCTTTCTGATAGTTCATTGTTAGTGTAAAGAAATGCAACATATTTCTGTATGTTTTTTCATATCCTGCTAAATTGCTGAATTCATTTATCAGTTCTAGTGGTTATTGTGTGGAGTCTTTAGGGTTTTCTATATATAGTATTGTGCCATCTGCATATAATAACAATTTTACCACTTCCCTCCCAATTTGGATACCTTTCATTTCTTTTCCTTGTCTGATTGCTGTGGCTAGGACTTCCAATACATTTTGAATAGAAGTGTTGAAAGTGGGCATCCTTGTCTTGTTCTAGAATTTAGCGGGAAGGCTTTTAGCTTTTCACCATTGAGTATTATGTTGGCTATGGGTTTGTCATAAATAGCTTTTATTATGCTGAGATATGTTCCCTCTGTACCCACTTTGGTATGAATTTTAATCATGAATGAATGTTGGATTTTATCAAATGCCTTTTCTGCATCTATTGAGATGATTATGAGGTTTTTGTCTTTTCTTTTGTTGATGTGGTGTATCATGTTGATTGATTTGTGTATGTTGAAACATCCTTATTATCCTGGGGTGAATCCAGTCTGATCATGGTGTATGTTTCTTTTTGTGTATTGTTGAATTCAGTTTGCTAATATTTTGTTGAGGATTTTTGCATCTATATTCATCAAAGATATTAGCCTGTAATTTTATTTTTTGGTAGTGTCTTTGTCTGGTTTTGGTATCAGGTTGATGGTGGCTTCATAGAATGACAGTGGTTGTGTTCCCTCCTCTTCAAGTTTTGGAATAGTTTGAGAAGGATCAGTATAGTTCTTCTTTGTATGATTGGTAGAATTCCTCAGTGAAGCCACCTGGTCCTGGACTTTTGTTTGCAGGAGTTTTTTAAAATTACATAATCTGCATATATTTTATATAGTTAACATATTTAATAAAATTTGTGAGTAAATGTTATGAAGATATGTGACCAGAGTAATAACTACAGCTCTCCAAAGCCTCGTTTTAACTCTAAGTTGACATGACATTATTATTTCAAGGAGAATAACAGAATTAAATGTCTGGTATAATAATTTATGAATATCTTGGTAAAATACTATTCTTTCCTTGATCTTTATATATCTAAACAGTATTCCAATATTCTAAACAATATTGATTTAGTATAATCAAAAATTATAATCACTAAAATCATCATTAGTACTCAAGACAATCAACTGAAAAACTCAGGATTTCTAAGAATCCATTAAAATTATATAAAACTGCCTTCCTACATGCCAGAAACAACCACTTAGAAACCATAATGGAAAAATATTTCAATTCATAATGACATCAATTATATGAAATACACAAGAATAACCTTAATAAGGGTAACCTATGGTTGGTTTTCCCCTTGAGAAAATTCTGATTTTACTCCTCACTGACTTCAGAGGAGGACTCAGTGATTGTTCATATACTCTCCATAGGAAATATACTCTTCAAAATATTTTTGAACTCGGTAGAATTTACTAAAAATATCATTGATTTTTGGGAGGAGGGTTTAGATGACTTTTTCCACAAAACCATACCCCTTGGGATGTCTGCACTCTTCTGTCCCTTTTTTGGTATATCAATTAAAGCAGGAGAGGTCTTCCTTTGACCCTTCCCTTTAAAATCTTGTAAACTAATAGGGTATGTAAATGGTTAAAAACATTTATATATAAAGAAGTTACAGAAACAGTAGAAGGGCCATTGCTTTTAATATATAGGTAGAAAAGGATATAAATAAATACATAGGAAATACAATGCTAATATTCTTATGAAAAATATTCAACCTTAAAAAAGAATTTCACATTAAAGAAATAATAAAACACGCCATTTCACTTAATAAATTGGTAAAAATTTAAAGGAAAAGATGAACACATTTGTTAACTTTCTGTGAGGTATATCTCATATCTTGGTGGTAGTCGAAATTGCTAGTATTCTAACAAGCAATTAGGCAATATTATCAAGAGTCTAAAATATAGCCCATCTCCTTGACTTACTTCAGAATCTCATGTCAGTTGAAATGTCCTCTTAACCTCCTTGACAACAGTTAAAATCTTACTATACCAGACAAAATTTTCTTCCTATGCCAGGTCTCTTGGTGGGTCAAAATCCCTAGTTAGTGCGATTGTCATTCCTTATGCAAAGACATGCGAGACCATTCACACTCTACTAGCAATAGATCCTATTTATTGAACAATTACTGTATTTTAGTATGTTTTCTGAGGGTTTCTCCACTTTTATCTCTTTTAATACTCATATAAGGTAGATACAGTTATTATTCTCATTTCATAGATGAGACAAAAAGTGGTTAACTAACTTTCTGAAGGTCATCCAGGCAATTTGACACCAGAGTTGAGCTTTAACCTCTGTGCTATACTGTCAGTAACAGGATGCCCAGCCTTAGCCTCACCTATCACTTTCCCCAAGCGTTCTACTCTTCACCCACACTAATTTTCTTTCCATACCCCAGATGTAACTGGCTCCTTGATTACTTCAGACATATGTTAGTTATTCTACCTAGGGTCTTTATACTCATTCAACCACTCATAAAATTTATACTAAAAAGCTAGTACTAACATATTCCTCACGTTGTATTATTATGTTTTTGTTAATTATGAAAGAGACTTTTCATTGCCTACTCAATATCCTTCCTCCTCTTCTTAATAAAAAGGTTCTTAGGTTTCCTTGAAGCTGCGTGTGACCATGTTTCTAAGTTCTCTCCAATGAGATGTAAGCTGTAGTTGTTGTAGGGGGCAGAGAGGAAAGTTCCTTAAATGGGGAGGGGGGTGGTCTTTTTGCCAGTGTCTTATTGCTGGAGCTTTAGCAGCCAGATTGTGACTCTGAGGGAAAAAGATAGTGAAGGGAAAAGATCCAAGAAGCCCAAGAACCTGGTGACTTCAGAAGCCACCATACAATCCCTGGGCTAATCACCCAATTTAGGTACACCTCTGTTATTAGGAGCTGGATGCAACTTCTCAGTGATACATTTGTCAAGGATAAAAACTGAATTTTACTTTTTTTTTTGGTATATATAATGTTACGATTTCGGGCCCTAGCATAATGTAGGCACCTCCCAAATATTTGTTCCATGTGTGAAATTTTTTGTATCATGAAAATGTAAGTAATATTATCATAAAATGCAATATAAGCAAACACTGGGGATTTATGACAATTTTTTCTCTTTAACTGGATCCTGTAATCACATTCAAGCAACCCTTTTTACATCATATGAAATATATGCATATACTTTTATTCACTTTTCTGTTTCATTTTTTACCATGTTTCTGGTGCTTTGATAAAATGGAGAACTGGGACAATATTGTACCTGGTTTAGGATAAGAATGTCTTTACATCTGAGCATAATGTTCAGGCTTGGGTGAAAGTGGAATTTATCCTGAATCATCTTGATAATTGCCTTAGCAGTCTATTCTAACAGAACTTATTTTGAATTTGGATGTGCTCTTGCTTTTAGAATATATGCTACATCCAGGGAAGGATTGTGTCAGGTAATCAGTATAGCATTGAAGAAAACTCCTTACTTTTGAAATGTTCAGTTAATATTTAGTTGATGGTACCAAACTGTTTCCTTTGTTATACTGTTTACAGAATCCAGGAGGAAAACATGAGATTATGTATTGCCCAAGTCAAGGGCACAAATCACTGATCTGAAGGGCAATAAGAGATTAGGCAAATAAAATAAGAATGCTATTTTAAAATGTAATATCCTGAAACATACCTGATTACATACTTATGATCCTAGATAGATTGAACCAATAAAATCCAAGAAGCATTTTATTTCCACAGTATATGTGTGCAGCAAACCCTAAGTGATCATTTTAAGAGGCTTATGGTGTCTGACCCGTTTCACTTTATCTCTGGCATTCTCCCATAAAGACATTGCAATAAAAATAGACACTCCTACTCAGAAGTTTATTCATTATTCCATGATGTTTGTGCATTTGAGTGTATTAATTGCTAACTTCTGTAAACCCATCTGATCTACCTTTTCAAAAAGAAACGATTAGAGGAACATTTAGCATAGATGCTCACCACCTCTTCTATTGAGAAATGCCATTTATTTCTTTTTTCTAGGCTCACCCTTTCCCCAACCCACCAGTAAATCTATCAAGGGGCTTGCATTACAGACTATTCTTTATGTTTTTTCTCTATTCTCTTTATCTTCATAAGAAATACTAAGAAGACTTTAAGGCCAGTAGCTTAATTATTTTTTCATTGTTCTCCTCTTTGATGTCTCAAACCTTTTTTTTTTTTTTACATCTTTATTGGAGTATACTTGCTTTACAATGGTGTGTTAGTTTCTGCTTTATAACAAAGTGAATCAGTTATACATTTACATATGTTCCCATATCTCTTCCCTCTTGCGTCTCCCTCCCTCCCACCCTCCCTATCCCACCCCTCCCGGCGGTCACAAAGCACCGAGCTGATCTCCCTGTGCTATGCGGCTGCTTCCCACTAGCTATCTACCTTACGTTTGGTAGTGTATAAATGTCCATGCCTCTCTCTCGCTTTGTCACAGCTTACCCTTCCCCCTCCCCATATCCTAAAGTCCATTCTCTATTAGGTCTGTGTCTTTATTCCTGTCTTAACCCTAGGTTCTTCATGACACTTTTTTTCTTAAATTCCATATATATGTGTTAGCACATGGTATTTGCCTTTCTCTTTCTGACTTACTTCACTCTGTATGACAGACTCTGGGTCTATCCACCTCATTACAAATAGCTCAATTTTGTTTCTTTTTATGGCTGAGTAATATTCCATTGTACACATGTGCCACATCTTCTTTTTTTTTTTTTAACATCTTTATTGGGGTATAATTGCTTTACAATGGTGTGTTAGTTTCTGCTTTATAACAAAGTGAATCAGTCATACATAAACATATGTTCCCATATGTCTTCCCTCTTGCGTCTCCCTCCCTCCCACCCTCCCTATCCCACCCCTCCAGGCTGTCACAAAGCACCGAGCCAATATCCCTGTGCCATGCGGCTGCTTCCCACTAGCTATCTACCTTACTACGTTTGTTAGTGTGTATATGCCCATGACTCTCTCTCGCCCTGTCACAGCTCACCCTTCCCCCTCCCCATAACCTCAAGTCCGTTCTCTAGGAGGTCTGCGTCTTTATTCCTGCTTTACCCTTAGGTTCTTCATGACATTTTTTTTCTTAAATTCCATATATATGTGTTAGCATACGGTATTTGTCTTTTTCTTTCTGACTTACTTCACTCTGTATGACAGACTCTGGGTCTATCCACCTCATTACAAATAGCTCAATTTCGTTTCTTTTTATGGCTGAGTAATATTCCATTGTATATATGTGCCACATCTTTATCCATTCATCCGATGATGGACACTTAGGTTGTTTCCATCTCCGGGCTATTGTAAATAGAGCTGCAATGAACATTTTGGTACATGACTCTTTTTGAATTATGGTTTTCTCAGGGTACATGCCCAGTAGTGGGATTGCTGGGTCATATGGTAGTTCTATTTGTAGTTTTTTAAGGAACCTCCATACTGTTCTCTATAGTGGCTGTACCAATTCACATTCCCACCAACAGTGCAAGAGGGTTCCCTTTTCTCCACACCCTCTCCAGCATTTATTTTTTCTAGATTTTTTGATGATGGCCATTCTGACTGGTGTGAGATGATATCTCATTGTAGTTTTGATTTGCATTTCTCTAATGATTAATGATGTTGAGCATTCTTTCATGTGTTTGTTGCCAGTCTGTATATCTTCTTTGGAGAAATGTCTATTTAGGTCTTCTGCCCATTTTTGGATTGGGTTGTTTGTTTTTCTGTTATTGAGCTACATGAGCTGCTTATAAATTTTGGACATTAATCCTTTGTCAGTTGCTTCATTTGCAAATATTTTCTCCCATTCTGAGGTTTGTCTTTTGGTCTTGTTTATGGTTTCCTTTGCTGTGCAAAAGCTTTGAAGTTTTATGAGGTCCCATTAGTTTATTTTTGTTTGCATTTTTATTTCTCTAGGAGGTGGGTCAAAAAGGATCTTGCTGTGATTTATGTCATAGAGTGTTCTGCCTATGTTTTTCTCTAAGAGTTTGATAGTTTCTGGCCTTACATTTAGGTCTTTAATCCATTTTGAGTTTATTTTTGTGTATGCTGTTAGGGAGTGATCTAATCTCATACTTTTACATGTACCTGTCCAGTTTTCCCAGCACCACTTATTGAAGAGGCTGTCCTTTCTCCACTGTACATTCCTGCCTTCTTTATTAAAGATAAGGTGACCATATGTGCGTGGGTTTATCTCTGGGCCTTCTATCCTGTTCCATTGATCTATCTTTCTGTTTTTGTGCCAGTACCATACTGTCTTGATTACTGTAGCTTTGTAGTATAGTCTGAAGTCAGGGAGGCTGATTCCTCCAGCTCCGTTTTCGTTCTCAAGATTGCTTTGGCTATTCAGGGTCTTTTGTGTTTCCATACAAATTGTGAAATTTTTTGTTCTAGTTCTGTGAAAAATGCCAGTGGTAGTTTAATAGGGATTGCATTGAATCTGTATATTGCTTTGGGTTGTAGAGTCATTTTCACAGTGTTGATTCTTCCAATTCAAGGACATGGTATATCCCTCCATCTATTTGTATCTTTAATTTCTTTCATCAGTGTCTTATAATTTTCTGCATATAGATCTCTTGTCTCTTAGGTAGGTTTATTCCTAGATATTTTATTCTTTTTGTTGCAATGGTAAATGGGAGTGTTTTCTTGATTTCACTTTCAGAGTTTTCATCATTAGTGTATAGGAATGCCAGAGATTTCTGTGCATTAATTTTGTATCCTGCTACTTTACCAAATTCATTGATTAGCTCTAGTAGTTTCCTGGTAGCATCTTTAGGATTCTCTATGTATAGTATCATGTCATCTGCAAACAGTGACAGCTTTACTTCTTTTCCGATTTGGATTCCTTTTATTTCCTTTTCTTCTCTGATTGCTGTGGCTAAAACTTCCAAAACTATGTTGAATAAGAGTGGTGAGAGTGGGCACCCTTGTCTTCTTCCTGATCTTAGTGGAAATGCTTTCAGTTTTTCACCATTGAGGATGATGTTGGCTGTGGTTTTGTCATATATGGCCTTTATTATGTTGTGGAAAGTTCCCTCTATGCCTACTTTCTGCAGGGTTTTTATCATAAATGGGTGTTGAATTTTGTCGAATGCTTTCTCTGCATCTACTGAGATGATCGTATGGTTTTTCTCATTCAATTTGCTAATATGGTGTATCACATTGATTGATTTATGTATATTAAAGAATCCTTGCATTCCTGGAATAAAGCTCACTTGATCATGGTGTATGATCCGTTTAATGTGCTGTTTGATTCTGTTTGCTGGTATTTTGTTGAGGATTTTTGCATCTATGTTCATCAGTGATATTGGCCTGCAGTTTTCTTTCTTTGTGACATCCTTGTCTGGTTTTGGTATCAGGGTGATGGTGGCCTCGTAGAATGAGTTTGGGAGTGTTCCTGCCTCTGCTATATTTTGGAAGACTTTGAGAAGGATAGGTGTTAGCTCTTCTCTAAATGTTTGATAGAATTCGCCTATGAAGCGATCTGGTCCTGGGCTTTTGTTTGTTGGAAGAGTTTTAATCACAGTTTCAATTTCAGTGCTTGTGATTGGCCTGTTCATATTTTCTTTTTCTTCCTGATTCAGTCTTGGCAGGTTGTGCATTTCTAAGAATTTGTCCATTTCTTCCAGGTTGTCCATTTCATTGGCATAGAGTTGCTTGTAGTACTCTCTCATGATCTTTTGTATTTCTGCAGTGTCAGTTTTACTTCTCCTTTTTCATTTCTAATTCTATTGATTTCAGTCTTCTCCCTTTTTTTCTTCATGAGTCTGGCTAATGGTTTATCAATTTTGTTTATCTTCTCAAAGAACCAGCTTTTAGTTTTATTGATCTTTGCTATCGTTTCCTTCATTTCTTTTTTATTTATTTCTGATCTGATTTTTATGATTTCTTTCCTTTTGCTAAGTTTGGGGGTTTTTTGTTCTTCTCTCTCTAATTGCTTTAGGTACAAGGTTAGGTTGTTTATTCGAGATGTTTCCTGTTTCTTAAGGTAGGATTGTATCATTATAAATTTCCCTCTTAGAACTGCTTTTGCTGTATCCCATAGGTTTTGGGTCGTCGTGTCTCCATTGTCATTTGTTTCTAGGTATTTTTTAATTTCCTCTTTGACTTCTTCAGTGATCACTTCTTTTTTAAGTAGTGTATTGTTTAGCCTTACAGATCTTTTCCTGTAATTGATATCTAGTCTCATAGCGTTGTGGTCAGAAAAGATACTTGATACAATTTAAATTTTCTTAAATTTACCAAGGCTTGATTTGTGACCCAAGATATGATCTATCCTGGAGAATGTTCCATGAGCACTTGAGAAAAATTCTGTATTCTGTTGTTTTTGGATGGAATGTCCTATAAATATTAAGTCCATCTTGTTTAATGTATCATTTAAAGCTTGTGTTTCCTTATTTATTTTCATTTTGGATGTTCTGTCCATTGGTGAAAGTGGGGTGTTAAAGTCCCCTACGATGAATGTGTTACTGTCGATTTCCCCTTTTACAGCTGTTTATTTGCCTTATGTATTGAGGTGCTCCTATGTTGGGTGCATAAATATTTGCAATTGTTACATCTTCTTCTTGGATCGATCCCTTGATCATTATGTAGTGTCCTTCTTTGTCTCTTCTAATAGTCTTTATTTTAAAGTCTATTTTGTCTTATATGAGAATTGCTACTCCAGCCCTCTTTTGGTTTCCATTTGCATGAAATATCTTTTTCCATCCCCTTACTTTCAGTCTGTATGTGTCTCTAGGTCTGAAGTGGGTCTCTTGTAGACAGCAAATATATGGGTCTTGTTTTTGTATCCATTCAGCCAATCTGTGTCTTTTGGTGGGAGCATTTAGTCCATTTACATTTAAGGTAATTATCGATATTTATGTTCCTATTCCCATTTTCTTAATTGTTTTGGGTTCGTTATTGTAGGTCTTTTCCTTCTTTTGTGTTTCTTGCCTAGAGAAGTTCCTTTAGCAGTTGTTGTAGAGCTGGTTTGGTGGTGCTGAACTCTCTCAGCTTTTGCTTGTCTGTAAAGGTTTTAATTTCTCCATCAAATCTGATTGAGATCCTTGCTGGGTAGAGTAATCTTGGTTGCAGGGTTTTCTCCTTCAGCACTTTCAATATGTCCTTTCAATATGCCACTCCCTTCTGGCTTGCAGAGTTTCTGCTGAAAGATCAGCTGTTAACCTTATGGGGATTCCCTTGTGTGTTATTTGTTGTTTTTCCCTTGCTGCCTTTAATATGTTTTCTTTGTATTTAATTTTTGACAGTTTGATTAATATGTGTCTTGGTGTATTTCTCCTTGGATTTATCCTGTATGGGACTCTCTGTGCTTCCTGGACTTGATTAACTATTTCCTTTCCCATATTAGGGAAGTTTTCAACTATAATCTCTTCAAATATTTTCTCAGTCCCTTTCTTTTTCTCTTCTTCTTCTGGAACCCTGTAATTCGAATGTTGTTGCGTTTAATGTTGTCCGAGAAGTCTCTGAGAGTGTCCTCAGTTCTTTTCATTCTTTTTTCTTTATTCTGCTCTGTAGTAGTTATTTCCACTATTTTATCTTCCAGGTCACTTATCCATTCTTCTGCCTCAGTTATTCTGCTATTGATCCCATCTAGAGTATTTTTCATTTCATTTATTGTGTTGTTCATCGTTGTTTGTTTCATCTTTAGTTCTTCTAGGTCCGTGTTAAATGTTTCTCGCATTTTGTCTATTCTATTTCCAAGATTTTGGATCATCTTTTCTATCATTATTCTGAATTCTTTTTCAGGTAGACTGCCTATTTCCTCTTCATTTGTTAGGTCTTGTGGTTTTTATCTTGCTCCTTCATCTGCTGTGTGTTTTTCTGTCTTCTCAGTTTGCTTATCTTACTGTGTTTGGGGTCTCCTTTTTGCAGGCTGCAGGTTCATAGTTCCCGTTGTTTTTGGCGTCTGTCCCCAGTGGCTAAGGTTGGTTCAGTGGGTTGTGTAGGCTTCCTGGTGGAGGGGAGTAGTGCCTGTGTTCTGGTGGATGAGGCTGGATCTTGTCTTTCTGGTGGGCAGGTCCACGTCTGGTGGTGTTTTTTCGGGTGTTTGTGGACTTATGACTTTAGGCAGCCTCTCTGCTAATGGGTGGGGTGTGTTCCTGTCTTGCTAGTTGTTTGGCATAGGATGTCCAACATTGTAGCTTGCTGGTCGTTGAGTGAAGCTGGGTACTGGTGTTGAGATGGAGATCTCTGGGAGATTTTCGCTATTTGATATGTGGAGCTGGGAGGTCTCTTGTGGACCAGTGTCCTGAACTCGGCTCTCCCACCTCAGAGGCACAGCACTGACTCCTGGCTGGAGCACCAAGATCCTTTCATCCGCACAGCTCAGAATAAAAGGGAGAAAAAGTAGAATGAAAGAATTAGTAGAAGAAAGAAAGAAAGGAAGGAAGGAAGAAAGGAGGGAGGGAGGGAGGAAGGAGGGAAGGAAGGAAAAAAAGAAAGAAAATAAAATAGAGTAAAATAAAATAAGATAAAATATAATAAAGTTATTAAATAAAAAAATAATTATTAAGAGAAAAAAAAGAAAAAAATTGAAAACAAACAAAAACGGACAGATAGAACCCTAGGACAAATGGTGGAAACAAAGCTATACAGACAAAATCTCACACAGAAGCATACACATACACACTCGCAAAAAGAGGAAAAGAGGAAAAAATTATAAATCTTGCTCTCAAAGTCCACCTCCTTAATTCGGGATGATTCGTTGTCTATTCATGTATTCCACAGATGCAGGGTACATCAAGTTGATTGTGGAGCTTTAATCCCCCGCTTCTGAGGCTGCTGGGAGAGATTTCCCTTTCTCTTCTTTTTTCTCACAGCTCCCAGGGGCTCAGCTGTGGATTTGGCCCCGCCTCTGCGTGTAGGTCGCTGGAGGGCGTCTGTTCTTTGCTCAGACAGGACAGGGTTAAAGGAGCCGCTGATTCGGGGCTCTGGCTCACTCAGGCCGGGGGGAGGGAGGTTTACGGAGTGCGGGGTGAGCCTGTGGCCGCAGAGGCTGGCGTGACATTGCACCAGCCTGAGGCGTGCCGTGCGTTCTCCCGGGGAAGTTGTCCCTGGATCCCGGGACCCTGGCAGTGGCGGGCTGCACAGGCTCCCCGGAAGGGGGGTGTGGATAGTGACCTGTGCTCGCACACAGGCTTCTTGGTGGCGACAGCAGCAGCCTTAGCATCTCATGCCCGTCTCTGGTGTCCGCGCTTGTAGCTGTGGCTCGCGGCTGTCTCTGGAGCTCCTTTAAGCAGCGCTCTTAATCCCCTCTCCTCACTCACCAGGAAACAAAGAGGGAAAAAAAAGTCTCTTGCGTCTTCGGCAGGTCCAGACTTTTCCCCGGACTCCCTCCTGGCTAGCAGTGGCGGACTAACCCCCTGCAGGCTGTGTTCACGCCGCCAACCCCAGTCCTCTTCCGGCGCTCCGACTGAAGCCTGAGCCTCAACTCCCAGGCCCGCCCACCCTGGTGGGTGAGCAGAGAAGCCTCTGGGACTGGTGAGTGCCGATCGGCCCTGACCCTGTGTGCGGGAATCTCTCCGCTTTGCCCTCCGCATCCCTGTTGCTGTGCTCTCCTCCGCGGCCCCGAAACTTTCCCCCTCCACCACCCGCAGTCTCCACCCGTGAAAGGGCTTCCTAGTGTGTGGAAACCTTCCACCTTCACAGCTCCCTCCCACTGGTGCAGGTCCCGTGCCTATTCTTTTGTCTCTGTTTTTTCTTTTGCCCTACCTAAGTACGTGGGGAGTTTCTTGCCTTTTGGGAGGTCTGAGGTCTTCTGCCAGCGTTCAGTAGGTCTGATGTGTCATACTTCAACTGTCAACCTTCAAAGTCATAATTTTTGAGCTGTATTTTGAGTTCTATTCCTCTTGCTATTAATGGCTAACCTAAGAAGGTATAGATATGTTGCCTCATTTTTCCAGTGTAAAATGTCTAATACAAGACACCCAGAGTTGCTTTCATAAACCGTGATGGGAGATGCTATCAGCGTTTGCAGTTGCTGTATAAAATGGGCAGTTTTGCTCTTCTTTATGAATTTGAGATCTCTCTCAGTCCAGGAGTAAAATGATAGGTAACTGAAATTTACTTTATTTCTGTTACTTCCCTGACTTCATTACAGAATTATGAAATCTCTTGATTTTCAGTTTTTGAGTGGTAAGAAGTTCTGAGGCTCTGTTTGAGTGGCAGTGTCCCTGTCCCCTGGGGAGTCCTTGCTGTGAGCACTATAGATCCTCTTTCCTTATTCATTCTATTTCTTCTCCTTTCTATGGATCCTGGTTTCTTCTGGAAACTTTGCCAGAGACACCGTGCCTTCCCAAGTACATGTCGACTCATTTCTCCATCATATTTAATTTCTGTATGCTAACAGTATCTGTGACTATCTATATACCTACCTAACAGCCATTTATATATGTTTATCTGTGAAACATGATAATTTTGATACCTATGAAATTCTAAACAGTAATATATATGCTTTATACACATTTTCTAATTTAATTTAATTCTCAAAAGAATCCCATAAGATACGTATTATGGCATTTTACCAAAGAAAAGTATATTTTTACTTATCTACTTAAAATAATAATAACCACAACAACAAGTTACTGAATTCCTAATGTGTAGTAGGCATTGTACTAGGAGCCTTACTTGTTTTTTTATGTGATTATTTATTGCCTTGTTTGAAACTAGATTTAAAGCAGCTTAATTTAACTATTCTTTAATTTTCATAGCAACTCTGAAAATGGAAATCTCATTTTAGAGATGAAAAGATCTTCTAATTTATTCATAAAGCTCTATTTATTCATTTTATATTTACGTAACAATCCATTAAATGGCACTTTTGGGGGAGCCTTTCCTGATTGCCTACCCTTTCCTTGTTTTGTTTATCATAGGCCCTTATAGTAGCTAGAAAATTTTATTTGTAACACTTGTTCCACTTTATATGTTTACTGGCTTTATAAATGTTATTCTCTATACAAAACTAGAAAATATGGCTGAATGAAAATAGAAAAAAAATTCTGCTCCCTCTTTCTAGAATACTCTTCCCCTTCTTTATTGTCTGGCGTCCTTGAGCTAAAGAGTCACTTATCGGGGAGCTTTCTGGTCCCTAGATTAAGTCTTTATTTTAAATGTTCCTTTAGCTCTGTATAATTCTCCCTCAAAGAATTTAGCAGTGTTTTGATTAAGTAATTCCTTTTTTTTATTTAAGACTTTATTTTTTTAGAGCAGTCTTAGGTTTACAGCAAAACTGGGGAGAAGGTGCAGACAGTTCTCACAAACTCCTGCCCACACACATTCACAGCCTACCCCACTATCAATATCTAGCACCATGGTGGTACATTTGTTACAATCAGGGAAATTACAGTGACGCATCATTATCCCCCAAAGTTCATACTTTACATTATGGCTCACTCTGCATGTTGTACATTCTATGGAAAAGTATATATGGCATGTATCCACCATTATAGTATCATACAGAGTATTCACACTGCTTTAAAAATCCTCTGTGCTCTGCCTGTTCATCCCTCCCCACCTGCAGTCACGAATCTTTTTACTGTCTCCATAGTTCTGTCATTTCCAGGATGTCATATATTTGGAATCATACACTGTGTAGATTTTTCAGATTGACTTCTTTTACTTAATGTACATTTAAGTTTGCTCCATGTTTTTTCATGGCTTGATAGCTCATTTCTGTTTAGTGCTGAATAATATTCTATTGTCTGAATGTACCACAGTTTATTTTTCTATTTACCTTCTGAAGGACATCTTGGTTGCTTCCAAGTTTTGGCAATTATGAATAAAGTTGCCATAAATATCCATGTGCAGGTTTTTGTGTGGACATAAATTTCAATTCCTTAGTAATTATTTTTAAAAAAAATAAGTTCGTTCAACCAATATATATTTATTCCTGCCTTCTTATGTGCCAGGCACTGTGCTAGTTTCTGGGTGGGAGGTGTTTGCCTTCGTGTCTGCTCTCCCTGGAGAACATAGGCTCAATGAGGGTGGGCATCTGTTTAGTGTGTTCATCACTGTATTCAAGGATTCCTTGTTTTCTGACATAATTAGATGTATGAAAGACACACCTATATCAAAATGACTGAGACAGGTTGAAAGGAAAAGGACAAGCAAAGATGTAAGAGGCAAATGCAAAGCAAAAACAAACCAGGAGGTGGTATAATAATATCAGACCACATTGAGTCAAACACATAGTATCTTATAATGATAAAGGTATAGTCTTCAGTGAAAATCTGGTATCAACATTTATGTACTGTGCAGCAAAGCATCAAAATTTATATTTACTAAATAATGAACTTACAGAGAAACATTCCTCAATTTTTGTATGTATATTTTTTCAGCTTCTTGCCACAAAATCTCTAGGTATAATAAGCCATGTGAAACACCTGCATCTGGCCATCGGCTCCTGAAATTCAGGTGGGTTCTTGGATACAACTCTTGAATATAGTGAGGAAGTTCATGGATTATGATAACATTGAAAAACTGGGGGATTTATTTTTCTTGAGTTAACAAACCCTGGTCGCTGCCCTAGTTCGTGGATTTTTTGTTGTTGTTGTTCTCTCCTGGTAATGCTCTATGTTGAAACCAAATCCATGTCCCCGTGACTCTGAAGTCTGTATTCCTTACACTCTGTGTGCTCTCCCCTCCACCCCAGCCTACCCATCTTTTATTTCCTCCTGTGTCTCTATGGGTTCATTAGGCCTTCAGTGGCAACAAATAGAAGAAGCTAAATAAAGGGACACAAAGGCAAAGGAGCCCTTATTTTAAAATATTGAAGTTAAATTATTTGAAAACTGGATTTTAAAAAATATCCAGTTAAGCTCTCATTTAAATGTAAAGGTATAATAAATATATTCTCATGTGTATAAGAATCAGAAAATGTATCACACAAAGACATTCTTTGTGAATGTAGTAGAGAGGTTGTACTCCTAATACAAATGAGAAATAAATACAGGAGGTAGCAATAAGTGGAAAGTAAGAAGGTGAGTGAATATCTTACTAAGTGCTAGTTTTATCTTTTTTTAAAAAAAAGCATGACAAATGAAGCAGACAAAATAATATCTGAACAATACAGAATTAAAAATCTAGACATGCTCTTTTGGAATGGAAATGAAGGAGGAGACCAAGAATGTGTCTATTTTAGGGGAGCGAGGTGAAGTATAGATGTGTCTAAGAAATTATTAGAGACAGATAAACATAATATGAATGAGCAATGAACAGAAGAAGAGAAAGTGAATATCTGATTTTAAGGCTGGAAGAAATTTTGTACTTGCTAATAGAAAGAAGAAATAAAAATTAAAAAAATATAGAATGACTAAAAATATGAAATGGAGAAAAACATTCTAATATAACAGTAAATGGATAAAATTTACTAATGAAACATAGAAGCAGTGATTGGATTAAAATATATGATATATGATAAATAAGGCACCACAAGGAAAGGATAGACAGCAGGTGTTCAGGAAATTAGTTCATTAAATGCAGAAAACTAAAGCTGGATTCCTAATAATACTATATACATAGGTGGACACCAAATAAATTAAAGATCTAAATGGGAAGGTTAAGCCATAAAACAAAGAATAAAATGTTGGAGGATATCTTTGTGACTTAGGGATTAACAAAAATAATTTTTCATATAAGACTGAAAAATAAGAAGCCAAAAATTAAAAAAGAAAAAAATAGGGAGAGAGAAATGTGACAATATCAAAATGAAGGATTCCTGCTGAATGAAGGATACAATAAACGAAGTTCACATATTGGGCAAAGATGTTTGAAACATCTAAAACCTGCAAGGAATTCATACCTACAATAGAAAAGAAAACTGGAAATCCCCAAGAAAAAGACATAAAATTCATAGCAAAAGGAACAGAAGGTGTACACAATTTCACAGACAAGAAAACTCAGAAATTTAACACGTGTTTGAAGAAATGCTCAATATCAATTGTTATCAGAGAAATGTTAATTAGAACAAAACTGAGATGACACCTGATACTCAACAGCATATGGGATATTAGAAAAGGAAAGCAACAAGTTTTAATGTGTAGAGAGCAACTCTCGTGATCTGTGGTGGGAGGGCCATTCTGCAGGGCAGTTTTGTAGCATTTGGTAAGATTGTGCTGGGTACACCTAACAACCCAGTGACTATCCCAGAGAAACTCTCCCCCCTTGACCCCAAGGTGATATGTCAAAAAATCTTCAGCTTTCTTTGATGGAATGTTGGATTCATCAGTAGGAGAATGGATAAGTAAAAGTGGCATGTTAATACATGTGATAGAACCATATGTGCATAAAAAATAAGCTAGATGTAGAGATTAAAAATCTGAGTAGAAGAATGTTAATAGGACAAAAATAAGAAGGAGAACGTGATTTATGTGATTTACAGCATAATGCCATTTGTGTAGTTTAAACACATACGCACAAAAAACAGGACCTATTTTACAAGAATATGTGTATTTGAAGAAATACAGTAAGCATACTTAATAGGAGCCTAGAAAGGCAGGGTAACAGAAGCAGGATCTTGGTATAAAGGGGAAAAATAACCAAGAGAAGGTCTTGGACAGACTGATGTCCCAAGAGGAGAGAGGGCAAGAGATGGAGAGAGCAAAGGAAGAAAACTGGCTGAAGGGAAGCAAAATGGGTGGGAAGCTAGATCTCCAGCTCCTTCTGCACCTGCGACAGTTCTTTTTCTTGTGCTCTTTTATGGGGCTCCTGAGTATGATTTCACTTTAAAAAATTTCTGGTGCTAAAAATCTGTTTTAAAGACAGGGACCTAGGTGGATAAAGTTCTGTGCTTAGAAGCAGGTGCGTTAAATTCCACAACATGCCCCAACACAGCCTGCGTGCCTTAGGGTAAAACGCTGAAACCCGGCTTTGTTTCCCCACCTGTAAAGTGAGAGTAAAACACCTCTGTTTTTCTTAATCTCTCAAGATTGTTATGATAAGGAAAAAGAATCCGATGACCCTTGAAATTATATCTAAAATCAATGAGTCATGCAAGAAAATACCTGTTGCTGTGCTGTATTAATGGATAGGATTGTTCTTGCCCAGAGGTTTCTCTGTAGCATCTGTGAGCAGTAAAAAATTTGCATGGGATTAGGCTTAGAAATATGCCCATGGAAATCTCTGCACTCAGCCCTGAATCCCCTCCTAACCCCACCCCAAGTGAGAAATGAGATGAGGCCCTCAGATATTTTGTCAGTCAGGTACTCCCTTATTGGAAGCAGGTCTAGGCTAGGTTCCCTTAGCGCTGAATGAATGGTCTGATTTATAAAATGCCTTATGTCTGTTGTTTCCCTTCTCTTTTTCTGATTTATCTCTTTAATTAACCCAGTGATTCTCAAACTTTTTGTCCCAGTGACATTTTACACTCTTAAAAATTATTGAAAACTCCACAGAGCTTTGACTTTTGCAGGTTATATCTATTGATATTTACTACATTAGATATTACAACTGAGAAGTTAAAACATATTTATTCATTAAATCATTTAAAAATAACAACAAACCCATGGTAATTAACATAAAAACATTTCCAAAGCAAATAACAATATATTCCAAAATAAATAATGTTTTCCAAAAGCAAAAAAAGAACTTAGAATAGTGGTATTGTTTTTATAGTTTTACAAATCTCCTTAGATTCTTACAACTGCTACCAGAAGAATATGTTCAGTGAAATGTTGAGTTTAGGTATCAAATAATGTCTCAGAAAATTTTATAGCCTGGAATATACAACTTCTACAGTTGGAAGATAGCCTAACAGTAGCACTTTCTATTTTAAACCTAATGAAGGAATCCAGGAAAATTTGACTTCAAAATATTTGTCTCACAAATGACTTTTATAAGGAACATTGAACCTGTCTGGAAAACATTATGCTGAACTATATGAAATTGTTAATATTTGACCATTTTTTAAACCTATAAAAGCAGAAGTGTCATATGGGTTTTACTGATATGGATAGGAGAGTAAAGCCTATTTGTGTTCTTTTTTATAATAAGTTTATTTATTTATTTTTGGCTGCATTGGGTCTTCGTTGCTGCACGCAGGCTTTCTCTAGTTGGGGTGAGGGGGGGCTACTCTTTGTTGCGGTGTGTGGGCTTCTCGTTGCGGTGGCTTCTGTTGTTGCGGAGCACAGGCTCTAGGACCATGGGCTTCAGTAGTTGTGGCTCAAGGGCTCTAGAGTGCAGGCTCAGTAGTTGTGGTGCACGGGCTTTGTTGCTCCGCGGCATGTGGGATCTTCCCAGACCAGGGCTCGAACCCGTGTCCCCTGCATTGGCAGGCGGATCCCTAACCACTGCGCCTATTTGTGTTCTTTTTAAAAAATATTAAGGAGAATATTTACCTTCTCTAAGGCGGAATTTAGGTCATACTTTAACAAGAAGAGTCATCTTAGAGCAGGTTTCTGGAAAAGTTTGAAGGTATGGTTTATGGGATGAGTCTTGACTAATGATGGAAGATTCAAGACGGTCTAGAAATTTATGATGAATTCATCAGTTATCACCTCTGTTTTTGACTCCAGTACATAACATTTTGTTTGAGATGAAAACTGATTCAATTTTTTTTGGAAATCAAAATACTAGCCGTCAGGGGCAGGGTGACTAGTACAAATCTTAAAATTGTTCATTTTTATTATTACTGATCAGTCGTATTAGAACTCACCATGATAATAACAGTATAGTAATAATACTTTTCTTTGAATAAGAAGCAAGAATATATTTATAAGTTTGTCCATTCAAAACACTTACTGTGATAAACGTATCTAATATTTAATCATATATGTCCATGTAGTGATATTTTTTACTTACAATGTATTCCTTCTTAGACCAAAGCCCATCCTATCAAACTCAAGAGTTATGTAAAGATATTTCTTGGCATTGATGCTTCATATTTTAAAATACAAATAGTTACTGTGTTCTGATATTCTAATGTGCTACAACCAAAGGAATCACTTTTTAATTTATGATGAATATAAATTTTAATCATTATTTGTTTCCCTGAACTGTGTACTAGTTATAAATTATTTGAAAGACAGTGTGAAATGTCAACAAATCTTACATGACAGTGTAGCTCATTTAGTGTCTTAAATCAAGTGTTTTGCACTGGGAGCTAGGCAACCAGGATTTTTAGCCAAAATAAGGCATAGGAAAATGCAGAAAGGCTTTCTCTTTTTCCTGACATCATTGTACAGAAAATTCAAAGTGTTTCTGTCCTCACTACTCAGTTTTGTACGTATCCAGGTCTGTGGCTAGTTAAGATAAGATACCTGCATTTATTGAGTACCTTATCAAAGATTGCTCAAAGCATTCTACCGTATTCTACCAGAATGTCCATAAAGTAGAGGAACTCCTAAATAAATATAGGACAGTAGGAATGGAAGTAGTATAATACAGATTATAATTTTCAGTGGAGAAGTTAGGTTCAGGAAAAATAAACACCATTTAGTTACTGGCATTAAGGAAGCAATACATGTCCAAAAAGGAGAGAGCAGAATTGTGGCAGTGTCTGCTACAACCTGGTGTTCCCAAATCCTGTGTCCCACTTACTGTCCTATCCAGTGTGCATCCTATTCACCAGGCCACCTCTCTGATACATCTAGGGAAGAGCGGAACAGAGACATTGATGCTGGCTGTGGAATGGGCTCTGTGAATTTGTCAAAGAATAAGTCAAAGAGAAGTGAGCCTCTTCTCTGATTATTAAGTCATGTTCCTTTTCCTTCAGAAAATAAAGCAAAGGTTTCAATGTACTCAGGGAAAAGAACAGAAATCAAGTAATTGCTAGGTTTTCTTTAGCTTATTATTTTGGGGAAGAACTAACCCTAATTCTTCTAACTTCTTCTCCTAAGCCATGTTTTTGTCCAAACCATTTTTGAATTTCTGTTTTCTGACCCCTGTGTTTTCTATATTGTGCCTATGGCATTCAGAAGCCAAACACAGTATTTGAAAGAGTATTAACTAATGCTGAGTCAAACAATGGAGGGTGGATAAAGCCATATTACTGTTTATATGTACATCCCATGGTGCATATGAGATATCGGAACCAGCTAGGAAGAGTCCACTTAACACCGTTCTCTTCCTGCTCCAATAGCAGCTCCTTTCTTTTCTTAGTTACTGTCCTCTGTCTGATTGAGAGATATATTAGACAAAAGCATCATGGATGGAACTGAATGTTTTTTGAGAAATATATAATGTAGTGTATGTGATAGAAAACCACCAAAATTGTATTTTGGGGTGTGCATGATAGGAAATTAGACCAGATGCTAAAATGTATGTTGGGAAAGAATAGCACATTTTTATTTCTAGCTGTTAAATCAATGTGGCATAATATCATTTTTTTGCTTTTCAAAAGATAGGCAAATCTGTAATCTTGGGCCCAGAAATTAGGGAGAGGCACAGAGGTATTTTACAAGTACTGCCATTTATCAAGTAAGTACTAGTTTCCTCTAAAAGCCTCTGCTAAGATTCTCTCTCTCTCTCTCTCTAAATATTATAAAGGAGAAAAGGGTTGGGGTAACACTGTTAAAATTATATATATTATACCTTATCTGTAGTTCTGACCCATCTTTCTTTCACCTGTCTCCTAAACTAAGCCTGATAGGGCAGGCCGACTGAGTAGTGCGGGACTGCCTAAGTACTTATTCTCATAAGGAGCTAATAAGGACTCATATGTAGAGAAATGACCATTTATTTGGGATCTGGGACAAGGCTTTGCTAAATATTTTATGTAGGAGTCTTGTTTACCATTTTGGTTCTTTTGATGTCACTGATTGTGTGAAATTGTTACTTAGGTCATAAACCCATAGAAATGTTATGGCAGGCAGGTATATTGCCCTTAATAAGAGGCTTGATTCAGAGTAACTATTACCAAGGCCAGCAATACTGTACAGGTTTCCACACTTCAGAGAGCAGTTGTTCTCAGAAATTCCCTTCCAAAACACATTGGGTCTCACTATCTTGGCATGCTCATGAGCTGTTGTCTTACAGTATCTCAGTAATGGGACAGCTCTATTCTATAAATAGCTTCAGATAATAACTTCATAAACACAATGCAATTATACAAATAAGATTTAAAACTACTTTGAAAAAGACAGGTTTGAACTAATTTGATTAAAGTCATAAATTATTGTTTATCTATTTCCTTGTTACCATTCATGGTTTGACACTTGTGGAGTACACTGATGTTAATATAATGCATTAGGAAGAATTCCCCTCCTGAGAGCCAGTGTAGCTTAGCAAAGTGATATTTAATGTTTTCTATGATATTTATTTAACTAAAATGGCTGATTAGATGTTAAACAGAATAGAGGTTAATGATCTTTGTTATTGGTATTATAAAAAATTTTTAAAAAGAATAAAATAGGGTTAATGATGTATGCCATTATTGTTATTATGGGGATTAAAAACATGCAGTTGTTGGCTGCTGTGAAAAAATAGGCACCAAGCTGTGAGTAATTAGCAAAAGTATATTATCTTCTAACCTTACAATTAATTACTTCGTTTGGCTGTATTACTTTTTAATGATGGTCTTCATTGGCTTCATGTAAATATATAAATCTGTACATAATTTTAAATCTAAGTGATAAAAGCAAACTCTTGATGATTTTCTACATCTGAGAAGGAACCAATGCAATCTATAGCCAATATTAAAGACAATACCTGGGAAGAGATGACAGAACCAACAACTTCTAGACATGGTGAAGTCAGGGGAGACCTACTGGAAGAAGCTTTGGAGATATTAGTTTTGGGAACAATCAAAACTTCTGACCCTTTGACTACCTCCACCAACCCAGGAATGCTCTTTTGTTCTTTAGATTGTTCAATAAAAAGACTTTTGTTTTTCTTTTCCATATGCATTATTTTTAGGGTTGCCAGATTTAGGAAATAAAAGTACCGGGTGCCCAGCTACATTTAAATTTTAGATAAACTATGAATAATATTTTAATATAAGTGCTTCCATGGAATATTTGAGACCTACTTATACTAAAAAATTATTTATTATTTGCGTGAAATTCAAATTTAACTGGGAATCCTGTGTTTTACCTGGTAACCCTAATTATTTTAAGCTTCCTGGATTTTATTGCACTAGCATTGGTTAATAAATTCACACATTAGATTTGAAATGAAATATCCTCAAAGGCATAAAAATGCAAGTATTCTTCCTTTGCAGTTTAATTCAAACTTGTAATGTTTTTCTAAACTAAACCACCCTTTTTGTATACAGAATTCACAAGAACATTTACATCTATTTATAGAGCGTGTTTCTATATTGTTGGCCTACATACATTTCTAAATAAGGGTGCCTTTTCCTAAGTTCTTTATGTCACTGTTATCATAGCTAGAAATTCTATGCTAGAGGAGTATGATTGAGTGGAGTAAACAAGGGTGGATACCATACAATAGTGAAAAGTGTGTTAAAGGTTATTTACCTGTTGCTGACTCTGGTCATCCTTCGACATTCCCTCTGGCCTGCATCCCTATTCCTGGTAACAATACAAGTAGTGTTCAAAGAATTATAGATTTCTAATTGCTTTTGGGGGAGATTACTAATACATAGTCTTTCTATTCTTTTCTCAAAGAACTAATGAGAGATCTGCTAAGGCAGGTTGGGATATTTGGGTTCTGATGATGTTTACAAAGCTAATTTTTTTTTTTTTTTTTTTTTTGCGGTACGCGGGCCTCTCACTGTTGTGGCCTCTCCCGCTGCGGAGCACAGGCTCCGGACGCGCAGGCTCAGCGGCCATGACTCAGGGGCCCAGCCGCTCCGCGGTATGTGGGATCTTCCCGGACCGGGGCACGAACCCATGTCCCCTGCATCGGCAGGCGGACTCTCAACCACTGCGCCACCAGGGAAGCCCTACAAAGCTAATTTTTAAAGTTAGTTTGCCAAAGTAAATATTTTACATCATTGCATTATTATGTGCTCAGTGTCCAGAGAGGAACATTTTGGGGGGTAAATATGCTTGATTTAGTCCTCTTAAGTTGTTTGTTGGATTTTGAATGTTTGCTTCTAATTATATGTTATTCTAGTGGGATGGACATATAGGCTGTCTGAGTTTGTCTTTTTTTCTTAATTTGTTAGACTCCGTATCTTTGGAGGAAATGGAGAAATGAATTTATCCTTGATCTTGATCCAATTTGGATGTAGACCAACAAAGGTGTGAGCTCTTAGGAGGCATAATCATTTATTTTTGTGTTGCTATCAGAGAAGAGTGTTGTGTAAAAAGAATCCATGCATCTCTAATATTTATACATGAGTTAAACATGTTGACTTCTATCCTTATGTTTCAATTGACATTTGTTTACAGGCAAGTTTTCTTAAACTTGTTGATATATTTTGTATTCATATTGAGACATGAAAAACTCAAAGTCTTTGTGTTAATTCATTCAATCAAAATTTAATTTTTACTTAATACCTTTTAGTCATTGAATGCTGTGTGGTGGAAGAGCTACACCTAGGTCAAACCACATGAAATTGATAATGTTAGTCTGGTTTTTTTTTGGGTTTTTTTTTGTTTTTTTGTGGTATGCGGGCCTCTCACTGTTGTGGCCTCTCCCGTTGCGGAGCCACAGGCTCCGGACACGCAGGCTCAGCGGCCATGGCTCACGGGCCCAGCCGCTCCGCGGCATGTGGGATCTTCCCCTCCGCAGCATGTGGGATCTTCCCGGACCAGGGCACGAACCCGTGTCGCCTGCATCGGCAGGCGGACTCTGAACCACTGCGCCACCAGGGAAGCCCCTTAGTCTGTTTTTTATCAACAAAAATGATAATTCATATGGTACATTCAAATATAAGTTCTTTTGTCTTCTCTTTAGAAGCTTGGGATATCAGCAGTATAATATGTGGTAATATATGGAAAATTGTAGTTGTGTAGGTCAATGCTTTTCACATTTTTGTCATCCATATGAGTACCATTTGTCTACTTAATTTTTTTCAATGACTCACTTTTTAAGACTTAAATAAATTAAATGATTTTAAGAAGTACTACTCATTAAAGCATGCTAGTTTAAAATGCTAGCTATGAATTTTCTAGTAGCTCTCATGTTTATCAGTGTACCACAAAATTCTCCTTACCTGAGTGAGTCATGTATCATACCTTGAAAAACCACCAGTATTGACAGAAAATGCTACAGGAGTTCTGCTACATTGGTCGTTTTTTAACGTTTCTGGAAATTAAGGCAGAGGTATAGGCCACCAAAGAGAAATTTCTGTTTTTAATAATACATAAATCTGAAAGAAAAATAGAGATGACAAATCTCCCCTAAATTTTATATTACATTATAAGATATATTAGGTTGAAACATAAGAAATCAGCATTCGTATCGATCAAAAATGTTTGCATGTTGGCAATTTTATATAGTTTAATCTAGTATGTAATGGAAAGTATTCCTTTCGCTGAGGAAAATTAAACCAACATTATAGTTGGATTTTCTTTGAAGAGGTGCAATATATTTCTCAGAAAGGGTTTCCTACTGTGCATTGCCACAGGTAGCTTGTTGAAGGAACTCATTCCCTGGGCCATTTCACAGTAGTATTTGCAGTGACCTTTTATATAAGGCAAGTGAAACCTATGCAGGTTGTAGTGGGACTAGATGAAGTAGCAGACCTGCTTATGTTTACAAATATTCTACTCTGATTAGGTGAGACATCTACAAAGAAGATCACCTCTTAACAGATAGATCATTTGCCTTCTATCCACAGCCAGTCAAGTGGATAGAAGTATATCAACATAGCTGGGAGCAATCATCATCTTGCTAAGTATATGGAAGGCAGACAGGCATGAGATATGCGCACATGAATTGTCCTCTTTCAAAGGTCAAATCACTACATTGCTAGTGTATGCTTGAATGCAGAATGCACAAATGTCCTGAGTTTAATTTTTCTGATGTCACAATTTGGATCCTATAATATGTAGTGACACTGGAAGATAGTAAGAAAATAAGAGATTTCAGTAGCATGAAAAAGATTTTGCTACCTTCTGCAAAGCCAAAATAGCTATGAAAACATGCCTAATTATTTTTATACAATTTTTTCTCTTCAACAGGTGTTTGTCATTATTTCTCTTTTAAACAGAGGACTTTTTTTTTGAAATTGAGCTACAATTATGAATACAATGATCTAAATGAAAGGCTTTATACAGAGAGAAATTCATGTAGTGTTAGCCATATAAAATAATTAATTCACATTTGGTAAAGATACTGTTTCACTATATTCTATAATTCTCTTTTGGGGAATGATACTCAGGATATTTTCCCAGTGAGAAGACATAATTCTGGTTGCAGAAGTAGAAGAGGTGAAATAAGATGTGCTAAACGAAGTATAGAATTTAAATTGTTGAACCCATAGAAAGTGTCCAATAATAATTGCTTTATTTAAATACATACTCCAAGATTATTTGAAAGTGATAAAGTCAACTTTAATAATTTATCTATTTTTATTAAAAGCAACTTTCTAAAAGTTTCTTTTTTTAAAATTTAGGTACAGCTCAATCAGAGACAACATTCTGAACAACTTAAATCCATTTGTGTACAAAGAATACAAATGACTAATATTAGATATTTTCTACAGGTTCTATTCTGGATTAATACACACACAAAAATTTTAGTATAAAATAACTGAGTAGGGGGTTCTTAACTATTGTACCTAATAATTCTTGAGTATAATATTTTCAGTTATTACCTTAACTTATAGTCTTTGAATTATTAAAAAATTTTAACCCATATATGATTGTGAAAATAAATCTCTGATTTGAAAGAATGATTTGCTATTTCTTGCATATTTTGTAACATGATGTATCACTGAGGAATGCTTCTTTCATAAGTACATGTAGAATGAAAACATGGCAGTTGTACATTCAGTTGTTAAATGAAGTTTTATGAGAAAATATTGGTATCTATACTAAGCCTGTGTTACTGAATATATCCTGTTAGAAGTTTATGTGAATAATTTTTGAATGGAACATCTATAGTTATCAAAATATTTAAGCAAAAGGAGCTGAGGTATCTTTGCTAATTATTACAAGATTTCTACAGAGTATCAGTTTTCTTGGAAATATTACAATTCTGTTTTCCATGTCCTGTTAGATGAAAGTACAGGTGCTTTATGGCTTGATTACTCATCTATAAATTCTATTTCAATAGATATTAACAATGTAGAATTGTGTATTTAAAATATCATGATCATTTAGTAGTTTAAAAAAATCTGAGGTTTTAGGCACTGATAAATTTTCGTTCCTATTTATTTATTAAAATGCATTAAAATTCTGTTATAATGGTTATGGGAATATAATGAAAATAAACATGTTTTGGTAGAAATGTATTTATTGTTCTAGTTTAATGAAAAATTGTAATTTATGACATTTATGAAGGGGTGGTAGTGGAAGGACAACATTAGCAAGTAATTTTTTTTCAATCATTCTTACAAATGATTTTGAAAACATTAGGTTAAATATAAAATTTAGAAGGAAAAATGTGCACTACCTCTACCCGCATTAGCCATGAGTTCCTTTGGCTAAGGTCTTATTATTGTTTTCATTCCTGTGTTAGATAATGATTGCATAATTTTCAAAATATCCAGAATATTAATGCATAACAAACACAAATATGTTTAAAAATGTTTGAGAAGGTTATATATTCTTCACAGGATGGAAATGGGTTAGCAAATCATTCTTTCAAATCAGAGATTTATTTTCACATTATATATTTAAAGCTGTAACTCAGGGTCTCTGCTTGTTTTGCTTTCTTCCATTATCAGCAATAATCTTAAAAATCTTTAACCTTTCACAGTACAGGTTCAGTATTAGCTGTCAGATACCATGTTTCACAGGTTAATTTTTCTATTAATTTTTGAACTTTTGTCAGCAGTCATGACATAATAACTCTTTAATTTCTTCAATGAAGTGCAATGTCAGAAAAAATTATTTCTTGTTTGGATTTGTGTTTCGTAGCACCATGCCCAATATAGTAAATTCTCATATATGATACTGGAATCATACTTGGTATATAACAGTTATTGAATGTATGTAAGTTAGAATGCAGGGTTCATCCTGCCTGGTTTTATTTTTATTTATCACAAATCTTGTATGTCTATGCCATATTTGCCCCCTTCTGTTTAATTATTAGGTAGAAAACAATCTTGACAGCAAATAGTACATAAAATAGTATAAGTTAAATTTAAGGCAGTTTAGGTACAGGTAAGTAGTTAATATACTTTTTCAACACAATTAAATTTATAAATCTGATTCTATGTGTATACGTGAATATAAAGCTATCATATGGAAAAATATTGTCTTGAAGATAAAAGCTTCACCTCTATCATGTGCATTGATGAAGAAAATATTAATCTTTATAAATAGCAAACTTTAGAGTTACTAGTTATTTTATTATGAAAATAATATAGAAATGAATTTAATTAAGTTTGGATGTCAGCAGCACAATATTTTCAGAAAAGAAGTAGTTTCTAAGGTTAACTTAAGAATATAGTAGAGTTATATAAAATAATTTTTCAAGAATAGAAAAAGAAATATGGGACTCCCATTTTTGGCATTATGAAGCACAGGAAGCTTAGAAATTTCATTTGTATATAATATCTTGTGGTTTGGAACGGTGTCTTTGAAAGAGATTATGTGTTTAGAAACTTATATAATTTTTTTTGAAGGCTATGTAATTTTATTATTTTATTTATTTATTTTTTTAACATCTTTATTAGAGTATAATTGCTTTACAATGGTGTGTTAGTTTATGCTGTATGACAAAGTGAATCAGCTATATGCATACGTATATCCCCATATCTCCTCCCTTTTGCATCTCCCTCCCACCCCTCTGGGTGGACACAAAGCACCAAGCTGATCTCCCTGTGCTATGCGGCTGCTTCCCACTAGCTATCTGTTTTACATTTGGTAGGGTATATATGTCAATGTTACTCTCTCACTTCGTCCCAGCTTACCCTTCCCCCTCCCCATATCCTCAAGTCCATTCTCTAGTAGGTCTGTGTCTTTATTCCCGTCTTACCCCTAGGTTCTTCATGACCTTTTTTTTTTTTATTAGATTCCATAAATATGTGTTAGCATACGGTATTTGTTTTTCTCTTTCTGACTTACTTCACTCTGTATGACAGACAGACAGGTCCATCCACCTCACTACAAATCTCTCAATTTCGTTTCTTTTTATGGCTGAGTAATATTCCATTGTATATATGTGCCACATCTTCTTTATCCATTATTCATCTGTTGATGGACACTTAGGTTGCTTCCATGTCCTGGCTATTGTAAATAGAGCTGCAATGAACATTTTGGTACATGACTCTTTTTGAATTATGGTTTTCTCAGGGTATATGCCAGGTGGTGGGATTGCTGGGTCTTATGGTAGTTCTATTTTTAGTTTCTAAAGGAACCTCCACATTGTTCTCCATAGTGGCTGTATCAATTTATGTTCCCACCAACAGTGCAAGAGGGTTCCCTTTTCTCCACACACTCTCCAGCACTTACTGTTTGTAGATTTTTTGATGATGGCCATTCTGACTGCTGTGAGGTGATACCTCATTGTAGTTTTGATTTGCATTTCTCTAATAATTAGTAATGCTGAGCATCCTTTCATGTGATTGTTGGCAATCTGTATATCTTCTTTGGAGAAATGTGTATTTATGTCTTCTGCCCATTTTTGGATTGGGTTGTTGGTTTTTCTGACATTGAGCTGCAAGGGCTGCTTGTATATTTTGGAGATTAATCCTTTGTCAGTTGATTCGTTTGCAAATATTTTCTCCCATTCTCAGGGTTGTCTTTTGGTCTTGTTTATGGTTTCCTTTGCTGTGCAAAAGCTTTTAAGTTTCATTAGGTCCTATTAGTTTATTTTTGTTTTCATTTCCATTTCTCTAGGAGGTGCATCAAAAAGGATATTGCTGTAATTTATGTCATAGAGTGTTCTGCCTGTGTTTTCCTCTAAGAGTTTGATAGTGTCTGGCCTTATATTTAGGTCTTTAATCCATTTTGAGTTAATTTTTGTGTATGCTGTTAGGGAGTGTTCTAATTCCATTCTTTTACATGTAGCTATCCAGTTTTCCCAGAACCACTTATTGTAGAGGCTGTCTTTTCTCCATTGTATATTCTTGCCTCCTTTATCAAAGATAAGGAGACCATATGTATGTGGGTTTATCTCTGGGCTTTCTATCCTGTTCCATTGATCTATATTTCTGTTTTTGTGCCAGTACCATATTGTCTTGATTACTGTAGCTTTGTAGTATAGTCTGAAGTTCAGAGGCCTTATACCTCTAGTTCTGTTTTTCTTTCTCAAGATTGCTTTGGCTATTCCGGGTATTTTGTGTTGCCATACAAATTGTGAAATTTTTTGTTCTAGTTCTGTGAAAAAAGCCACTGGTAGTTTCATAGGGATTGCACTGAATCTGTAGATTGCTTTGGGTAGTATAGTCATTTTTACAGTTTTAATTATTCCAATCCAAGAACATGGTATATGTCTCCATCTATTTGTATCATCTTTAATTTCTTTCATCAGTGTCTTATAGTTTTCTGCATACAGGACTTTTGTCTCCTTACGTAGGTTTATTCCTAGGTATTTTACTCTTTTTATTGCAGTGGTGAATGGGAGTGTTTCCTTATTTTCTCTTTCAGATTTTTCGTCATTAGTGTATAGGAATGCAAGAGATTTCTGTCCATTCATTTTGTATCCTGCAACTTACCAAATTCATTGATTAGCTCTAGTAGTTTTCTGGTAACATCTTTATGATTCTCTATGTATAGTATCATGTCATGTGCAAAGAGTGACAGCTTTACTTCTTCTTTTCTGATTTGGATTCCCTTTCTTTTTCGTTTCTGTTTGCTGTGGCTAAAACTTCCAAAACTACGTTGAATAATAGTGGTGAGAGTGGACAACCTTGTCTTGTTCCTGATCTTAGAGGAAATGGTTTCAGGGTTTTTTTTTTTGTTTTTTGTTTTTGCAGTACGCGGGCCTCTCACTGTTGTGGCCTCTCCCATTGCGGAGCACAGGCTCCGGACGTGCAGGCTCAGTGGCCATGGCTCACGGGCCCAGCCGCTCTGCGGCATGTGGGATCCTCCCGGACCGAGGCACAAACCCGTGTTCCCTGCATCGGCAGGCGGACCCTCAACCACTGTGCCACCAGGGAAGCCCAGGTTTCAGTTTTTCACCATTGAGAACGATACTGGCTGTGGGTTTGTCCTATATGGCCTTTATTATGTTGAGGTAAGTTCCTTCTCTGCCTACTTTCTAGAGGTTTTTTTTATCATAAATGGGTGTTGAATTTTGTTGAAAGCTTTTTCTGCATCTATTGAGATGATCATATGGTTTTTTTCCTTCCCTTTTTTCATATGGTTTATCACATTGATAGATTTGCATATATTGAAGAATCCTTGCATTCCTGGGATAAACCCCACTTGATCATCGTGAATGATCCTTTTAATGTGCTGTTGGATTCTGTTTGCTAGTATTTGGTTGAGGAATTTTGCATCTTTGTTCATCAATGATGTTGGCCTATAGTTTTCTTTATTTGTGACATCTTTTTCTGGTTTTGGTATCAGGGTGAAGGTGGCCTCGTAAAATGAGTTTGGGAGTGTTCCTCCCTCTGCTATATTTTGGATGAGTTTGCGAAGGATAGGTGTTAGACCTTCTCTAAATGTTTTGATAGAATTCGCCTGTGAATCCGTCTGGTCCTGGGCTTTTGTTTGTTAGAAGATTTTTAATCACAGTTTCAATTTCAGTGCTTGTGATTGGTCTTTCATATTTTCTATATCTTCCTGAGTCAGTCTTGGAAGGTTGTGCTTTTCTAAGAATTTATCCATTTCTTCCAGGTTTTCCAAAGAACCAGCTTTTAATTTTATTGATCTTTTGCTATTGTTTCCTTCATTTCTTTTTCATTTATTTCTGATCTGATCTTTATGATTTCTTTCCTTCTGCCTACTTTGGGCTTTTTGTGTGTTTCTTTCTCTAATTGCTTTAGGTGTAAGATTAGGTTGTTTATTTGAGATGTTTCTTGTTTCTTGAGGTAAGTTTGCATTGCTATAAACTTCCCTCTTTGAACTGCTTATGCTGCCTCCCATAGGTTTTGGGTTGACGTGTTTTCATTGTCATTTGTTTCTAGGTTTTTTTTCATTTCCTCTTTGATTTCTTCAGTGATCTCTTGGTTATTTAGTAGTGTATTGTTTACTCTCCATGTGTTTGTATTTTTTACAGATTTTTTCCTGTAATTGATATCTAGTCTTATAGCACTGTGGTTGGAAAAGATACTTGATACCATTTGAATTTTCTTAAATTTACTGAGGCTTGATTTGTGACCTAAGATATGATTTATCCTGGAGAATGTTTCATGAGCACTTGAGAAGAAAGTGTATTGTGTTGTTTTTCGATGGAATGTCATATAAATATCAATTAATTCCATCTGGTCTAATGTGTCATTTAAAGCTTGTGTTTCCTTATTTATTTTCCTTTTGGATGATCTGTCCTTTGGTGAAAGTGGGGTGTTAAAGTCCCCTACTATGATTCTGTTACTGTCAATTTCCCCTTTTATGCCTGTTAGCATTTGCCTTATGTATTGAGGCCTTCCTATGTTGGGTGCATAAATATTTACAATGGTTGTATCTTCTTCTTGCATTGGTCCCTTGATCATTATGTAGTGTCCTTCTTCGTCTCTTGTAACAGTCTTTATTTTAAAGTCTATTTTATCTGGTATGAGAATTGCTACTCCAGCTTTCTTTTGATTTCCATTTGCGTGGAATATTGTTTTCATCCCCTCACTTTCAGTCTGTATGTTTCCTTAGGTCTGAAGTGGGTCTCTTGTAGACAGCATATATACTGGTCTTGTTTTTGTATCCATTCAGCTAGTGTATGTTTTGGTTCGAGCATTTAATCCATTTACATTGAAGGTAGTTATCAATATTTATTTTCCTATTACCATTTTCTTAATTGTTTTTGGTTTTTTTTGAAGGTCTTTTCCTTCTCTTGTGTTTCCTGCCTAGACAGGTTCCTTTAGCATTTGTTGTAAAGCTGGTTTGGTGGTGCTGAATTCTCTTAGCTTTTGCTTGTCTGTAAAGATTTTAATTTCTCTGTCAAATCTGAATGAGATGCTTGCTGGTAGAGTAATGTTGCTTGTAGGTTTTTCCCTTTCATCACTGTAAATATGTCCTGACACTCCCTCTGGCTTGCAGAGTTTCTGCTGAAAGATCAGCTGTTAACCTTATGGGCATTCCCTTGTATGTTATTTTTTGCTTTTCCCTTCCTGCTTTTAATATTTTTTCTTTGTATTTAATTTTTGATAGCTTGATTAATATGTGTCTTGGCATGTTTCTCCTTGGATTTATCCTGTATGGGACTCTCTGTGCTTCCTGGATTTGATTGATATTTCCTTTCCCATATTAAGGAAGTTTTCAACTATAATCTCTTCAAATATTTTCTCAGTCCCTTTCTTTTTCTCTTCTTCTCCTGGGAGCCCTATAATTCGAATGTTGGTGCCTTTAATGTTGTCCCAGAGGTCTCTGATAGTGTCCTCAATTCTTTTCATTCTTTTTTCTTTATTCTGCTCTGCGGTAGTTATTTCCACTATTTTATCTTCCAGGTCACTTATCTGTTTTTCTGCCTCAGTTATTCTGCTATTGATTCCTTCTAGAGAATTTTTAATTTCATTTATTGTGTTTTTCATCATTGTTTGTTTGCTCTTTAGTTCTTCTAGGTCCTTGTTAAACGTTTCTTGTATTTTCTCCATTCTATTTCCAAGAAGTTGAATCATCTTTACTATCATTACTCTGAATTCTTTTTCAGGTAGACTGCCTATTTCCTCTTCATTTGTTTGGTCTGGTTTTTGTTTGGTGGTTTTTTACCTTGCTCCTTTTTTACCACCATTTGTTTGGTGGTTTTTTACCTTGCTCCTTCATCTGTTATGTATTTCTCTGTCTTCTCATTTTGCTTACCTTTCTGTGTTTGGTGTTTCCCTTTTGCATGCTGCTAGTTTGTAGTTCCCTTTGTTTTTGGTGTCTGCCTCCAGTGGGTAAGGTTGTTTTGGTGGGTTGTGTTGGCTTCCTGGCGGAGGGGACTGGTACCTGTGTTTTGGTGGATGAGGCTGGACCTTGTCTTTCTGGTGGATAGGACCACGTCCAGTGGTGTGTTTTGGGGTGTCTGTGACCTTATTATGATTTTAGGTGCTCCTATCTGCTAATGGGTGAGGTTGTGTTCCTGTCTTTCTAGTTGTTTGACATGGGGTGTCCAGCACTGTAGACTGCTCGTCGTTGAGTGGAGCTGAGTCTTAGTGTTGAGATGGAGATCTCTGTGAGAGCTTTCGCTGTTTGATATTATGTGGAGCCGGGAGGTCTCTGGTGAACCAATGTCCTGATCTCAGGTCTCCCACCTCAGAGGATCAGGCCTGACACCTGGCCAGAGCACCAAGACCCTGTCACCCACACGGCTTAGAAGAAAAGGTAGAAAAATTGAAAGAAAGAAAGAAACAAAAATAAAATAAAGTTATTAAAATAAAAAAAATTAAAAGGTAATAAAGAAAAGAAAGAAAGAGAGCAACGAAACCAAAAAACAAATCCACCAATGATAAGAAGCACTAGAAACTATACTATAAAAACAAGCAAAAAACGGACAGACAGAACCCTAGGACAAATGACAAAAGTAAAGCTATACAGACAAAATCACACAAAGAAGCATACACATACACACTCACAGAAAAAGAAATATATGTCTATATATATAAAAGAAAGGAAGAGAGTAACCAAATCATTAAACAAATCTACCAATGATAATAAACTCTAAATACTAAACTAACATAAACATAAAACCAGAAAAATTGGTTGCAGAAAGCAAACCCCAAATCTACAGTTGCTCCCAAAGTCTATTCCAGAGATGCAGGGTACATCAAGTTGACTGTGAAGATTTAATCTGCTGTTCCTGAGGCTGCTAGGAGAGATTTCCCTTTCTCTTCTTTGTTGGCACAGCTCCTGGGGTTCAGCTTTAGATTTGGCCCTGCCCCTGTGTGTAGGTTGATGGCATCTGTTCCCCGCCCAGACTGGATGGGGTTAAAGTAGCAGCTGATTAGGGGGCTCTGGCTCACTCAGGCCATGGGGAGGGAGGGGTATGGAGTGCGGGGCGAGCCTGTGGCAGCAGAGTCCGGTGTGATGTTGCAACAGCCTTGAGGTGTGCCGTGTGATCTCCCGGGGAAGTTGTCCCTGGATCATGGGACTCTGGTAGTGGCAGTGTGCACAGGCTCCTGGGAGGGGTGGTGTGGATAGTGACCTGTGCTTGCACACAGGATTCTTTGTGACTGCAGTAGCAGCCTTAGAGTCTCATGCCCGTCTCTGGTGTCTGCGCTGATAGCCGCGGCTCGTGCCCGTCTCTGGAACTCATTTAGGTGGTGTTCTGAATCTCCTCTCCTTGTTCACCCCAAAACAATGGTCTCTTGCCTCTTAGGCAGTTCCAGAGTTTTCACCGGACTCCCTCCCTGCTAGTTGTGGTGCACTAGCTCCCTTCAGGCTGTGTTCACTCAGCCAACCCCAGTCCTCTCCCTGGGATCTGACCTCCAAAGCCTGAGCCTCAGCTCCCAGCCCCGACCCACCCCAGCAGGTGAACAGACAACACTCTCAGGCTGAGGTGAGTGCTGGTTGGCACCGATCCTCTATGCAGGAATCTCTCCGCTTTGCCCTCTGCATCCCTCTTGCTGCGTTCTCCTCTGTGGCTCTGAAGCTTCCCCCCCTGCCCACCCCCCTTCTCCTTCAGTGAAGGGGCTTCCTAGTGTGTGGAAGCTTTTCTTCCTTCACAGCACCCTCCCAGAGGTGCAGGTTTCATCCCTATTCTTTTGTCTCTGTTTTTCCTTTTTTCTTTTGCCCTACCCAGGTATGTGTGGATTTTCTTGTCCTTTGGGAAGTCTGAAGTCTTCTGCCAGCATTCAGTAGGTATTCTTTAGGAGCTGTTCCACATGTAGATGTAGTTTTGATGTATTTGTGGGGAGGAAGGTGATCTCACGTCTTACTCCTCTGCCATCTTGAAGGCACCTCCAGCCTTGACCTCAGTTTTATTATTTTAAAATATCAATATACGTCTTGCAAAAAGCTTCTAAAAGCTAGTGTTTCCAGGTGATATTTTTTAAATTAATTTTATTCGGTGGAAAATACCATTTTTAAAGCTTAAATATATGCCCTGTCATATAGAATTCAAGCAGAGGCAGTACAAACATCTTCAGCTTAATATATCAATATATGAACATAAATAATTACAGATATGTTCATGTACATGGGTTAATATACACATATTTCATAGCTGTCTTTGCTGGGATGGTCTAGAAGCAGTGATACCCCAGTAGAAACAAGCTATCCAGTGTCCAGATCTTGGTTTCTAAGTTCCACTGGAACCCATTCTTCAATAAAATGAACCTTTGAAAAGAGGCTGAATCTAGGGCTTGCTTGCAAAGCATTGTAAATTAAAAAACAAAAACAATAAAACATGCTTCTTCACCTCAGGTAATTTGAGAAGCTTTGGCCTAGAACTTCAGGTTTAACAGGTCGATGCACTGCTCGGAGGTGGGAGACAAAATGATGGGTTTACAAAAATTAGGAGATCATATCTGATATTCTTGCAAAGGTGATCTGTTCAGTGGATCAACCACAGTAACAATAACAAAAAGCAAATAACGAAAAATAAACCATGTCAATATAAAGCTGCTCTGCAGAGTGGCATTGTGAGGATACTTCAGCTCTAGGTGAATGGAGAAAGTCTCCCATGAGAATCCCTAAGAATTCTTTCCTATTGCTCGTTTGGGGCCCCAAGCCATATTACCTATGTGGTCCCACAAAAAAGCAAAAAATTAAGTATAAAGTGTTTCTGGTATAAAGTTCTCCAGATGTAACTTTCTCTTCAAATAATACAAGGACCTAGGCTTGCTTTATTCTAATTAGCTCCCTTCCAACTTATATGCTATTATTGTTCAAATTAGTGATACTATTAACCTTAGAACCTTTTAAGTAACATAAATTAAATATCTGGGGTAACCACTAAATGAATAGGAATTAAAGACTGAGCTGTGAAACTAGTAGAGGAAAATGTAATAAGAAACATAGAAAAAAGTTGATAGAAATAATTCCAAATATTTCATGTTGACAACACAATAAATGTAAATAGACTAAATTCTTCAGTAAAATAAAAGATTATCAAAATGGAAATACAAAGAAAATCTGGCTATATGTTCTAAATAAGAGACACAAGTAAAATATAAAAACAAAGAAAGGTTCAAAGTAAAAGGTACAAAGAAAGATATACCAAGCACATTCTGTACAAAACAAAGTGTGTATAGTTGTATTGAAAGAGGATGAAATAAATTGTAAGGTACAAACATCTCTGGAAATAAAGAGGGTAACAACATTTTGCCTCCTGTCTCTGAGCAATGTATCTGGCTTGTTAAACCTAAACTCTAGGACATAACAAGACAAAATAAACCTGTAATAAGACAATTTGGTATTTGTGCAGAGATGGAAAACTATATTGACGAATCAGAGAACCCAGAAATAAACTGGTGTATATATTAACATTTGATACAGGTGAAAGTTGGCATTGGGAAAGGGTGGCTTATTAAATTCAGGAACATTAGATCTATGGCTCACAGCATCCACAGAAGTCAATTCTAGATGGACAAAAACTTAACTCTGAAAACCAGCTCTTCAAACCTTAGCATCAATGGTAGAGAATATCTTTATGCACTTGAAGTAGAGGATACTTTCTTAATATTAAAAAAGCTCAAAACAATGTCAAAAAATTGATAGTTTTCATCTACATTAAAATTAAGAACTTACGTTCATTGAAAAAATAAAAAGTAAAAAACACATTAACATATATATGCCATGTATATTCCCATGAATCAAAAGGTAATACATAAACCAACAATCCAGTGAAAAAGATGTGAAAAAGTTATGAACAGTTATTTCTTAGAAGGGAAACACAAATTTTAATAAATGTATGAAAAGATGCTTAAGTTTATTAGTTCTCAGGAAAATATTAAAGGTCCAATGATATACCTACCAGACATAAATTTAAAAGCCGATAAGATCACATATTTTCAGACATGAGGAACAATAGGAACTCTAACACACTGCTGTGGGAGTTATAAATTGGTGTATTCTAGAAAACAATTTGCCTTTTCCAAGTAAAGTTTAAAATATACCCTATGACCCAGCAATAGGTCTCCTCAAGTCTCTCTTGTATTGTGATAGGAGGCTCAGACTAGAACATAACCCTCAACACATTTGTCAGCAGTGCATAAATAAAATTTGTCAGCAGTGCATAAATAAAATTTGATATATATCTCAAAACTTAATGTCGAGTGTCAAATCATGTCACAGCAGAGTTTCTTCAATATGATTTCATGTTTAGTTCAAATTTGGGCCAAAAGGAACAGGTTGTATAAGTATATAGATAAATGTGGCAAAGTCCATAGAGAAAAGAGATAATGAATAATACAAAATTTATTGGTTATCTCTGATGGGGGGAATTGCAAGCAAAGATGACAAAATATGAAGCTTTAGAAAATACAAGGCCCCAACTACATAAATTGGTTAATGGGAAAACCGGTATACATTTTATTACTACTCTTTGAGCTAGCCATATATGTTAAATATGCTCCTCTTTATGAATATTTAATAATAAAATTCAATTAAAATAAAAGAAATGTAGAAATCATGATCTATTTGATATTTTGAAGCTTATATATAATGTCTTATTGGAACACCGGGGTACGTAAATGAACTAATCAATCAAGCAGGAACTGAAAAGGCAAAACAAAGATATTGGGCTTAGTTAGGCCCTAGCTGTCATAGAAAATATGCCTTGATTAATAGATAATCAGGATTCTATTGTCTGTTGATAGGGCAATATGCTAAATTATCAGTGGTACCAAGAGAATCAGAGATCTCAAAAAATATTTTTACTGTTATTTTATCTAGTAAATATATAGGTAGATGGTGAGGTTACTTCATCAAGATATCTAAAAAAGATTTGGCTATAAATATGTGAGAAATGGAATAAACATATAAAATTATAATGTTTAGATAATAAATAGTTTAGGACAACAATGTAAGAGAGATCACAGAAATAGGTCAAGAATATTTAATTTCAGACCCGGCATAACTGACCAGGAGACAAGTTCAGTGTGTAAAATACACGTTGCCATGAGCTCTCTGTCATTATTTCTGAGTACATATCCAGTTTGACTATACTGACTTAACTTTTTTAGGACTTCAGGGTATTAACAATCATTTGAAACAAAATGACTGGAAAGGTATGTGTGCAGAAAGAATTGGAATCATGATGGGATATTTAAACGTAGCTTGACAAAATTTGCCATTCAAAGTTGATCAAAAGGAAAAGCTCCGGTTCACATTTTATATGTGATAATAAGTGGAAATGGTCTCATAGATTTTTACTTCTGAGTCTTGTTTGTCTTTAAATGATTGCAGGGAAAAATGTTTAAGATGGCAGAAATTTTTATCAAATTAAAAGAAACTGAAAAATTGCTGTTGAAAAGATGAATGTGCTAGATTTCTTAATCTCACATAATCATTATTCTTAGGGGTATTTTTTGTGCTTTTAGTATTCAAATGTTCTCAACTTTTGATTTGTTGAAAGTCTTTAACAATGTCACAGGGATAAAGCATAACACAAAAGACGGTTGCACCCATAGCTCATGATTTCCATGTATTATTCTGTTTCAGACAATAAACCAAATTCATAGCTTGGTTCTTTATTGAAATTCTTTTCCTTTTCTAATAATAAGAATTTAATTTTATCCCATAACTGCATTTGAGATTAATTGGGACCTTACATTTTAGACTATAGTAACATTTTGGATCATCTATAATTTTGGATGGTTTTGTTTATCATCCAATTATTTTGTTAAATTTACAGTGTACATTTTCATAACAACAAAGGCTTATATGCCAGGTATTGTACAAAATGTGTAACTTTTTATCCTCATGTCAGACCTATAAGATAGGCACAATTTTATATTCTTTTCACTGATGGAAAAATGCGTTTAGAGAGGTTAAATGACCTGCCTAAGATCACACATCTCACATCTAGCAAGTGGTCTGAAACCCATTACGCAACGTCAAAACCATAGTCTTTAAGCATTACACTGCAGTATCTCCTTTCCAGGAGATTTTCTATATATTCATCTTTAATTTCCTTTCTTCTTGTACATTTGTTTCCACCATTTGTTACCTATGTTATGTGTTCATTTTAGTAAACCTATTTTCACCATCCCGTAATAGTAATAGTTCTGTTATTCTTAACCACTGCTCAAGGTTTCTGGAGCAATAATTGGAGGCTTGGAACCAGTGAACTTAAGTTTATACTTAAAATTTACTCAGAAATGGCTCATTTCAGTTTTCTAGTGTATGTGGACAAGTTATGTCATCAAAATGTGTTGCTTTATCTACATTTGTCTATTTTCCAAAATTTTAATATGAATATTCATCATGGTTTATCTATTAAAATGTATTTATGTAAATACATCTACATCTATCTATATTAGATATCATTTAATTATAGAAATACTATAAAAAAATTTTCCCCCAGAAGAAATAATGCAGTGGGATGTTTGGCTCTGAAAAGGTATTGGAGTCAAAAAGTTCCTAAAATTTTTTCCTTAAACTCTACGATTAAAGATAAACAAAAGTAGATATACATAAATATATTAAAAAGTTGTAGATTTCTGGTTGCTTGAGATAATGATATATTTTCTGATGCGTCCCATTCCAAAGTCTATCTGCTGAAATACAGCACGATAATCTGCTTTCTGAGTCCTATAAGGTGTAGTTTTAAAATTAAGGTCACAAGAAGGTGAAGACAGGCAGTAATACACTTGTTGACCCTTCACAGGAATTCCAGATAAAACCCCAGAAGTTGAGTCAGAGATAATCACAAGATCTGGAATTTACAATAACAAACTCTCCATATATCTACCTGTCAGACTTCTTCCTCTTAGGGAGGGACAAAAGGTCACTAAAATAGCTTTTTTTTTCATGAAAATGTTTTTACCCTTCTGTGGAGAGTAATGAGAAGTTATAGTATAAATTATATAGGGATATTAGATTTTTTTTCATTGACACTGTTTATTCTTAAAGGCCCAAATATTAATAACATTTTTTCAGGAAGATTATAGTAGAAGTGGGAAAAAAGTCATAACAGGAACAACAAAAAAGGAAAACAAAAGATTGATTACTAAAGCGAAGATCAAATGTTAGCAAATTTCATAAGATTGAACATGTGAGAAAATTCTAATTTAAATGAAATTCAAAACAAAATCCATGCAATTTTTTCAATCCTTATGTAGCCATATGCTAAGGTGAGGTAGTGCGATATTAAGTAAAGGCATCACATGCTTCATCCTTTTTCTACTTTTTTCCTAGTAAATAGAAAAAATAATGAAAATACTGCCAGTTATTACTATAATTTTCATAGCAATAATTCTGTTGATAAAATTCTGTTTTCTTAGGATTTCATAGGCAATAGAAAACAGTGTAGAGTTACATTCTTTTAAGTGTGTTGTCAGTTCTACAATATTAACATCATAATTTTACTTTGCTTTACAAATATGAGATCAGCCGTGGCTAAGTATTAAAAAAGTAAATCCGTGTTATTATTTCCCATCTCTCTCCACCCTGGGTTTTGGTTTAAAACACAAATATTATAGAACATTCAATTTATTTTCGTGATCTACAGCATGGATATAAATCTTAAAATGAACATATACAGTATACTTGAATTTGTACATCTTAGTAATGTTTAGTGTTTCTAATGTAACAGAAATGTATAGCATTTCTAAAAAAAAACTTTATCATCTAAGAATATGATACATCTATCTTAAAAATTCAATGACATTTTTTTCAAAAGAGAAAAATATAATAATATCTTATTTTCATTTCTTATTATATGATGAGGATTACAGGCAATATTGTTGTTAGAGGCAATCAACATTTTCCAAAAGCCAAGCAAAAGACACATGTTGTCACTTAACCTAAAGGATCTTATCTATCTGGTATTCATTCTGTATGGCCTGTGACTTTCCATTAATGTGAGATAGAGAGGTAATGGGGAAGGGAACAACATTTATTGAGATGCTATCTCAATGCTATTTTTCATTTTACAGATGAAGCTAAGGGTGTGAGCCATGTTTGTTTTGCTTACTTGTTAACAGAATGAATATTTTTAAATTAAAGAGGAAAACTTTTCAAATCCTTGGACTAATCAATTTACATAAATCAATTGGAAATGCCAACCGAAACCTAAGTGACATTGTTTGATCTGCCTATTTAAGACAATAATTCTTTTTTTTTTTTTTTTTTTTTTTGCGGTATGCGGGCCTCTCACTGTTGGTGGCCTCTCTTGTTGTGGAGCACAGGCTCCAGAGGCGCAGGCTCAGCAGCCATGGCACACGGGCCTAGCCGCTCCGCAGCACGTGGGATCTTCCCAGACCGGGGCACAAACCCATGTCCCCTGCATCGGCAGGTGGGCTCTCAACCACTGCGCCACCAGAGAAGCCCAAGACAATAATTCTTGCTTGTCTTAGGAATGTTTTCCCTAATTATTCTTTGTTTCTCTTAAAAATATGGAAACTTGATTGGTATTGGTTGATTCCTGATTTATAACTTGCATATTCTTCTTGCTTGGTTTATGAATCGTCAGGCTACAGGACAAAAAATAACCAGTAAAATGACTTTCTCCATTTCCTCAGGTTTTACTTATAAATTATGTGCATCCTTTCTCCAAAGCTAAACAAAATTTCTTATCCAAATTCCCATTTCTTTTAGGAAGTCTGAATTAACAAGAAATCAAACAATATCACTTTTCTTTTATCTCAGACTTTCTATTTGGAATCAATTTTGTTTTTGGATCATTTTTATTGTCTCTTCTCAGTTTGTATGACATCCTTAACTCTTCGTTGCATCTGACAAAAGACATGCTCTGTTTTTTTCCTTTTTTTTAAAATTAATTTTTATGTGGAATTCAGATGAGAAAGAATGCAGTATTGCTTTGACTGCCTGCCATAATATAAAATGTAGTAAAATGTACAGCTGGTGATAGTCTAGTTAGAATTTTTTAATGAAATATAAAGGAAAAGATCAAGTGCTTAATTTTTACATGCTGCATTTCATTTAAAAAATTCATGGTATCTTTTTGAATAATTTTTACTCATGCAGATGTTCTGAATATTGGAAACAGATGTTTATTTTATTTCCTTGGTTCCCATTTCACACTAAGCTTTTGCACAAAGAAGGTGGGCTGAATAGCTAAATTATTTGTGAGTCAGGATTCCAAGGGTAATTATTCTCAGATAATTGCCAAATGACTCATGGCAAGACTTTCAATAATGTGTACCTTGGTTTGTCTAGTTCAGATCTGGAGGATACTGGTCGTTTAACATAATAGAAAAGAACTTTAGGCTATTTAAGAAGGCATGCATGTCAGTAAAAATGTGTTGACTCTTGCAATAATAGACAACCCCATTTATATTATTTCTTAGTTGATGAATCATTGCTGTAAGAACTGTGTTTCACAAATTTCAGAATTTTGAAATTTCTAAATAATCAAAAGTACTTTTTCTTTTTAGCTTAACACACATTATAAGAAATTCAGTCTAAGTCATTTAGAATTAAGTGACTAGAAGTTATAATGGTGATTTAAGCTTTCCCCCCAAATTACCAGTATATAAAAATTTTGGCTCTGCGGCGTGGTCCTCGGAGACGCTCGGCCTTGCCCTGTGCTAGCCATGGCCGACTACCTGAGAGCGGCGGCACATCCTACATGCCAGACGATAGACTCGCTGCACAGCAGCTGTTCAACTGCACGGACAGTCTCACCTACAGCGACTTTCTCATTCTCCCCGGGTACGTCGACTTCACTGCAGACCAAGTGGACCTGACCTCTGCTCTGACTAAAAATATCACTCTGAAGACCCCACTGGTTTCCTCACCCATGGACACAGTCACAGAGGCTGGGATGGCCATAGTAATGGCGCTTACAGGCGGTATTGGCTTCACCCACTACAACTGTACATCAGAATTCCAGGCCAATGAAGTTCGTGAAGTGAAGAAATATGAGCAGGGATTCATCATGGACCCTGTGGTCCTCAGTCCCAAGGATCGAGTGTGGGATGTCTTTGAAGCCAAGGCCGGCATGGCTTCTGTGGTATCCCCATCACTGACACAGGCCGGATGGGGAGCCACCTGGTGGGCATCATCTCCTTAAGGGACATTGATTTTCTCAAGGAGGAGGAGCATGACCGGTTTTTGGGAGCGATCTTGATGAAGAGGGAAGACTTGGTGGTAGCCCCTGCAGGCATCACATTGAAGGAAGCAAATGAAATTCTGCAGCACAGCAAGAAGGGAAAGTTACCCATTGTAAATGAAGATGATAAGCTGGTTGCCATCATTGCCCAGACAGACCTGAAGAAAAACCGAGATTACCCACTGGCCTCGAAAGATGCCAAGAAGCAGCTGCTGTGTGGAGCAGCCATCGGCACTCATGAGGATGACAAGTATCAGCTGGACTGCCTAGTCCAGGCTGGTGTGGACGTGATGGTTTTGGACTCTTCCCAGGGAAACTCCGTCTTCCAGATCAACATGATCAAATACATCAAAGAGAAATACCCCAGTCTCCAAGTCATTGGAGGCAATGTGGTCACAGCTGCTCAGGCCAAGAACCTCACTGATGCTGGTGTAGATGCCCTGAGGGTGGGAATGGGCAGTGGCTCCATCTGCATCACTCAAGAAGTGCTGGCCTGTGGGCGGCCCCAATCAACAGCAGCGTACAACGTGTGAGAATATGCACGGTGCTTTGACGTCCCTGTCATTGCTGATGGAGGGATCCAAAATGTGGGCCATATTGCCAAAGCTTTGGCCCTTGGGGTCTCCACAGTTATGATGGGCTCCCTCCTGGCTGTTACCACTGAAGCCCCTGGCAAGTTTTCTTCTCTGATGGGATCCAGCTAAAGAAATATCATGGTATGGGTTCTCGCGATGCCATGGACAAGCATCTCAGCAGCCAGAACCGATACTTCAGTAAAGCTGACAAAATCAAGGTGGCCCAGGAGCTGTCTGGGGCTGTGCAGGATAAAGGATCCATGCACAGATTTGTTCCCTACCTGATTGCCGGCATCTAGCACTCCTGCCAGGACATCGGTGCCAAGAGTTCGACCCAAGTCCAAGCCATGATGTATTCTGGAGAGCTCAAGTTTGAGAAGGGAACATCCTCAGCTCAGGTGGAAGGTGGTGTCCACAGCCTCCACTCATATGAGAAGCGTCTTTTCTGAAAAGGGATACAGCACACCCTCGGCTTTTCAATAAAAGTTTGAAAAAACAATTTTGACCAATGTCTTACTCTTTAGATAAAGTAGGGGTCCCTGGCTGGATAACTTACAGAGCCATGTGCCTGATAGTCATGGATAACCCATGTGTCAAAGTGATGATTTGCCAGCTTGGTTAATGAATGAATATGCAAAGGACCTCAGGATATGTTTTGTGAGTGATTATCATTATCAGTAATGATGAGAATGAATTTATTGTGAGTTAGGTTACTTTCCGTATTTAATAATCTTCATTTTTCAAAGTTATATCATTCTGGAAAGAAAAATTACTAATGGATTTCTATTTGACAAATCATCTTTTTATAATGCATATGATCCTTTAAAAAAGAATTATTTTCTCACTGCTATTTATCTTCTCCACATTGACCCTGCTAACAGGAAGAATATATCTGCTTGGGAAAGAGGAATCCCCAAATCTAGGCTTTGTTCTACTCTGTTTCCCACTAATCGATTCAAATAGATGTTAAAAAAAAAACTCCTCAAAAAAGAAAGTCCATTGTCTTGAATGACTACGTATTCTTGCTATTCATAAATTTCATTCTGTTTTCCTGATTTACCCAAAATAAGGCAGTTTTCCTGTTGAGGTTAATTTAGGATATGTAAAATAACCCCATCCTCTAAAAAACAAGGTTGAAATATTTTATCCTGGATATCAGTGACAGTCATTTGTTTTTCACTATATTTAGATTCTCTCAGTATTCTTCTTAAATCACAAGTTGATCAAGATTGTGATCTCATTTTGGTATAGTGTAAGGCTGTTGAGATGGAAAAGATTAAAAACCAAAACCAAAACCAAACAATTAAAAAATAACTTGTCCACTGTTTCTGGTCCCAGTTACCATATTGTGGTTAAAAGCAACTCCATATGATCTATCACTCTGATTCGTTTTCCCCTTGATTGTAAATGATAACCCAAATGTTCTTGGGCATACAAAAAAAAAACCAAGTTCATTCTAATTAAAAAAGTTTGTGGAAGTGTGTGGGAAGTACAGAATTGAATTAATTCTGTGCCCTTGGAAAATTTTGACATCTGTACCAAACGCAACACGTTTTCATCATTTTTAATATGGCCCCAGGAAGGATATTAGTCCAGTAGATTTCTCAATCCTGTGATAAGGAAAAAAACCTTTTGTTATTTTCTATCATTACTTGCTTCTTTCATCTCTCAATGGTAGTGCTATGGTGCAAGGTGGAAAGGGAAGTGGTCAAAGTTGAATAGCAGAGCAGAGTATCATGTTATCTGGATGTCAGTGGTAGGCACAAGTTCACTCAGTGTAGAACCAAGTGAGAAAGACTAGGAGGGATGAGGAAATAGTGCAGGTTGCGTAACCATACACACAGATCCATTCAGGAACCAAATAAAGGACCAAAAGCAGTAAAAAGTAAAAACAACAAATTCTGCCATTAAAATTCTCAAATTTCACATTTTTTTCTTGATAAAGAATGGGCATATGAGAGGGCATTTTAAAAATGACAAGTGATCAGAATTTCAACTATGGGAACACAACTAATGGTCAAAATTGTGAAATATTAGGCTTATTACATTAGTACTTTAGCAGGAAATAAATATTGCCAATGTTTGTGTGTTGGGGAAGCAGGAGTGGAACAGAAAGAAATGTGAAGGAAATTGCGCCTGTACAAAGTATAGATATTCGCCTTCTTGATATATTTCTCTCTGGAAATGAATGAAATAATGTGGTTTTGCCTATTCTTAATGTGACCAAATGACTTTTTCTTTAAAACAAAAATTGAGGGTAGAATTTCATCTTAATGGAATTAAGCAAATATATGTGCATGTGCAGTCACACGTGTGCATAGCTAAATAAACGCAATGATCAGTTTTGAGTTTAATGGGCTTCCAAGCTCAACAATCAAGCACTATATATATATATATATTTTTTTTTTAACATCTTTATTGGAGTATGATTGCTTTACAATGGTGTGTTAGTTTCTGCTTTATAACAAAGTGAATCAGTTATACATATATCCCCATATCTCCTCCCTCTTGCATCTCCCTCCCTCCCACCCTCCCTATCCCACCCCTCTAGGTGGTCACAAATCACCGAGCTGATCTCCCTGTGCTATGTGGCTGCTTCCCACTAGCTATCTGTTTTACATTTGGTAGTATATATATGTCCATGCCTCTCTCTCACTTTGTCAAAGCTTACCCTTCCCCCTCCCGGTATCCTCAAGTCCATTCTCTAGTAGGTCTGCATCTTTATTCCCGTCTTGCCCCTAGGTTCTTCATGACCATTTTTTGTTTGTTTGTATTTTAGATTCCATATATATATGTGTTAGCATACGGTATTTGTTTTTCTCTTTCTGACTGACTTCACTCTGTATGACAGACTCTAGGTCTATCCACCTCATTACAAATAGCTCAGTTTCGTTTCTTTTTATGGCTGAGTAATATTCCATTGTATATATGAAGCACTATAGTTTTTAAAGATAGGAAAATGAGATCCAGTAAAGCTGGCTTATCTTACACCTTTGACTCCTGATATGTTCTTCATACTGTACTTCTCTTTGGTGAGTGAGTGAATGAGGCCAAAGTGTGCTTCAATTGTCAGATTTTTATTTTCCCACTTTTCTGACTTCATGCGAGTGATGATCTCCCTGTACCTTTATTTCTAACATTGGGACTAAACTATCGCATCGTCCATCAACTCCTTTCTTGGCATGAATCAGTTAACACCTGTAAATCACTTTAAGTCATTGAGGGAAACGTGCGATGTAAATACAAGGTTAGTTGTGAAAAAAACCCCACAAAACCAGAAGCTAATTTCCTTCAAAAAGCATTGATATTTAAGGAACATAATGCTAGCTTTGTCTAGCTGAGTTGCCAATATTTTGCAAACAGAAGTTTTATTGTGCCAGAGGCAGCAAGAACAGGTGAGCTTTTTCCTAATGAGACAGAGTGAAAAGGAAATATTGAGGCCTTTACAGTCCTAAAAGTGCAGGAGCAATAATGTGGAAAGAGAAGGCAAAGACAGCCAGGATTACTCTGACGATACTTAAGTTTGATTATCCTATTGTGATATCTTAAAATTATAAAGATAAAAACATCAACTTGTGGGTTTTAGACTTGGTTCTCTGACATCAGTGTTCGTAGGAATGGGTCATTGTATCCTTTATCCCCTTAGAATTCAGTAGGTTGTTTGCATATTAATGTTGTAGAATAGAGAAATCTTATATACTAGCTTTAACAAAACAAACAGAAGGGCCTCCTTAATTACTCAATTGTTTCTGTCTTTGAAATTCCCATTGTATATTAAAAATAACTAATGAAATACCTTGAGAAAAGACAGAAAGTATTTTTTACCTACTAAATAATGAATAGGGCAGTATGCTTCACGGTGAGCAAGGAATTCAAGATATTCGCTAGTTTTGCCGCAGATCCTCTTTACAAGGCTGGAAAATACCAAAATGCTGCCTTAATGATAAAACTATCTTGTATAAAAAGCAAAGAAATAGCTTAAGAAAAAAAAGCAGAGAAAGAGGGACAGAGAAAAAAAGGAAGGGAGGAAGGAAAGGACAGAGGGAGAGAAAGAGGAAGGAAGGAGAAAGACAAATAACAAATATCTGCCCTGCTTCAGCATTATTGGGAAGGGGAGGGACAGCATTTACCTCAGAGGGTTTTCACAGTTTTAAGAAGCTCTTAAGGTGGAATTGTTAATACAACGAAGTAGGAGGTCAAAATTCTCCATATAATTAATGGTAAAAATGTGGAAAAACTTATTTATACTAGATGGATCTATGGAGAGATATATAGGTCCCATGCTCTTCTCGGCTAGGTAAACAGGGGAATGGATGCCGGGGGGTAAATTTAGTCTAATCTGGTCATTTCAGTCTCATTTGGGTAAGTGCACAGTCTTTCACTTCCCTTTCCTCCTCTTTCCCAAGATGGGATCTGAGTGTATGAGATGACCTAACACATTCTCGAGGGAAAGGGGTCCTTGGACCCATGAAGTCCGCCAGTTCCTCTGGTTTCTGTGAAAATGTCCCTTTGTGCTTGCCCAGCTGGCTGTCTTGGATAAAGTGATGGTCCACAGGTCTGCCGGTCTGGGGCTCTGTTGTTAAAGGCCCAGTGATGCCTCTTTGACATAAATCACAGCAAGATCTTTCCTGACCCACCTCCTAGAGAAATGGAAATAAAAACAAAAATAAACAAATGGAACCTAATGAAACTTAAGAGCTTTTGCACAGCAAAGGAAACCATAAACAAGATGAAAAGACAAACCCTCAGAGTGGGAGAAAATATTTGCAAACGAATAAATGGACAAAGGATTAATCTCCAAAATATATAAACAGCTCATGCAGCTCAGTATTCAAGAAACAAACAACCCAATCCAAAAATGGGCAGAAGACCTAAATAGACATGTCTCCAAAGAAGACATACAGATGGCCAAGAGGCACATGAAAAGCTGCTCAACATCACTAATTATTAGAGAAATGCAAATCAAAACTACAATGAGGTATCACCTCACACCAATCAGAATGGCCATCATCAAAAATTCTACAAACAATAAATGCTGGAGAGGGTGTGGAGAAAAGGGAACCTTCTTGCACTGTTGGTGGGAATGTGAATTGGTATGGCCACTATGGAGAACAGTATGGAGGTTCCTTAAAAAAATCAAAATAGAATTACCATATGACCCAGCAATCCCACTACTGGGCATATTCCCAGAGAAAACCATAATTCAAAAAGAGTCTTGTACCCCAATGTTCATTGAAGCACTGTTTACAGTAGCCAGGTGATGGAGTCAACCTAAATGCCCACTGACAGACGAATGGGTAAAGAAGGTGTGGTACATATATACAATGGAATATTTCTCAGCCATAAAAAGGAACGAAATTGGGTCATTTGTAGAGACGTGGATGGACCTAGAGACTGTCATACAGAGTGAAGTGAGTCAGAAAGAGAAAAACAAATATCGTATATTAATGCGTATATGTGGAATCTAGAAAAATGGTACAGCTGAACCGGTTTGCAAGGCAGAAATAGAGACACAGATGCAGAGAACAAACCTATGGACACCAAGGGGGGAAAGCGGGGTGGTGGTGGTGTTGGGATGAGTTGGGAGATTGGGACTGACATATATATACTAATATGTATAAAATAGATAACTAATAAGAACCTGTTATATGAAAAAATAAAATGAAATTCAAAAAAAGTTCAAGTCACGTACCTAGCTTTTATTTTGCAAACTTCTGTCTAGGTGAAAGATTAAATGAAAACTTAAAGCCACTGATTTCTACAGAAGATATTGCAACATTACAATGTTAAAAGTCAATGTCAGCTAGAGGGGTGGGATAGGGAGGGTGGGAGGGAGGCTCAAGAGGGAGGGGATATGGGGATATATGTATACATATAGCTGATTCACTTTGTTGTACAGCAGAAACTAACACAACATTGTAAAGCAATTATACTCCAATAAAGATATTAAAAAAAAAAAAAAAGGCCCAGTGATGCATCCTGGCTGCTGTGGCCCTCATTGCAGCCTCACACAGTTCCCCTCTGAGTCTCTGCCTGGACTCACTCTGCAGCAGCCAACTCCCATGATGAGCCTCACTGAGAATCTTGCTGGCTCTCAACTCAGATGTTCTCTGAGTTCCTTCTTCTAGAGACTTCTAGGTCCCATCCATACATAGCATATTAACAAAAATGGTTCAGGAAAACTAAACTCAGGCAACTCTTCTGCCTAATTTCTGTGCTATCACTGTCAATTAACTTTTCTATGGCCACCTCATCGGTGTGCCTGGAATGGGGTTACCTGTGAACCAGTTTCCTCCTAGAGTCCTTCAGGCTGATATTCACCTCAATTTATCTGATATAATGTCCTCTTTCCAGACTCAATTCAGAGAAGGGAATTCACTTTTCTCAACCCTAACTTCTCATGCTCCCTCCTCCTTTTTCTTCTCAGAACCCTCCAAGGCTGAATGAGGCAAGATTTTTAAAAAAATACTTCCTCTTACTTTGTTTTTCTTTGTTTGTCTGTTTCCAGCCTTTAAAAAAAAATTTATTGGAGTATAGTTGCTTCACAATATTGTGTTAGTCTCTACTGTAGAGCAAAGTGAATCAGCTATACGTATACATATATCCCCTCTTTTTTGGATTTCCTTCCCATTTAGGTCACCACAGAGCACTGAGTAGAGTTCCCTGTGCTATACAGTAGGTTCTCAATAGTTATCTGTTTTATACATAGTATCAAGAGTGTATATATGTCAATCCCAATCTCCCAATTAATCCCACTCCCCTTTCCCCCTTGGTATCCATACGTTTGTTCTCTATGTCTATGTCTCTTTCTGCTTTGTTAATAAGATCATCTATACCATTTTTTTTCTAGATTCCACATATATGTGTTAATATATGATTTTTTTTTTCTGTTTCTGACTTACTTCACTCTGTATGACAGTCTCTAGGTCCATCCATGTCTCTCAAATGACCCAATTTCATTCCTTTTTATGGCTGAGTAATATTCTATTGTATATATGTACCACATCTTCCTTATCCGTTCCTCTGTTAATGGACATTTAGGTTGCTTCCATGTCCTGGCTATTGTAAATAGTGCTGCAATGAACATTGGGGTGCATGTGTCTTTTTGAATTATGGCTTTCTCTGGGTATATGCCCAGTAGTGGAATTTCTGGGTCATATGGTAGCTCTATTTCTAGCTTTTTAAGGAATCTCCATGCTGTTCTCCATAGTGGCTGTATCAAGAAAAGGGAACCCTCATACATTGTTGGTGGGAATGTAAATTGATATTCCCTCTTACTTTGTAACTGAAACTTCTTCTATATCCTAGTCTCCTTTTTTCTGAACTTCAGCCTTTTTGCTAAGTATTATTCAAGGATAGGAATGGAAAAGAGGAAAATAATGGCCTAAATATCAGGGAAACTTAGTTTGCGAGGTCTTTCCAAAATATCTGACCCATTACATTGCACTAGTAACAAAGCTGCCAAGAAATTGGAGATTATGGATCATGGAAGGGTGATGTAGGAAAGGGCTTTAGTGACACAAGGCAGCAATGGGGTTAAAGAGGACGTTGGCTGGTCAGAAATTCCACTGGGAGGATTGGCAGAAAAAATTTAAATTGCTTATTAATCTGTGCTGTACTTCTCCATTCTGTGCAAACCTATAATAACATTTTATCACATGCAATAGATGTGATGAAGCAGAGCTCCGTGCTTTGCATAGACTGGGGCAGGAAGGAGAACAACTCCAGGAAGCAAATGATGAGCAAAGTCCTAGAGAATAAAACAGAGGACGCAAGTTCAAGGGTGATATCATTCAGGAGAATTAAAGCTATTTGCCTTTCTGCCTCCACTACACTGGCATCTCCTATGAAATTCCCAGAAATGAAAAAGTGAACAAGAAATCCCTCAGTGGTGAAGTTACTGTTTTGTTTTGCTTTGTTTTAATTCTCAAGTTCCCTCTACAATCAAACCACATAATCTGGTAAGACACAATTAAAGCACATTTAATTACATGGAGTTTCCTTGAGAGCAGAATTCGATTTAGGACACGTACATCTTTTACATTAGCTAAAAAGGGTCTATTTGCTTTATCTGAATGTATTTCTGAATTGAGTGTCATAATGGGGTACTAGAATAGTACTTTAAAGGTCAGCATCAACCTTAAATATTCTTAGAAAAATACAGTACCAGCAGGTCATCTGATATAAAGGAAAATTACTTTTAGGTCTCTTGATATTCCACCTGTATCTTAAAGTAAGATTTTAAGAGCCTGCAGATTTTACCAAATGTGTTTTGATATCACTGGAAAGATACTTGGCCAGTGTTTGTCTGCATCATTTATTATCCCATTTATTTTTCTTTCTCTGCCTCCACTCTGGGCTCTGTAGGAAGAACTTATTTGCTATAAAGTCATTTCCAAGTTGTGCTTTCCTAACTGTATTCTTTTCAGAGATAATTAATTCCAGAATTTTCATCTATTCTTTTACAAAAGCTAGTACCATTTTCATTAATCATTTTTGTTCTCGCTCATCTCTGGACTTTCTTTATGGCTTCTGAAACCCTGCATTTTCAAAGGGAACAGCCAATTATTAATTTATAATTTTTTGCAAAGTAAAAAGCATTCTCATTTTTTCTGTCTTTTAATTTAGTATAATGACTCATTTGCCTGCTTGACCACTGCATTTTATGCCATAAAATAGTCATGTGCAAAATGACATTTTAGATGTGAGTTGGAAAGATCTGTGTTTCATTAGGATCCCATAATGTGAGTGACTCTTTGGTACTGTAGCATGGCGGGGAGCCTGTTTTATAATGGTATATTTGAAAGATATATTTATTGTTCCCCCTCAAGAAAAAACCAAGAAGAGAAGGAAAAATAAAGTTAAACTTTAGTCTTGGGGCAGAATCCCTGGGGTACATTTGGGGCCATCAAAAATCTGACCCCTCTTCCCAAACGAAAGCAAAACTTCCAGGAGTTCTTAGTCAGCTTATAAACAAAGAGGAGAACATACAGAAGTAATGAAATTTCCAACTGTGGAGAAAAGCACTCATTTATTTTTTTAAAATCAGGGAATGATTGATGTGGTTGCAATTTGATGTTTTCTTTTAAAGAAATTCTTTATTTCACTGTTACTCCCCTACCACCCGCCCCCACTCCTTCCTCCAGATAGTTTATAACGAAGCAATACTCACCTTATTCAGACTTCCAGGGTTGGATTAAAAGAAAGTTTCTTTCTGTTTTCTGTAGGTCCTATTCTCCACTCCCTAGTAACTCTACATTTGTTACCATAATGCAAATTGTGACGAAGTCCTGGCTAATTTTTACCCCTAAACTTCCAATTGCTTTTGAGGTACCTGGTTATTTCTTTGAACGTACTCCTCTTTTAGGCAAACACCTACAACACGGTTGGTTATGTGTTAGCTGAACTCTGGCAATCTCTGAATTTTTATTAAAACATGAATTAGGAAGAGAGGTTTATTTTTTGTGTGTGGTGAGACTGACTTTATTAAAGTATGAGTAAAGAATTTCTGTGCTTGTGACAACACTGCTTTAAAACTCACACTGCCGCTTTTTAATTAAAGATTTTTAATTTGGTTTCTCAAGGCAGGTTTGGAGGGCTTCACACAGAAGACAAGTAGTTTATAATTTCCTTCTAGAATGTCCAATGTTAAGATCTTTCTAAAGTACACACTGACACACACATAGACACCAGAGAGGTAGAAGCTCCTTTCTGCATCATATTTTTCGTGTCTTTAGAAAGATCCTGTAAGTCAGAGTGTGAATTTTATCAGAGCTGAGGGTGAGAAGCATCCCTCTTTTTTCTTGCTTTTTCTAGAAAAGCCCCCTTAGGGATTACAGTAAGAAGGGTCTTCAATGAGATTAATGGACGACAAATAGTATAAAGCGGCTAAGACATGCCCTGGCCCTTCAGGCATTCAGAACGGCACATGGAGATCCTTAATATTATGTGGTTCTTTGTAATAGGAACCAAATTCAAAATCCTAGAGTGTCAGCCACCAAGCAGGTTCAAAAGTTTGCTCTAATATATGGTGATATTTTTTGTTTCGGTTACCTGGGAACTTTCAGTGAGGGGCTGCTTCGTTCCTTTCTACTTCTGCTACGTGGACCCCCTTGTTGCTGGTGTCTACTTAAAACCATTTATAACTCTACCAGATGTTTCTGATTTAGAAAGAGTACTTTTTGAACCATTTCTTTCTAACTTCCTTCCCCCTCACACCCCCCGCCCCCCGCCTCGCTCCTCTCAGGAGCTAATTCCAGTCAGGTTGGAAATTACAAAGCATGTTGTTTAGTGCCAGGAATGATGTGCTGACCGACGAGCAGAGGTAGGGCTTGAACTGGGGTCCTGAGGAACAGACTTCAATAGATTAGAGTATCAGTCTACTGAGAAATGTGCCATGCAGAAGCTTGATTTCCCTTCAGTCCAACTTAATTTTTCAGACTCTGTAACTGAGACTGGCAGTTCTGAGCCCCTTGTTCCTTCAGAACAATTTATCAGCACAAGGTCAGAGAATTCTTTTGGGCCTGTTTCTCATGAGCGGTGATAATTATGCATATAGACAGCCCTACTCATATTATGTAATGTACTGAATGAAGCGGGGAGAATGGTTTTGATTTAAAATCAGAAGCACCGTCACCAGACCCAAATATGTCCAACATCCAACTAACCCAGGAATCACCTCTCATGTTCTGGATCAGATCCATCAACACACCCCCCAATGAAGACACATCCTTCTCTTTATGACTATTGATGGGCTTTCAGCCTGACAATTCAGAAATGTGCCATTGATGTAGGCCACATTCAGAGGAGAACGCCTTCTGGGATTTCTCAGTCATCGACCTAAGTGGGGGTGATTTGGTGGCAGGAAATGTCTCCAGATAATGCATTCTTCTAATTTCTTTTGCAAATACTCTGCATTTTAGCTATTAATCAGGGAAGCTCCCACTTTTCCCTGTCAGGGCCATTCGCCCATTTGGCCCAGGTTTTGGCTGTGGGAATGGATGAACAATGTTCAGTTCATTGCAAGGTTAAGCAGATCAATGCTCCTGTCACTGTCTGGTTAGATGATATTTAACATCACTCTAAACAAAAGCATTTCCAAACAAAGAGGAAGCGTGGTAGTAAAGATATAGCATATGAGTAGGTACTCTGTGCTAGCTTCCTTACACAAAATCCAGAGGATTTTGTTAACATTTAAAGCTTCTTTTGACCCTTAGGTAATTTTTATATTCCACCAGCTGGGTAGTAGAACTAATAGCAGTATCTACTAGATGGAATCATTGCAGCCCTTACTCCTAGAAAATAATTAAAAAATCTAGAAAGCTGTTAGGGTTAGCTGTGACTCATGAGATAGTTAAATGCAGGTAAACCAGATACACAACGTTTATATCAAAGAGGGATTAATAAGGCACACTTGAGTAATGAGTGGCCCAGATCACATTTCAGGGCCACCCAGAAATATTTCCCACACATTCATCGCACTGGACGAAGCAATTCACAACAGCCTTAGTCATTTTCTCACTTTTCTTCTAGGGGCCATTGCTATTGCAGTATCATGGCTAGCATGTTTTGAGAATCTATATGCCTGTCTGTTGTATGCTGTGATACTGGATTTGTAAAAACAAGCATCTTAACCATTTGTTATTTGTACCTTGTTTGCTAGCTTTTCTTTAACAATTTTCCAAGGTTATTTATTTTTTGTGTGTAGCTGAAGATAAATATGTTTTATTTAAAAACTTTTCTTCAGTAATAGCAAGAATAAGAGAAATCCAGTTGTAATTTTTGGTGAATTTCCCTGGTTTGTATATGTTGCCTTTCTCTTTACATCATTTCAATCCAATCAGATGTCTCAAGGAAGTGGATGCCAGGAATGATGAATCACCAAAGCCTGTCCAGGATCAAAATTCAATGTAGGTGGACTGTGCTGGAACATTAACGTATGCCATGGCTTTCCAATAGAGATAATACCTTATGCTTGGCAAATTAAGAACTGACATCTAATAACTTGGTATATCGGAAACCAGATTATAAATAAATATATGGTTGAGATGGGTTTTTAAATATTATTTTGAGTGCCAGAAAGAAATCTACCCTTAGTGGCTCACAAAGATGTAGCTTAGAGAAGCTTTATCTTGCTGACTATATACGGATATACATATATATATATGTGTATATATATGTATATGGCTACTTTATATTTAAGATGTTAAATAATCCATATGATGAAAATGTCAAGAACTTATTCTGTGAATGCCATTTCACTTCTTTTCTATTTGTCTTTATTTGTATGTGTTTCGGGATTATAGAGCCTATATTTGCCTTTACTTTCCATCTTAAGCTTTACCACAAATTCTGTTACATTATGGCTTACTAAGAATGTTTATTGGGACTGATTTTTTAATATTCATGTAATGTGAATATGTTTATATGTATACATATGTATATTCAAAAGGCTATTTTACTTTTTCTTTAGCTGGAAATTATAATATCTTTAGGTCAGGAGTTTAAAAAAATCTAAACCATTTCAAACAATAGTCTTCAGAAAAGCAAGGTGGACTCAAGACAGTAGTTTGTATTGAGAAAACCATAGTGGAAATACACTTTTTAATATTTTGTGAAAAAAATTCTGAAACACTAACATAGAAGCCACAATATGAATACTTTTTTTCTTGAGAACACTTTGTGTCACTCTTTTCATGTCTCAGCACTTCAGTTTTCATCATCACCAGTTTCTCTTGCGAACAGCCAAGTTGGAAGACAGCTTTAGTTTCTATATCAAAATCTTAGAGATGAGAAGGGAAAGTAAATTTGAGCTTCACTAGCTCTTGATTTGAGATCAGCACAGTTTTGTACTTGTATAGTAAATATTTTTTTAAAAAATCGATCTTTTTCCTTATGCACAGTTCAAATCAGTTCATCTCTGTCCCATCACCCCTGCAGCAGACCATATGTTAGGGTCTATAGGATGGTGTAGAGGGAAATTCTTTATGCTCTATCCCCTCAAACTGAGGAGGAATATATACACTTAAGCAAGCTACTGCTTAGGAAAAGGATAGACAGTTATCTCAGAATTTCACAGAGGGAGCAAAATCAAAAGGAAGGACCTAAGTGCAAAGGACATTGAATTTTAATCCAGTGAGGAATAGGTAAAAAAATTTTTTTTTGAGCTGGTGCAGTTTGAGTTGCAAAAAATTTGCAAGAGGTTCTGCCTCAGCCAGTCATGATAATGAAACAATATTTCCTAAACAAATAAATGATTACCAACCAGAGAAGATTTCTAATGTTAATTATTCTAGTTTTCTGAAATCAGATGCCTTCTAGAAATTTTATACATTATTATTAGGTATATGTCCTTAGTACCATTTTAATTATTTTCTGATTCTTGATCTTGCCAAATGTAGTTTTGCCAACCTCAGTACTTTTCAGGAATGTTGAAAAGTTACCCCCCAAAGTTAACCCACAAAGAATGAGGGATTCCTGTGTAGTTGATGCAGAACAGCCAAACGGTACAAGAGCAGGTTAGCAATAGATCAAAATGATGTTCCAATAAAGCAGTTGCAGGGATTTTGATGGGGATGAGTATGAACTCAATAAGCCCCCTTAAGGTTCATTTTTAAGACTGCGGAGATGAGGCTGTGCTAGATTCAGGCTTAGTTCTAACAGAGAGGATAGGTGGCCACCAGTCACCTTGGAACGTCAGAGGGTCACTGAAGTTCTCTGAAGACTTCCATGCTTGTGCCTCTGTGTACAAACTGAACCCAAGCCTGTTTATTGCATGAGAGTGAGCAGACTGGTGGAGGTCTGCAAGCTGATGAGTGGTTTTAGCTAATCAGGGAAGAGTTTCCAAGCACTCAGTCCTTTATCTAAGTTTCTGGCCTCTCCTGCTGTCACGGAGACAGTTTTTGCTGCTGATGAAATGGGTAAGATTCAGATGTACACCAAGTGATGCGTAAACCATGCCGCCCTGCCTGCTGGCAACCAGCATTTGCCTTTGCTGGGCTCAAGCCAGCTTTTCCCTGGCACAGCTGATTTTGTTCATGGTGAAATGGGGCAGAGGGATCATGGAGCCACAAGAAGCCGGGCTTCATCCTCAGTTATAAAGTTGTGCAGAAGGAGCTTTTGAGCAGAATGCTCGTGCTTGCCGATCTTAATATTCTTACTCTACATCACTCCCAGCCTAATGTAGGGAAATTTCTCAAACAACATCACATTTTACTTGAGTAGCATCTCCAGACTTCTCTTCACCTCCCTTTGTTCCAGTGGTCGTGTAGTTCATCTTCTAAACACCTTTAGTGCTTTGCTTTTAATTTTTGGTTTTCCAGATAAAATTTAGATTCTAAATCTAGGTGTTATAGGGCAAAACTACTAGCATATCTCTGACAGCTTTCAGTCTTCTTGCCCAGAGTTTACTTGTGCTCCTTAGCTATTTTGTTAATAATTTTACTCCTAAAACAGCAATGCAGGCACTTGAAATGTAGTCTGGTATCCTTATGAGAGACCCAACTAATATTTTATATGTATGCAGATATACGCACTTTAAAAAAAGTACCTCAGCAGCAAATACAAATAAACTAGCCATTGCTACAAATTTCTTTTTGGGGGTAGAGTTGGCCTTTGGTAAAATTCCAGTGGGCAGAGAGCTTGAGCCTGGTGGTTAATTTTATATCAGATTTCAGCCAGCCGGCAGTTACCCTCGTCTGCCGGTAGACTACTTTCTCTGTCATTTGGTATTAGATGTATTACACACCAAGCAGTAATTATCTTTGACACATAATTATTATGGTTTTGATGACAAGAAAGTCTTTTCTTTCCCTGCTTTCATAACATATATTCCTGAAAGTCCAGGCTTGCAAAACACAGCTAAAAATCATAAGCACTTGGCTTCAGATTGAACTTGAAGAGAGGGGATAAAACAAAAGAATTGTGTGTGCATGAGGTAGGACAGCTTGGGGAGGGCAAAATTTTTAAAAAAGAGAGAGAGAGAGACAAAGAAAAAGATACAGACTATTTGAAAGTTTCCCAGATGATCTCACATAAGTAGATGGCTGAACAGGAATGAAACCTCGAGGGTCATCAATGCCCTGGAGAAAATCTGCCGGGACACAGCCAGGCCAGCTTCCCAGCAGGAAAAGGGTGCCTTTAAAGTAATAAACTGATCAAGGTTTGGATTAAAAGAGAGAGGAGAGGAAAAGAGGAGGCTCCTGGCAAGGCCACACAAACCGCACAAATGAGTTTCTAATCCTGCCACCCGGGCATTTTCCAGCTCTGCACTCTGAGTCAACCTCAGCTGCAGGACTGGATGAGCAGTTTAACAATTCTTGCCTCTAAACAAAGATTTTTTTTTTTTTTTTTACATGATCAGAATGTGGCATCTTGAGTTTCTTGAGCCTGGGGGCTCTGCAGGGTTTAAACAGTCAAGTGCCTGGCACTCCTCCAGCTCTACCTGTGGCTGTATTTCTTGTAAAGCTGGGTCACCAAGCTTTGGCTGCAGAGCGTGGTCTTGGCTGTCTTGAACAATTCCCTGGAACTTCTGCTTAGGAGCATCTGAGGACATTGGGAGGTGGTGAGGAGGGTGGATGGGTGGAGACAAGGGGATGGGGAGAAAAAGGGGGAGTATTGGAGGGACTTGCTAAAGACTGGCATTATAATACATGGATGTAATAATTTAACTCTAGGAAGCTGATGTTATCCAGGATCTGATTAGCACAAGAGGAAATCTATTGGGTTGGCTGATGGTGACTGCACTGAGATGGAAGTTGTTTTCCTTTTCCCCATTTGGAAGTCAAAAATGTGGGTATCGGGGAATCACTTATGTTCCCAAGGATGCTCCCTTTCCTTATAGACTTCTCAGCTGTAATTCAATAACAATAAACAAGTGAACAAATGTGAAAGCAGCTCTAATTTTAATTCATTTTATTATTTAGAGATGGGGAGTGGAGGAGGGGAGGAGGTGGAGGCCACCATCTATGACTAATGCTGTCTTGCAAGCTCTTAAGCCATATTTAGTAACATGGGGTATAAAAATAAGCTTTTGGTTCAATTTTTTTTAAGCAGACTTCTGTTTCCTTTCTTCTATTCCCTCTCCCAAAGACGGATTTAACTAATTACACTTTCAGCTGAATGCTGATAGACATGTATTTATTATCGGTGCTATAAGCCCTGGAATTCTTTCTTCCTCTGTGAGGCCACAGACATATACATTAAACTCCAGTCCCTGTGAGCTGTCAGAGTTATGGTCCAGCCCAGAGCAGTGCAACATGATAAAGTTTTCAGGCCCTGTTTAGTTAAGACTGAAGAGCTGGGACCCAGCCAATCTCCACCACTCAGGGCTCTTTTCACAGTCCAAAATGATTTGGCTTAAACGTTTCCAACTGTGATGAGGTCCCATTTCAGTGATTATGCAGTCATTCACTTTTCCACATCAACATCAAAGTCATTAACAGCCGAGTATTATTGCATTGGCTGGAATTCAGTTAAGGACTAGAGGGAAGTTGCTCTTTATTAAGATAAATCATTGCCTTGGTTATGTCACCCATGAAATAATCAATTTACTGTGTTGGTTAATTTCCTCTCTCTTTGATCTGTGAATTAAATTCAACAGATCATTGTTTCACACAACTACCACTCAAAAGATGTTTTAAGGGAAAAATGCACACACATGTTCTGATGGCTGTGGTCTTAACGAGTTTGATAAACAACATAGCACACTGAGGGCTCAGTTCATTCCATCATTCATTTCTGCAGTTATCTTATCTCCCCTATGCTCCAAGGGCAGGGTAACACCCTGATCTAGCTGGGTGATCCTTTCTCTGAATTCCTGAAGTGTTCTGCTAAGAAATAAAATGTTAAGCAGAGCTAGCCTTAATACTTTGGGGATCATGAGCTTATACCAAATTCAATGTGGGATATCCTTGTCTGGAATTCAGAATGAAAAAGCAGTGATCTTTACACGGATACTCACTTATAAATGTGAGGCATCCTTTAGAAAGATCCCTCTCATAAATACAAGGCATTCTTGGCTCCATAATTCATGGCTTCTTATAGGGGAAAGAAGTTGAGTGGGATGTTTTATTTTTCCTTGCTTTGGTGATCCCTCTGAGAAATATTCTTGTGCTTGGATGATTTAAAAATGTATATTTTATAATGAAATATTTCAAACATGCAGGCAAGTATGGAGAATAATATAATAAAAATCCATGGACCCACAACACAACTTTATCAAATCTTAACATTGTGCCTCAGATGTACGTGTGTGTGTATGTGTGTTTTAAAGAAGTAAATCTTATAAATACAGATGTGGACTCCTATGTATCCCTTTCCATTCTCTTTCCTCAAAGGGAATGGCTATCATGAATTTATGCATGTAAATACTTTATTTTTGCAACTATGAACAACACATATGGTATCTTACAGGTTTTTAAACCTTTTTTTTTTTTTTTGCGGTACGCGGGCCTCTCACTGCTGTGGCCTTTCCCCCCCGCGGAGCGCAGGCTTAGCCGCCATGGCTCACGGGCCCAGCCGCTCCGCAGCATGTGGAATCTTCCCGGACCGGGGCACGAACCTGCGTCCCCTGCATCGGCAGGCGGACCCTCAACCACTGCGCCACCAGGGAAGCCCTAGGTTTTCAAACCTTTTGAAGATGGTTTTATGTCTTATGCATCCTTTTGCAACTTGCTTATTTCATCTACATTATTTGTTTTGCATTTACCAATGTTGATACATGTAGATTTAAGTTATTCATTTTAACTGTGGCATAGTATTTCATAGTATGAATACATTTAAATCTCAGCCACATGTCTTTGTTCACAAGTATGAGATCTTCTCTAGGACCCATACCAAAAAATCAGGATTTCTGGGTCACAGAGTGTGCACATCTTCAGCTTTACTAGCTATTGCCAAATCACCAGTTTATATTTCTACCACTAGTATATCAGAATCTCTGCTGCTCCAAACGTTCTGTTCCAGAACGATTAAGAATAATTTTCTTACTAAAAATCAGACTGAGGCCACTGTTCTCTGGCTTCTATGTAGTCTCCCCATTGAAAATAAAGTAGAAATGTGTAACCAACATAATCCCAATGAAGGTAGGAACAGCCCAATATTATCCCTTACCTCTGTTTCAAACTTGACTTTGGATACCTGTCTCAACAGATATGTGTAGTCAAGACAACATGGAGGGCTAGACTCTGGCAAACCATATATTTAAAAAAAAGTGGCTAGCTCTTTATAGTCAGCTGGAGTGGAGATATATGACAATTTTTCACCTACTTCAGACTCAAAAACAACACTTTGACCAAATGGTTATAACGAAGCTGCATTCTCAATCCCTTCAGTCTCAAATTTTCATAAAGATGACCAAATCATTTCAAAAAAACCTTTTTTCATGTTTCTTGATGATTTAAAATCAAATACCATTTATTGGGGACTGAAGAGACTATGGAGCACGATGACAGCTATACTCCTGTACTTAGGTAGACGTGGAGCCTGCATCTAAGAATTTATTATAGAAAAAATAAAGTCAGCATTAACAAAGAGAAGTAACAAGAAATTAAATGCGCTTAAGAAATCATACCACCAACTGTGGTTAATCCCAAATTTAGAATGCCGGTCTTCCCAAACACAGCAGCACAAATCCACGTGGAAGACACAGAAAAGCGTTCAGAACTATTCCCTCAGCTATGCTGATAAAGGGTTATTCTCTAGGCAAGGGGGATGGGACCTAACATCAGGATTCATTCTATGTTTTTAATAGTTAGCTCTATGTATGTATACATACTTTATAGGGCAGATCAAGCAATGGAAATTTTCCCATATCACTTCTGCTATCTCTAGGTGGACGTTAGGCACCAAATCACATGCGTCTTATTGAATACCATTTCCAGTTAGGAGACAGAGTGGCTATGCTGGTTATTCTCAGTTTGCCCAACCCTCCTCCGTCTAATCCATCCTCCACCTGTATTTGCTGCTCTGGGGCTGCATTAACCACACTCCCCTGGCCCGTGGCTTTGGGTTGGTTTTGCTAATGAGGAGCACTGGTAAGAGACTGGAGGGTAGGAGAGAGGGAGGGATATTTATTCCTTCCCTCCTTCCTTCCTTAGATCACTCACAATGGGAACAAGTTGTTTAAAATATTTTCAGACTTCATAGTTGGAACATCAGATTGATAAAATAAAACATAACCAGAAGAAGTTAGATCTTAAATAATTGTGCCTTTTAATTTTTTTTTACAAAGGCCAAGTTCTATCTTTAGATACTAAATTATTAATATTTTTAACATGTATGGGTTTCTCTGAAACATATCCAGGCCTCAGTTTCTTCATCTGTAAAATGGAGATAATATCAGTACCTAGCTTAAGGACTGCTGAGAAGATTTATTAAACTAGTGAATGGAAAGCATTTAGCACAGTAGCTGGTACCTAATAGGTGTGCAATGAAGTTGACATTATTATCATCATTTTCATGTTTGACTGTCTACTTCCATTTACCATACTTTCTCAGAGATCAAATGATAATTTGCAGTTTTAAAAGTAATAGGGAAATTTTTTTTCGGGATAGGTTGAGAGGTTCTTTGTAAACATCTGTGGACAGGAAAATAGTTTTGAAAGGCTTTTTTTTTTTTTTTCCTCTTGTATTTCCTAGTTGAGCCTCTGGAGCCAAATAATCTTGGCTTGACTTCTGGTTCTTTCTCCTCCTAGTAGCATGACCTTAGACTAAACTCTAGTTTTCTCATCTGTAACTTCATAGAGTTGTAGTGAGGAATCATCAGGAAACCGATGTAAATTGCTTAACTCAGCACTAAATAGATGTGAGCTCTAATAATATATTATGGTCATTATAATCATGTTTAGTTGCTCTTTAGGTGGCAAGGAGAGAGTGAAGACAACAAAATAACAAATGGTAGGGTTTTGCTGAGTGAGCCTGCCTTTTCCCAGAGAGCAATATGCATACAAAGGGAACTCTGCAACTGTGTTCATTACTGCCCTTGTGTGTTTGTCCACCCTTGGGGAGTAGCTCTCCACCAGATGGGTTTTATTCTATTTAGGCTTTGCTGGATTTTGAGGACCTTTCCAAGACATATTATTTTGCAGTAATCCTTTAAGATGAGGTAATGGCAGGATTTGAAAGATAAACCAAGGCACAGTGATTTCAGATGCTCTGAATTGTACAACATGTAACAACTAGGTGTCATTTTCCCAGTAAACCAATTTGTAAGTAGAATAACTTTCAGAGGAGGGAAGAGCGTGATGAGAATCCTGTCCTAGAAAGCTTTTCAGCTAATACTTTTTGACTTTGTGGTTCGTTTATCACTGGAGGCAATGTTAAGGGGCTGGACTGGCCAGAGATGGTGCTATTGGTGGAATCATCCTGTGAAACGCAGGGAGCACTTGTCCACTGAGGGAAATCTGTAGGAGCAATGAACACTGCACAAATACTTTCTCCCCATTTTTTCACCATAGAAACAAACGTTGCTCTTTATTTGATTTGAGACTAAGTCTTAGTATAACTGGCATCAAGATATTCTGTGGGCTCACTTCTAAAAAAGCTAAAGATCGGGGGAAAAGACCTACAGGCGTAATTCTTTAGGCTGAGACCTTTGTCAGAAATGTCTGACACCTCGAACATACAGAAGTTTAAATTTTATAGGTTAATATGAATGATGTTTAAACAGCTCAAAATTTTTAAGTGTTCAAGGCCAAAACACCTAGGTTTTATCAAACTTACTTAGTAAATTAGGAAAATGTATATTTTCCCCACAGGGGAAATGTATGTTGAGAAAATATGACTTTAGATTCTCTCTGATGATAGCAGTTTCTAAAAAAGGTAAAAAAAGAGTAAGTGAAAATGTATGTATGTATGTATGCATGTGGATGTATGTGGATGAATTCTCTTATAATTGATACTACCAAGATAATATTAGGTAGACAACAGTACAGGAGAAAATATGAACTAGGATTGGATTCTGATAAATGCTGTAATAATTTCAGTGAGTGATTATTTTAAAGATGGTCATTTCTGATAAGAATTTCTCATCCATACTTGTTATTATATTTAGGGTTTAAAGATATGGAATTTAATGGTAAATAAAGTTTAAACTTAATTACATTTGCTTTTAAATGGCTTCATCAATCAGAATCTAAAATTTACCAGAATTGGGCATTAATCCATCAAGTGGTTGGAAATTGCCAGCATATTCTAGGCTACTTTAGTAGTTCATATTTTATAATATTACTGTCTCCACATTACTAACATTAAGCATAATTTCATGGCAGAGGACAATTAGATTAATGAATGACTCTTGTGTTGTCAAATCCCATGAAAGCCATTTCTGCAAAACGAACCGAAAAATCTGTTCTGTGTTTTAGAAGAGGTGGCAGTTTCTACACTAGACAAAGAAGGCCAACTTTTGTATTCAGTTATTAACGTATAATTCTGGTCTGGAATTCTACCCTCAGAAGATGGTCCAATAAATTCACGTCCTAAACAAGTTCAAGTCCAGTGAAGCAGTTCATTATTCATTGGGTAGGATATGAAAGAGAAGCTTAATATTTTGCTGATGCTTCCAAGCCCAATAAAGTTTGTTATTTCTAATTCAGGTAAAAAGTCAACTCTTTATTACTTGTGATATTTCTGAATTAGAAGTAATTTCCTGTTTGAATTGATAACCATGTACAGAATCTTCAAGCCTTGATTATTTCTCTTCACTGATAAATAACATTTCTTAGCCTGTTGAGAAGTTGATTTTCCCTGTATTATCATACAGTAAATGGCCTTAAGAAGCAGAAAGTTAGACCACTGAGCCTCATTCAGAATTATTTATGCCAGGAACTCTCATTATGCAGGCTATTTAATTAGATTATCTCTTCTGTACTTTGGAATATGTTTCTTCCAAAGCCAGATGAAAAGGAAGACTCATATCATAGTGTTCAATGAGAAATGTTGGCCTTTGAATGCAGTGCAGCTGACAGTCATTGTGCCAACCCTTTTATCTTATAAGAAATAGTGGATCCAGAGAACTTAAGTGTAAGAACTATGTAGTTAATAGCAGAACCAGAATTAGCATGCAGGTATCTGACTTCTAATTTAGTGCTCTCTCTCCTCCACTTAAGGCCTGTCTCCATTTCTATTACTTCCCTAAAAGTCTGTCAGATATTTGTCAAAAATACGATATAAGGTGAGTGCATAAGATCAACGCTTTGCTGAAAGATGGCGGAAGCTAGATCCTAAAGGGACATGGGGCATGGGGTTGCTCCAGTGCAAAGTTTCCATGAACTCTCTGGGCAGCTAAGAAGGGAGGATTGAAAAAAGGGGAGAATGGGAACGCAGGCAGATAAACCATTCTTCTGTGATATACTGGAGTGGAGAGTGTCTCAGATGATGGTCCCATAGGCTGCTCAGTTAGGGCAGCTAGAAAGAAGAGGATGGAGAAGCATTTCCAAAATTTGGGGGGAAGAATTTTTAAGGCATGCCAACAAAAGTAGCAATCATGAAGAAAAAAAAAATGAACAGGAGTAAAACAGAATGAAAAGACAAAGGGGAAAACAGGAGAAGACATTTGCATCATAAAAAAAATAAACAAAGAGTTAATATCCCTGTTTAGCATGTGCTTATTAGCAATGAAAAAAAGATAAACATGTGAATGAAAAATAACAGTAGGCACAAGGAGAATTAAATAAGGAGAAATAAAATTTTTCGACAAACATGAAAAATATTTATCCTCACAAAGAATCAAATAAATGAAAAAGTTTAAAACATCATTGAGAAGCTATTTTTCTCATATTAAACGAGTAAAAATTGAAAAAAATAAAAACACACTAAATTGAAGACCAGGAGAGAGATGAGAGATAGGCTGTTGCTTATGCTGGTGAGACTTTAATTGGTATGACTTTTTTGGAAAGTAATTTAACAATCTATCCTGAAAGCCTAAAAGTGCCCCTAGTTTTTGGCCCAGCAATTCTACCTCTAAGAATGAATCCTAAGGCAATATTCACTAAGCATGAAAGTTTAAAAATGAAAAAAAAATTGAACAAAGAGAGATTGGTTAAATTATATATGCATAACAAGTGTAAAGTACAGTTTCTTAATCTATAAAATGTACATAAAACAGTTTCTATCTCATTATTTTGTTGTGGAGTTTATTAATTGAGAAAAATGTATGTAACGTATAGAGTAAGCACTCTATAGCTGTTTATTATTATGTACATTATTGTTTAAAGTTTTCCAAGTACTTTAATGTCTTGGGGAAGAATGTTCCAGGTGAATGGAAATACCCTCAGGTGGTATGTGCTTGGCAGGCTTATTCACAGACTGGTAGGTGGGCACTGAGGCTGTAGCCCAGTGAGTGCAGGGGAGCAGTGAGAGATGGTGATGATGATGATGAATTTGGAGAGCTGGCTGGGGCCAGATCACATATGGCCTTTTAGGCCATGTTGACAACCTGACATTTTATATTTATTTGCTTACTGTCTTCCCCACAAGGACTAATCTCTACAAGGGTAAGTATTTTGTTTTGTTCACCACTATACCCATAGCGTTTAGAACTGCTCTGTTCAATATGGTAGCCCGTAGCTACATGAGACTATGAGCACTTGAAATGTGGCTGGTGTGAACTGTGATGTAAACTGTCTCTTTAGTAAATATTTATAAATATTTATATGGATTGCATGTTGACATGATAATACAGGGATACATTGGATTAAATAAAATATATTATTAAAATTAATTTTACTCATTTCTTTTTACTTTTAAAAATGTGACTATTAGAAAATTTAAAATTACATATGTGGCTCACATTATACTTCTGTTAAAAGCGTAGACATAAAGGGCACACAGTTGTCATTCAGCAAATATTTGTTGAATGAATGAATGAGCACGTTGTATTGTACCTTGATTATGTTTGACATGACCTCTGAATTTTAAATTTGTCTCCAAAACTATGGGATTTATGGTTAGAAGAGAACTTGTCTCTGATTAATATTTGTCCTAACAGCCTCTCATAGATTCTTGTATTCTCCCGGCTCTCTCTTACTGGGTCCCTCTGAGAGTTACCTGGGTATGCACATCTTTGGCTGTAGAATAGATAGCTCCTAGTAGAGGCAGAAAATTCTGCTATTGTTGGTGTAGACAAAGACTTGGATCTGACAGGAGCAAACATCAACTCTACTAGTTTGTGAATTTTAGACCCAATATCATAATATTGGTGGTGCTTGTCATAAGGATTTGGCCAATGACTATATCAATACATATTTGATTTATTGAAAAAGTCACAAGCCAACATACATGTAAAGGCAATTATGACATATGCCTTTCATACTGAAAGACATATTACAGGGTAAAACGCTAAAGTAAAGAGGCCGTGGGGTTCTTTTCTTTGTTTTGGTTCAAGAAAACTGCGTCTTTCTATGTATCTGTATCTGTGGAGGATTAAGTTTATATCTGGGCATTTACCTGTAGGGGGTTCATATGCACCTGTGTTAGCCTGGTACATATTTATAGAAATCACTTTTTCCTATCTGTAGAAATATAGATAAGTAAATTTTTAGAATTTATGGGCGGCAATAGAAAGTGTTTCTAAGTGGATGACAGACACTGGGGCTCAATCCTGCTTCAGGCAGAAGCAAGCAAGTTAAACCATCACTGATTGACTTTTATTAACTCTGATTTGTAAGGCTGATAGGCTCAGACTTGTAGCTGATGGACAGGTTTTTGTCACCCAGCCAAGATAGGAATCCTAGAGAAATGCCAAAGAGAAAGACAGTGTTGTTCCCCCAAACCCATTGTGCTTTGAACGTTTGCTACTTTGTTTTTTCTGTTTTACATACCCAAGCTGAAATGTTTTTACCAATTATTTTGTCATTCTTTATAAAACTTAGTTTAATCAGACGCTAAGTCTGATCTTTGTGCTTTAGGCTATGGCTGTAAATAGCAATGAAGTGGAAATACTGTTTGTTTAAGAAGCTGGAATGCATTGGTTCAGTTAAGAGAGAGAGTGGAAGAATATGAACACACGCACTCTTTCCTCAACTCCTAGTTCCCTCCAAAGAGATATCTTTAAAAAACTTTTGTCCTTTCAGTCATCTTTAAAGAATTCTCATATGGGCTAGATATGACTTGAAATCCACATATGTAACTAATATATTTTTTTCTCTTTCTTGCTAGGTTGGGTTCTAGACAGATGTATGGAGTTTGTGTTTCATTGCTCCAAACTACTTTTTCATCCAACCAGTGTTTGTTGAGCATCCAAAGGATAGACCAAGCACTTAACATGGTAGATGTGTTTGCAAGCATTACACTTAAACTTCACAAAGATGTGACATGCAGCGTTATTATTCCCATTTTCAGATGAACAAATGCATTCTCTAAGAGGTTTCAAAAAGTTCCACATCCAGTAGGTAACAGTATTAGGTCCTCTAATTCTATGTTCAGTGATCTTTTTCTTCTTAGGTGCATCTCCTCCAAGTCTTCCTTTTTGTTCCACTAATTAAAACTTTCTCTCTGAAGTGATCTGATAATCTCATTCCCGTGAAGATGGAAAGGTGGCTGAGGCTTAGTGGGCTTCTAATTTCCCTTGAGATTTCTTCTTTGATCCTTGTGTTATTGAGAAGTCTGTTGTTGAATTTTGAAATATTTGGAGATTTTCTAGATATCTTATTGTTACTGAATTCTAATTGAATACTGTTCTGATCATAGAACGTGCTCTATCATTTTGATCCTTTGCAGTTCAGTAAGACTTGCTTAATGGCTCAGCTACGGTCTCTCTTGGTGAATGGTCCATTGCACTTGGGAAGAATGTGTTTCATTATTGTGGGTTATAGTGTTCTATAAAAGCATATCAGACCAAGTTGTTGATATTGTTGTTCCAATCTTCTATATCCTTTCTAATTTATCTACTTATTCTGTCAAATGTCAAGAGAGGGGTATTATATCTCCAACTGTGCATCTGTCTATTTCTTTATTTATTTCATTTTTGATTCATATATTTGGGAACTTAGTTATTAGGCTCACAGACATTTAAGATTGTTATGACATCTTGTTGAATTGGTGTTTTTATTATTAAACTTTCTTCTTTATCTCATAGTACTTTTCTTCTCAAAGTCTACTTTGGCTGACACAAGTCTACCATGTTAACTTTCTTATGCTTAATGTTTATATGATATACTTTTTTCACCCTTTCACTTTCAATCTGTCTGTGTCTTAATCTTTTAACCATATTCTGGTAAACAGCATGTAGTTAAGCTTTGTTTTTGTTTTTTTCCAGTCTGACAATCTTTGCCTTTTAATTGCAGTAATTAGCCCGTTTACTTTCAATGTAATTATTGATATGTTTGTATTTAGATTTACTATCTTGATGTTTGTTTTCTTTCTCTCCTATCTGCTTTTTGATAATCTATTTCTCCTTTCCTGCCTGCTTTTGAATGAAATGAGTATATTTAATATTCCATTAGATGTTCTCTACTTTTAGGTTATGCCTCTTGGTATTATTTTTTAGTGACTGCTGTAGAGATTAAAATATTCTTCTTTAACTTTTCATAGCCTACATTAAAAAAAATTCTATTTCTTTATAATCAGTGCAAGAACCTCAAACTTATATGCTTCCAATTACTGGTCATATCTGCGCATTGTGCTCCTGTTATCATTATGTTTTATTTTGACATAGGCTATAAACCCCATAATGCATTGATACAATTTTGGCTTTAACAGTCAATAGACTTTTTTTAAGTTTTATCTCTCTCTCTCTCTGTTTCTGATAAAGGCATAGATATATTAGAATTTAAAAATACACTTTATATTTTATATATAATAGGAATAATTTTATAGGATTTAAAATATTTTTACATTTTTATATGTAAAATATTTTATATTATATATATATATATATCAGAGTAAGTTGAAAAATCCTTTATATTTATCTATATATGTGTCTCTTCTAGTGTTCTTTGTTTCTTCATGCAGAGTGAGTTTTTCTCTAGTATTTCCCTTCAGACTAAAGAATTTCCTTTAGCATTTCCTGTAGTGCAAGTTAGCTAAGGATGAATTCTTTCAGCCTTTGTCTGTCTGAAAATTTCTTTTTCTTCTTTCATAAAGGATATTTTCACTGGATATAGAATTTAGCTTGACAGTTTTCTCTTTCTGAACTTAAAAATGTCATTCCATTTGCTCCTGTTCTCCATTGTTTCTGACGAATAGTCATACTTCATTCTTACTGTTGTTCATTGGTGCATAAAGTGTGATTTTTTTTCCCCCCTCAGGCTGCTTTCAAGATTATATTTGGCTTTCAGCACTTTGACTATGATGTGTATAGGTACGGTTTTCTTTGTATTAATCCTGCTTTGCGTAAATACAGGAACTGTGCTTCTTGCAATTGTGGGTGATAGTTTTTATCAATTTTGCAATAGTCTCAATTATTATCTCTTCACATATTTTTTTGCCTCATTTTCTCTCTCTTCTTTATATGGAATTCCAATTATGCATACATCAGCTCATTTGATATTGTTCCACAGATTTCAGATGCTGTATCTTTTTCATTTTCTTTCTCTTTGCTTTGCAGTTTGAATATTTTTTATGAGAATGACTTTAGGTTCACTTATTTTTTTCCTCCTCTGTGTCTTGTCTGTTGATAAGAATGAATGAAAATAATTCTGATAGGCTCTGTTAATATCTTTTTTAGTTCTAGAATTTTCACTTGGATCTTTTATATAGTTTACATCTCACTGATGAAATTTTCTGTTTGCTCACTTGTGCCATTCACTCATAATTCCTTTAACATATTTATCGTATTTATTTAAAAATCTCTTTCTGATTTTTCTAACATCTGGGCCATATCTAAGTCTGATCCTTTTTTTTTTTTTTTTTTTTTTTTGCAGTACACGGGCCTCTCACTGCTGTGGCCTCTCCCATTGCGAAGCACAGGCTCCGGATGTGCAGGCCCAGCGGCCATGGCTCACGGGCCCAGCCGCTCCGTGGCACGTGGGATCTTCCTGGACCAGGGCACGAACCCGCGTCCCCTGCGTTGGCAGGCGGACTCTCAACCACTGCGCCACCAGGGAAGCCCTGAGTCTGATTCTTTTGACTGTTTCTTTTCTTAATGATGGGTCACATTTTTTTGTTTCTTTGCATGGTCAAGTTTTTGACTGAATGCTGTATATCTGTGTAAGATAGATGTAGGCATGGAATAAATATTTGTGCCAAGAGAAGGGTTAGCCTCTTCTGTCATGCAAGCACTGCCAATATATTTTTATTTGAGTAGAGTTTGGGCCACATTGTTTTTTAGTTAGATTTAGTTTAGCAGTCTTCAAATGATTTGAGGGCAAGTTCAATATACTCCTTTTATCAGAGCTTTGGATTTGAGTCCCTGAAGGATATTCCTTCATTCTCCTGCATTGCCCTTATTCTTTAGCAGGTCTCACACACCTACACATCAGATGGGGAAACTTTTTGAGCTTTTTAACCTCTCTTCCAGCCATAGGAGATCACTGCTTGCATTCATTGTTAAGAGTCAAAGTGCCAGAAGGGTTTCTCTTATTTCTCCTATCCTGACCTTAGACTTTACCAGGCTTTGCATGCCTGTGCCTGGATCTGTTTGTGTGTATGTAAGTGTGTATATATTTGTGTGTGTGTGTCAGAAGGTTATTTTATCAATTGTTGAGAGAAGAGTGGGGAAATTTCTAACTATAACTATAGATTTGTCTATTTTTCTTTACAGTTCTATAAGTTTTGCTTCACATATTTTGTAGCTGTTATTTGGTGCTTGTATTTTAGAATTGTTATGTCTTCTTGGTGAATTGATTCTTATTATTATGTAATGTCCTTCTATGTCTGTGCTAATTTTCTTTCCTCTGAAGTCTACTTTATCTGATATTAATATAGCCTCACTTGCTTTCTTTTGATTAATATTTGTATGACCTATCTTTTTTCCATCCCTAAACTTTCAACCTGCCTACAGCATTGTAGTTGAAGTGCATCTCTTGTACACAGTATATAGTTGGGTAATTTTAATAATATATTATGAAAATCTCTGTTTTTAAAACTTGGGTCATATATATTTAATTTAATTTTTGATGTGTTAGAGCTTAAGTCAGATATCTTATTTTTTGTTTTTGGTCTGTTATTTCTGTATTTTGTTTCTCTTTTTTATTTCTTGCCTTTCTGTGGGTCACTTAAACATTTTTTAGAATTTCTTTTTTATTTATCTATAGTATTTTAAGAATATCTCTTGGTATAGCTCTTTTAGCAGTTGCTCTGGGTATTATATTGTATATACATAACTCATCACAGTCTACTTGTATCAACATTTTACCAGTTTGAGTAACATGTAGAAACTTACTTCCCTTTATGTCTCTTTACTCTTCTTTGTTAATAATATAATTGCCTTAAATATTTTTCTACATACATTTAGAACCATATCATATATGATTATAATTTTTTACTTCAACCATCAAGAATAATTTAGAATTTCCTTCAGGAGAAGGAAAATGTATTTATCTCTATATTTACTCTTTTTATTGTTCTTTCTTCTTTTTTTGATATTTCATGATTCCTTCTTTTATCATTTCCTTTTCTTTAGCCAATCTTTTAAGGTAATGTACTGATGACAAATTCTCTTAGTTTTCTTTTGCCTGAGAATGGCTTTTTTCCTCTTTAATCCTGAAAGATAATTTATTCAGATATAGAATTATGGATTGAGACTCTTTTTCTTTCATAAACATCATGCCAATTCCTTATGACTTCCATAGCTTCAGATGAGAAATCTGTTCCCATTAAAATGGTTTTGTCCCATAGGTAAAATGTTGTTTCTCTCTTGCTGCTCTCAAGACTTTTTTTTGTTTTTA